>NC_046155.1:6742862-7042862 GCF_011064425.1 Rattus rattus
GCTGGGCTGTAAAGTTGCCTCGGGGTGAAAATGAAACACCTAGTGGGTTCATGTTTCCTATAGATCTACTGAGAACCTCTCTCCTAAGCCCCATTCAGACCATGACATTAACTCCATCTCTGAGCTCAGACTTAGCCTCAAGACCAATGTCACAACACAGCTGGGGTTCGCTGAGCCTAAAAGGACCAAGGACGCCAGGTGGTCTTCCCAAGCATCAGAGCTTAGCATCAAGAGGAAAAAATGGTAGACACTTCCCTAAAAGGCTTCTCACGGGCAGACAGGAAGCCGATCAGGTGTCTCCACCAGCACGCCTTCCTGTGCTTGCTTTCCTTATCTCCCATGTCTCAACAGGACACAGAACAGCCAGACCTGCTCTACAGACGGCTTGCACTGCACACCGCCCCAGATCACTGCACATGCTGCCAGCAGCCGTGCAAACAAACAGAGATGGCTCAGAAGGCTTGGGTCCTTCTCCAATTAGCTCGTGCCTGCATATAAATGATTTGGAGAGTAGTGCAGTGTTCTGAGTGGAACGAGAGAGAGGGTGAGAGAAAGGCACTAGAACTCTGAATCAGGTAAGAAAATATAGAACACACACACACAGACACACACACACACACACACACACACACACACACACACACACACACACACATTAATTTTAGTAACCTAGCCAATTTGAGCCAGCCCCAATCCCAATTTGGCCAGGCTCAAGTCCAATATGGCTCCCTACATCTCCCCCGTTTTTCTTCTATAAAAGACCATTAGGTGGAAGTAGTGGTCTGAGAGAGATCAGACATGCCTCACAGAGTGCCCAGTCGGCCATGTGATCCACTCTTTTAGTTAGGACTGCACCCCAATGGCTAGGAATGAACTTATTCTGTAACACACTGTTCTGGGCTATACATGTGTGTTTATTGGTGGATTAACTGGGCAGAGGAGCATTTGACCCTCCTGTACGTTTAAACGGGGTGTAGCCACCTCTGTTTTAGGATCGACCTCTCGAACCCCAGCCTTATCTGTCATAGGATTTCCTTGTCACCCTCAAGGTTCCAAGTCTTAGATTGGTCAAGGGTCAGAGGAAGTTGCCGTCGCTGATGATGGCTACATTGTGTCATCTTCTCATTCCTCTTATTTGAGCCCAGAGGCGAAAGAGTAGGGGCCAGATGGCATCAATTTAGGAGATTGTAGAAGTTGAGCCTCTCCCGATAAGTAGTGGGCACCTCATCTTGTTCGTTGTCTCTCTGGTTCTCCTTAGTTGTTCCTGTCTCCAAGCGATGATGATGTACTGAAACAGAATTTCTAGGCAAAGCAGAATCTATTTGTGATTTAATAAAGCGGGTGAGGCACTGAAAGGCCCAAGGACCAAAGGAAATCAACAGAAGCAGGCCCACAAGGGGTCCTAAAATCGAAGGCAACAGGGTAGAGAGCCATGGGGATGTAGAAAGCCAGTTTTTGTACCACGACTCTTGTTGCTCTCTCTGTCTCTCTCTCTCTCTCCTTCGTTTTTCTAGGCTATCTCTCACCTTTTTTAGACTGTCTTCTACAAGTCCAGTCTTATCTACATAAACACAACATTCCTCTTTTAAGGCTGCACAAAGACCTCTTTGTTGTAGGAAGAGTAAATCAAGCCCTCTTCTATTTTGCAGTACTACTTCTGAAAGGGAGGCAACAGAATCTTTTAAATTGGCTAAGCCCTCCCTCAGCTCAGCTAGGTCCTGGTCAATTGCAGCGCTGAGTAAATGATAGCGTTGTTGGTTTTGTTGGGAAGTCACAAGAGAAGCAATGCCTGTGCCTGTCCCTGCTGTCCCTAACCCCAAGAGGACTGCGAGAGTGATGGCCGATATAGGCTCTCTCTTTTTTTATGATGGGGTACACCAGGGTTTCTATCCCAAAAATCCAAGATATCTTGTGGCTCATGAATGCTGAGTCTGGGGAGTAATTGTACTAATACGCAATAATCGCGCTGATGCAAGAACTCAGATATTGTTTCATAGGTAGTCAGCCCTGATGAACAGGCCAGATAAGTATGGTTTGGGGCAAGCAGGTACTCATGATGTTTGTTAACAACCAAGGTATGGTTGCATATTTTTAACAGCTGGTGAGGAGGGAGCATATGTTCTCCCAAAATACAACTTCCCACCCCAGACGCCTCGGTGAGGGTAAATCTTAAAAAGTCTCCATCTTCCTCCAAGGGCACAGGAATGACTCCAAGGACCCGAACCAGGAGAGCTGAATCTTCATGCTCCCAGGATCAGCATGTCTCACCAGCCACTCAGGCAGCTGGCACACTCCTGTAGCATCCTGTAGAAGAAACACAAAGATTCCCTCTTCCCCATAAAAATACCTGGACAGGATCATGCCAATATGTGGATCTTTCTATTTCACCTAGGCAGAAGTATGTCTAGTTGTAGGGTGTCATAAACACTCAGAGTGTTCCTTGGCATCCAAATTTTAATATTGAAATAAAAGGAGCATTATTTAGCATACAGGGATAACTCCCCTTTTTTATTTATTAAGATATAGTTAAGATATTATTTATTAAGATAAGTCCTCGAGGATTAAATTGAGGACACTGAGCACTTGTATTTATAAATTGACTTTTATTCCAAATTATTGTCTCCAGCATTATTGTTTTGGTGATATAAAGAATGAGATTTTTTGACTAATTGTTCCTATGTAAGGCCTATCATCTGCCTGGTATCATTGTCCTCCCTTGCTAAGGAGTCCAGGCAATCCAGTTTGAGTTCTTAAGTGGCCTATAAAGGAACAGTACTTAGTGCTCTTAACCACTAAGCCATCTCTCCAGCACCTCACCAGCTTTATTTACCTAAACATAAGCATTAATTAGAAATGCCAAATCCTGTAAACAAGGTCCAGATTTAGCCTTATTTAGAAATCCCTGAGTTGGCAGGGTGAGGCTGGGCGTTGAGAGTAAGCAAATGGAGTCTTTCTCTTTTCGTGAGGGTGTGTTATCAACTCATTACCATTTTTAAAGAGCTGGGTCTATGGTTTTGTTTAGTTGTCTGAGCCGGAGCTCTGAAAGGACAGTGAACTGTCAGACATTTACACTGAAATCATCACTCACTGATTTTATGTAGAAAACTTGTCTCCAATAAAGCATTAACTAATTGTAAAATTTTAGGGTTAAAATATTTTTAAGACTCTAGCCTACAATTCTGTATTAACACAACTGAAGCTTTATCTCCAATGAGGATAACAAACAAAGGCCTAAGTCCTCTGGTAAGGTGAGGTACTTAGCCAATTAATATATCCTTAGAAGCTTAAAATTAGTTTTAAATATTAAAAATGAATATTGAATCTTTTCTGGAGCAATAGCTACTCTCTAAATATTAAAGCTCATTTTGAGAGCAAAGGTTTGTAGTAAAAATTTCCATATACACTGAAAGATTAAAGTTCTAACTTCTTACATTGAAGAAGCGACAAAATTACATAATATAAGGCTATTAGCCATTCTTTTGTAAAATTTTTAATGATATCACTTCATGGGTTCTCTAAAATTATAAGCAAGCTCACGAAATGAAAACTCTCAATCGCCAGGACGTAAACAAATTGTATAAAATCAATCCTCTAAATCTATCTTGAAATGGCAGTTGAAGTAAGCAAACAAGGTGTAATGCTCTCACAAGTTCTAAAACCTCATCAATCCTTTGTAAATCCTGTAACAATTTCTATCTGTTTGATTTTTTCTTAATTATAAATAAGTTTGAGTTAGTCAATGTAACACTGGCAATCCTTAATCACAATCCTTAAGTTCTCCTTGTAACACCAGAGCACAACCACAACTTTGGGAAGTCATCTGAGTTCTGAGTAAGTGACGAGGCAGCTTCCCTTGGGGCAGTACAATTAGCATCAAAATATAGGTAACTTCAGGGCAAACCACAACTTTGGAAAGCAAAACTCAACCTCCAACAAACAATCTAGTCTCCAAAATCCAGTCTCCAAAACGCCGAGTCTATCCTTCATGCTTAAAAGTTTGACTGCCAATTCCTACATATGAACGCACGATGGTGCGGTCTCCGATACCTCAACAAAGAGACATTGCCCTAAATTCTTTTAGAAGCCTGGTTTCTAGGATAAGAGTTCCATAAAAATATTATCTCAATTTAGACCTGTTTCCCTAGGTTGGCTCATGCCACATGTTGTCTAGAATGACTCTATCCAAATTACCAGTTTTATGTCAACTTTCTGTTACCAACGTTATAATTTTTTAACCATCTCCAATAACTTAAAAGCCAATAATCTATGACCAAGGCATGTAGAGCATATTTATACATTTAAAACCAGTCAGAAACAAAATTGAAGTGGCTACACATGTCTTTAATATTTAGACCAAACACCATTTTTACTTTTCTAGCTGTGATTTTAAGAGAAGCACCTTGTCACCTGTTAAGTCTAATAATAAGTCAGGGATTTTTCTAAGAGAAACAGCCATCAGCTCCTGTACCATAGAAGCTGAGGGGCTGTTGGCGCCTTTAAGATCAGCTCCTGTAGACGCTCCGCCCCCGGGCAGCTTCTCCAGCTGACCTAGGCTCCTAGCTACAGGTACAGGGCTCCGAAGGCCGATTGAAACTGTTTTTTATTCATTTGTTCGCTTTTTTTGAAACGAATTAAAACCAAATCAAGGTGTGAACGACCGGCAGATAAAGTTTTTACCATTTTTCCTTTTGAACATGAAACATAAAACATTTAAACAACGAGAAACAAAAACCACAGACATAAACTGACAGACATGGACAGCTTGGTGCACCAAGGACGGACAATAGACATAGAGGGGAAAATCTAGATGGTGTCCCACCGAAGGGACCCAGATATCCTACCTATGGAACCCAGAACCAGAAATAAGCATTTCTCCAATAGGAGCCAGCAGAGAGGCAGGACGTCTCCTGCCTGCCTTTTGTTCCCAGGAGAGCTCTGAAAGTTTTTCTCTTTCTCCAAAGCATCCATGGAGAGTCCAGGAGGACTGTTTTTCCCAAATCCATTCTCTCTCATGTCTAGGGTGTAAACTATCTCTAATCAGGGTCCAAAGACTAAAACATAACTCTAAAAGAACGCATACACAAAAACACTTTACTATTACCTTGTCCCTTTTTTATTACAAGTTTTACTCAAGCTAGCCCATCTTACCCCACTACGTCCCTGTTTTCACGCTGGCTTCCTCACCTTGAAACTCCTCTTATGCTGACTTGGCCTGAGCTGTGCTGTTGCCCACACATAGCCTGCAGCTTGCTTGCTAGCAGGCCTGCACACTTGTCACCCTCAGCCCCATACTGCTTAAAATTAACCAAGGACACTTTTCATCAATAAAACAAAAGAACTTGATTAAATCCTTTTTCTTAACTCTTAATCCTCTCTCCCTGAGTGAGCGCTTGATCTCTCCTATGAAACAAGCCTCCTTAGACAATACCTTCCCCATGACAATTGGACGACAATTATTCAACCGGTCCTTACCTCCCTCTCCACCGATGCACGAGCAATATGGCCTGAAGAGTCCTCAATTCCTGCTGCAGCTCTCTTGTCTCCGTCGTCCTGTAGTTGGCCGTGCTTCGGAGTCCCTGTTCAGGCGCCACTTATCCCCACCAGCGGGAACCCAGTTATTCAGGGTCCCGAAGAGGCTTTCTACCTGTGGGCCAAATGGGGGTGAAGAGAAAAAGGAGACCAAGCAAAAGTTCTGTTGTCAAGGTCTCGTTTATTGGGGTGAATGTTACATCTTTTAAGGCTTTCAGGTAGGGGGAGTGTCCTTTGTGAAACACGAAGGATGGAGGGAGGAAGGTATAGGCAGTGATGAGGTCAGGTGGTGGAGACACCAGGTGTTGACTCAGGAGATAACTGGTATCTGCTCCAGTTATCTGAGCATCCCTTGAATGTTATCTTCCTGTGCCGTAAATTCATGGATGAGGGTATAGGCAGTGATAGCAGGAGGCAAAGAGGTCAGGCGGTAGACGATGAGGTCAGGTGGTGGAGACACCAGGTGTTGACTCAGGAGATAACTGATATCTGCTCCAGTTATCTGAGGCATCCCTTGAATGTTATCTTCCTGTGCCATAAATTCATGGGAGAGGCTTTTGTCCAACAATCTCAAGACTTTATGGCAGTCATCTTAGGGGTGAATATCTGTGGCCAAACAGCCCAGAGTCACCTAGTCACTTTGAGCCATGCAGTCAAAAAGCGGCCAGGCCCAAATCCAATATGGCTCCCTACATATATATATACACATATGTGTGTGTGTATGTATTCTGCACCAATGCAAGAAATTAAAGCTTCAATTTTGCATCACATATAAAGGTTTCTACCAATATAAGATTATGGCTATACAACACTTTGTTTAAGAGTAAACTTAATATCCTATCTCTATTTGTCTATTTTTGTACTATTACTATATCCTCCCTTTTCCTTTCTACCCCATCTCCTTTACATAAGAATGAAGGATAGAGGAGAGGAAAGGTAAGGTTGAAATCACTGAGTCTAGGCTCTCTAGTTTTCTCCCTGCCCAAAGTTAAAAGCATTTGCCAATTATTTCTTAAAATGACAAGGTATCTCTAATTCATAAAATAGTCAGAACCATCTACCCCAACCTACCGAAGTTGGATAACAACCTTCTATTGCTTGCTTCTAGCTGAATTAGGGTGAAGAATTCCTTTCTGGGGCCCAAAGGGAAATGGGAAAATTGGTTTTGTCAGAGGTGGGCTAACTGGCATCATTTGCCTTCCAGTCTCTACGTGCTGAGAAGGTTCATGGCTTAGCTGAAGTCCTGACTATAACAGTCTGGCAGGCTGGATGGCTGAGCTAGCTGTTCTGGAACTGTCCTGGAAGCAAGGCTTTAGAGGAAACAGCTTCGATGTAGTGGAGGTAAAATCAAGCTAGGACCTAGAATGGAAGGTCCCAGAATCTCAGCATCCCAGAATATGAGTCTTGTCAGGGCTGTCTTTCTCTTCTTCCATTCTGCAATATACAAACCTTACAGGCAACAAACAGCTCTGTAAAGACATTCATATAGAACATGTAGGGTCCACAGATTAAGGAAGATCAATAAAGAAAGACAACTGCATTTCAATAGAGGTTAGTTTGAACAATATAACTGTTCATTCATACCATTTACAGGATGGTATGTAACAAGTCATGAGAATTTTGAACCCAATAAGTGTCATTGGCAGTATATAGACATTTAAGCCTCATCTGGTCCCAGAGCTGTCTCTGTGTACAGATATATATATATATACATCACCTATCTTGTTGATCTTGTCAGTCTTCCTCTTTGCTGTAGCCAAGGTTTTCAAGGGAGTCTCCCTTTGTCAAGTCTGATCGTTATCAACTTAGAAGGAACTCAAAGCTTTTCTTTTCCTGTGGAAATACAGACATAATCTCTCTCCAGCATAACCATTTCCTGCTTTCCATTCTGATTTTAGAACATCCTTAAAATAAACAGGCTGGTCAGTTCAGTCCTTTCCACAATCCAATGTCTTACAGCAGCTGTTTTTGTCCATTAGCATTTTAAAAATGTAAGGTTAGTAAAGTGCTATGTCTTTATCTCCTGAATATGTGACTATAGTGTGATGCACATATTTAACTTTACCAAACTCTGTAAAACGGAACACAATCCATTTGCCAAATTTCATTTCTTTGCGTACTTTTAGGGTTACTACCTGTAGATAATGGAGTTTGGTTATATTATGAGCAAGTAGGCCATTGCCTCAAATTCTGTGCATAGAGATTCTTTAAACCTTTGCTGTTTGAGATGGTGTTCTTTATGGAATGCTGAAGCCTCTGGTTGATAGAAGATAGCCACTTCCTATCAATGGCTGGTTAGTTTCAGTATTGCCTTGTGCCTGAGAGCCTGGCAGACCTGTATGGGATCTTATGTGTGTTAAGACAGCGGGTGACTCCTATTCCTGATTGTTTGTTGTAGCTGAATTGTCCTGAGTAAGTTCAGCAGTCTCTGCATATATTGCAGAAAGGGTTTTCTGCAAATTGAGAATCAGCTACTATATCAAGAGAACCTGGAAAATCTGATAACCCCATAAGTATTGCATATAATTTTAATATTTGAACTGACTTACAGGGACTCTCAGCCACCTTATTTACATCTTCTGATTTATATCCTGCCTTTCCTGATTTACTGGCATCAGTGTAATATTTAGTGGCTTCAGGAATTGGAGTTCTTTTTACTATACTAAGGAGACTCCAATTAGTTCTTTTTATAAACTAAAGTTACTTGCTTTTAGGGTATTTGGTGTCAATCTCTCCCCAAAAGTTACTTCATGCTCTTTGCAAACGTTCATCTTGTGTCCACAATGAGTCAATATCTGCCTTAGTAAAAGGTACCACAATCTAAGCTGAATCCATTCCAGATAATTGCTGGAAGTCTCATTTTCCCTTTTAGTATCAAATCAGAAACCTTTTCTATGTAGGTTTTTAATTTCTTACTCTGTTTATGTGCTTCCATTCTGAGATATAATCCTCCCTCTGCGAGAGAATTCCTGTAGGGGAATGGGTAGAAGGAAAGATGACTAAGATGCAGGCCATCTTTAGATAAATACAATGTAGTTGTATATCCTGCAACTTCCTTTCTACCAGAGCTAACTCTTTCTCAGCCTCCGCTGATAATTTCCTCAGGCTATTTAAATCTTTATCACCTTGTAAGGTTTGAAATAAATCACTCAGCTCTTGAGTTGCCAAGCCAATTGCAGGCCATAGCCTGCTTATATCTCCTAGTAGCTTCTGGAAATCATTAAGAGTCCTTAATTGTTTTCTTCTGTTTTACACCCTTTGTGGCCTAAACTTTTGTAGACTTATTCTAGATAATTAATTAATAGAATCCCCTCTTTGTATTTTTCAGGGACGATTTACAGTTCCCAGCAAAGCAAGGTTTTTTTTTCTTTACTTCATCAAACATTCTTTCCAGGATATTTATGTCTGAATCAGCCAATAGGATATCATCCATCTAATAATAAATAATGGATCAAGGAAATTGTTTGCCAGTCGTCTCCAGTGGCTATTGTATAAAACACTGAGACAAGGCAAGGCCATTTCCCTGGGGCAGGACTTTCCAATGATATCTTTTTATTGGACAAATTCTATTAAAGGTAGGTACTGAGGAAACAAACCTTTCCTTATTACGTTCATCTAGAGGAATTGTGAAAAAAAGTCTTTTAGATCAATCACTATGATAGGCCATTCCTTAGACAACAAGGAAGGCGATGGGAACCCATTGGCTGAATAATCTTAACTGTTCTGAGATCTGTCAACATCCTCCATTTTGCCAGACTTTTTTAATGACAAATAATGGTAAGTTCCAAGGGCTGGTGGACTGCTCTTTATGCTGCTTCTGGACTAGCTGTTCTAGTGCCTGTAGTTTTTCTTTTGTCATAGACCGTTCATCAATCCAAATAGGTTGGTCAGTCAACCACCTTAGTGGTGAGGCTGTTGGTGTTTTAAAAGCAGTGGATCTTTGAAGTAAAGCTGAATTGTCAGCCCCTGCTGGGCCTTATTTTTGGACAGTCTGTAACTGTCTTTAATAACATTCCTTAGCTAATTTGATTTTTTTTATTAGAAATCTGACTGGTTTTGCGTCTAGCCTCTAAAACTGAAGGGATATTGACTAGTTTATGGCTATATCAGGCTATATTGAGGCTATGTATGGCCTTAACTTTCCTATCTGACCCTCAGGCCCTGTACATTCAAGCCATCTGGTATTTTGCTTTATTTGGGACAAAGTACCAACTCCTTGAAAATGCATACTTCTTCTTGAAGTGGCCAATCTGCAGACCAGTGTTTTGGAGAGATAATGGTGCATCTGCCCCGTGTCGACCATTCCTTCAATTTCAGCTTCGTTTACTAATATTCCAAGCTTGGGCCTTTGATCCTCTATAGAAGTTTGCCAAAATATTCATTTTGGGACCCCTTATAGGTTTTCTAAATTGTTTGTAGAATTTGCCTCAACCTTGTTATCTGGTCTCAAAACTTCTGTTTTCAGAGTAGTGGTGTTTAATTGTCTTGAGGAAAAGAACTCTCTCAGTCTGGCATTGGGGTCTGCAAGAGGACCCTCTGGGAGTCTTTTGGTAAGGTGTTGCCTCATTTGTCTGTCATTGCTCCACATTCCCTAGTCCAGCGTTGGCCTTTGCCACATCTTTTGCATATTCCAGAAAGCATAGACTCACTTTTGGGATTAATTTGATTTTCTCTGCAGTTTATTCTGAAATGACCCTGTTTACCACAATTAAGACATTAGAAATTTTGGGTCATCTCAAGGCCTCTAGTGGCAGTTTCTCCTACTAACGTCATATCAGGCAAATGAGGTCTAAGATCAGCTGTAATCTAATCCACTCATCTACGGATGCCTTCTGAGGTCTGATCACTTGCATTCAGCATTTGCATTTTCAAAAGCTAAGGACTCGATTAGTGCCTTTCTTGCTAATGGATCCTATATCTTCCCTTCCACAGCAGAAGTTAACGTTTGCAAAAAGTCAGAGAAGTTAGACCTTGCATAACTTGGAAAAAATGGTTCAAGTCTTTTTCCTGTTTCTGTGACTTTGTCCCAGAAATGTAAGGCTGCCAAGTGACACAAGGTCAAGTTTCCTCCATCATATATACCCTGCACTTCTACCAGGCAGCTGACCTTTAGAAACACCTCTACCCCTGTCTCTTTCCTCCACCATGGGAACCCTCATGGATGTGACCCAGGTTCTACTACTGCTTTGCCACCATAGTCTTCCAGGCTTGGATCATTCTACTTTTAATAGCCCAAGAAGTCAGGACTGGTTTTACAAACAGCAAATGTATCCCAAAATTAGTGACACTTTCCTTAAATTTGCTCAGTTCTAGCACATCCACGGGTTGCCATTCAAGTTCCTGATAACCCTGTGGATGACCATCTGGGGGTCTTTGTTGTACACTAACCGGATAAACTAAAGTTTGTTTTCTAACGACCTTGGTTGACTTGCTCTAATTTTATCTTTTACCTATACCTGAATATTTTCCCTAACTGATCTTTTAAGTTCCTCCCTTAAGGCCTGTGCTCTTGCTTCATATTTCTCCTTTGCTTGTCCATCCTGTTCCATAAGTTCCTCCATTCCCTGTTCAAGGTTCTGCTTCCACATCTTAATTTTTTTTCTCTATATCACAATTCTGATATTGTGATGTCTGTTTTATTTTGATTGATTAATTTCAAAAGCTTCTCCTCCAAGCCTTGCTTCCAATCCTCATTATTTTCCCTCTGCCACTCAGTCTGATGTGTGAGCTGTTGCATCCTTTGTTCTAGTGTCTCTTCCAGCTCCTGTCTCCAACCTTCATTTTCTTCTCTCTGTCGCCTATTGTGACCTATCAATTCCTGTGGCTTTAGTTCTAGTGTCTCCTCTCAGCCATGTCGCCCAGTCTTAAATTTCTTCTGTTGTTCATGCTGCTCTATAAATTCCTGTATCTTCTGTTCTAGGCCCTGCTTCTGTAATTTCAATTTCTCATTATGCTGTAATTCTATTATTGTATAATCTACCTTCTAGCTTAGGAAATTATCCTCTCTACTCTGCTTTCAAATTTTATCTCTATCTCTTTGCCATTCAGTCAGATCTATGAATTTCTAGCATCTTTTCCAGTTCCTGTCTCCAACCTTCATTTTCTTTTCTCTGTCACCTATTTTGACCTATACATTCCTGTCCCTTTAGTTGAAGTGTTTCCTCTAATCCCTTTTCTAAGGCTCATAATGTTTATCTAGGGCCCTGTCTTTTGAGAAGACATGATAAATTAAGTTAGTAAACATTGTAATGCTAACTGGCAATGTGTCCATTTCCTTTTAATCCATACATGTCAAACCATGCAAAATATCATCCTACAAAACCCAAAATTGTATTTTTAAGCTTTAAGTATTTTAAAATTGTATGTAAATCAATGTATATATAATTCTTATTACCTGATCCAGACCTTCTTGTACCTCTTTCTCCCTCTGCTGTTCAAATTGGGACACTGCAGTTCACTTCTGGGCTGTCCTGCCTTTGTTTGAATCGTGGCTGCTGATCTGAGAGCAGATCTGACTGTCCTGAGCCTGTTTAGACCTGGTGAAGAGAGGGAACAGGAAGCAAGCACAAGAAGGTTCTCTGGGCCAGAGATGCGTAGATCAACATGCTGTGCCTGTGAGAAGGCTACCTCACAGGCAGTCTCACCCAGGGTCTCTGAGCCCTCCCTAGGCTCAGGGAACCCAAACCATGTTGCAACACCAGTGCTGCCCGAGTCCCACCTAGGGCTGGGGTGTTGCCCCTGGCTGCCATGGGGCTCTGGGAGGGAGCCTCTCAGAAGCTCTCTGTAGACCCCCTCAGACTCACTCAGCATTTCATCCACACACTGCTGCAGCCCTAGATCTCAGCCTAGCCTTTCACACTGCGCAAAGGGAACTTTTTTCTCAGGTTAGTTGGGTTCTAAGCCTAACATCTATCTATCTATTTGTGGTAGTAATTTCCAATCCCATAAGCCTTTATAAAAAAAATGCATAATCCAGCTATTATATTCATCAGCTATATGCCTAGATTGGGCAGATCTAAAACTATACTAACTTGATTCCTCTGCTACTTGCAGTTTCTCCTGGCTATGTGTTCTATAGTTTCATGAAGTCTCATTTATTAATTGTCGATCTTAGAGCCTGAGCCATTGGTGTTCTGTTCAGGAACTTGTCTCCTGTACAAATGCGTGGGTATTTCCCACTTTCTCTTCTTTGAAATTCAGTGTATCCAGTTCTGTGTTGAGGTCTTTGATCCACCTGGACTTGAGTTTTGTGCAGGGTGATGAGTATGGTCTATTTTCACTCTTCTACATGTAGGCATCCAGTTAGTCCAGCACCATTTGTTGAAGATGCTTTCATTCTTTGTAAAATCGTTTTATTTACATTTCAAATGTTGCCTCCCTTTCTTGTCCCCCCTCAAGACTTCTTTACTCCGTTCCCCCTCCCCTTTGCCTCTGAAAGGGTGCTCACCACCTCACCACCACACCCTTTTTCAGGGGTATCAAGTTTCTACAGGATTAGGTGCATCCTCTCCCACTGAGGCCAGACAAGGCAGTCTTGTGCTACATGTGTGCCTAGGGTCATGGACCAGCCCATGCTTGTTCTTTATGGTAGCTTAGTCTCTGGGAGCTCCCAGGGGTCTGGGTTAGTTGAGCGTTGGTCTTCATATGGTGTCAACATCAACCATCAGCTCCTTCAGTCCTTGCCCTAAATGTTCCATAGGGGTCCCAGACCTCAGTCCAATGGTTGACTGTAAGTATCTGCATCTGTCTCAGTCAGCTGCTGGTAGAACCTCTCAGAAGACAATCACGCAGGAGTGCAACTGACTGCGAGGTAGTTTTCTGGCAGACACAGTGAGCTAATTGAGGCATCTATGCCTGAGGGAACCTTTCCGTGCTTGTTCCCCCATACGCCCAAAGTCTACACAGGACATCTGACAGCCAGGCCTGCTCTCCCTACTGCTTGTGCTGCAGGCTGCCTGAGGTCAGCGCACAGGCTGCCTGCTGCAACCCAAAGACAGAGAGCCAGCTCAGAAGTACAGAAGCTGCGATCTTTCTACAGTCAGCCACTCCCTGTGAATAAAAGAATCTAAGAGGACTGCAGTGTCCTGAATTGAACAGCAGAGGGAGACAAATGTACAAAAGGCTCTGGATCAGATAGTAAGGATTATACATTGATAATATATACATACACCTACCTAAAGAATCACAATAAATAACACCTTTTGGGCTTTATGGGATGATATTTTTGAACAGTTCAACAGGGATGGATTTAAAGGAAATAGATACCTTGTCATTTAACACAACTGCAATATTTATTCTCTTGATTTGCTATGTCTTCTCAAAAGACAGGGCCCTGGATAAAACATTATGTACCTTAGAAAAGGGATTAGAGCAACCACTAGAGAAGTTCACAGATGAGACTGAGCAACAGAGAGATAAACTTAAGACTTGGCAACACAGCCTAGAGGAAACTCTAGAACTGAAGGCACAGGAAATTACAGGTCATAATAAGCAAGAGGTTGGAGACAGGAGCTGGAAAAGATGCTAGGAAAAAAGATAAAGAATTTCATAGATCAGATTGAACAGCAAGGGGATAGAGATAAAATTTGGAAGCAGAGTCTAGAGAATAATTTACTAAAGCTACTAAATCAAAATAAGGTAGAGGCTGCAACATCAGAATGACAACATAAGTTTTAAAATGTGGAAGAAGAGCCGTGAGCAGAGAATAAAGGAACTCAGGGAACAGGAAGGAGGGACAAGAGGAGAGATATGAAGCATGGGCACAGACCTTAAGGGAGGAATTTAAATTTTCAATTAAGGAAAATACTCAAGTAGACACAGAAGATAAATTAGAGAAAGCCAACCAAGGTTGTTAGAAAACAAACTTTAGGGGTTGGGGATTTAGCTCAGTGGTAGAGCACTTGCCTAGGAAGCACAAGGCCCTGGGTTTGGTCCCCAGCTCCAAAAAAAAAAACCAAAAAAAAAAAAAAAAAACAAACTTTAGTTTATCTGGTTAGCGTACAACAAAATCCCCAGATAATCATCCACAGGGTTATCAGGAACTCGAATGGCAATCTGTGGATATGGTAGAACTGAGGAAATTTAAGGAAAGTGTCACTAATTTTGGGATGCATTCACCATTTATAAAACAAATCCTGACTTCTTGGGCTATTAAAAATAGAATGATCCAAGCCTGGAAGGCTATGGCAAGAGCAGTAGTAGAACCTGGGTCACATTTACAATGGTTCCCATGGTAGAGAGAAGAGGGGAAGGAGACAGCACAACAAAATAGGGCCAGGAGCAGACGCAGCAAACATTAAGCTCCTCAGAAGGGAGAGGTTAGGGACACTGAATGGGCAAATGATTCAGGGAAGATCTGAGAAAGTCTTGCCAGGACAATTCGTCGGGGTCTTTGAACATGGCCTACTCATGGGAGTTATGGGATTTCTTTACCTGGTATGACAAATAGAGCCTGGAAATAGACTTATACGCAAGTAGACTGATATTAAATAATCATTTAGGCCTTGATCTCGTGAAGGTCGGGGCAGAAGACAGCAGAAATGCTGTCTCAGCAGTTAACATTTGTTCAGATTGCTTTATTTGCTTTGGGTTGTTTTATTTATCAAACGAGTGTGGTTCTGAGTCTAGTATAGTAAAATTCCTCTGGGAGAGCGATCAAGTTAAACATTTAATGATTTCCAGTTACTGGCCCAAGGACTTGTTTTGTTTTCTTTTCTTTTCTTTTGTTTGGAAGGAAGCCTCTACGTTTTGACAGGGAAGGCAAATAGGCTCTGACCCCTTCCAGAGTGATATGGATCAGAAAATGCAAGGGGAGACCCCCTGAAGAACTAGAAAATTTAAGAGAATCAAACGGGACAGGTAAAGATTCTTTGCGCCATCCTCACATGGCATGAATGAAGACTCACTACAATTGGTTATTAATAAAATTAACTCATAAAAAAGACAGCTGTCTTTCTCCTGCTCAAACAAGGAGAATTTCATCTTGTACAATCCATACAAATATCTTAGTGATGCTAAAAATTTGGTTGTGAGATTCATATATTACAGAATGTACAGCTTTGGTGAGATTCATCCTCAGAGATGCGGAACTGACCTGCTTGGCCCCCTGATTCAGTTGCTGTTCAAAACAGCTTCAGGGACTGTCATGGGTTCCAGGCCATCTTAACTCGTCCAACCTTTCAGACAATCCAGTCAGAACTTCAGTCAAGTTCTGAAACTTCCAGATATGCAAAGACTGGATAACAGATGCTAAAGCTAGCTTTCTCAAATTTAACCAAATTTTCTAATTTTCCTACCCCTCCTCACCCCTTTAAAGAATTTTTTGTCACTTCTATTCAGCAGGAAGAAGTTATAGAGCGTCATCAGCCCAATTCCCTTAGATTGGGGTGGATGGTTCTGGTTATTTTATGAATTATAGCTATGTTGTCATTTTAAGGGATACTTTACAGTATGGTAGCTTTGGACAGGGAGGAAACTAGAGAGCTTAAACTTGGGGATTTCTACCTTTCATTTCCTCTTCTCTGTCCTTCCTTCCTTAGGTAAAAAAAAAAGGGGGGGAGAAAAGAGGGTATATAGTAATATAAAAATTAGAGGAATAATAAAACATTGTATAGCCATATCTTACATTGGCAGAAATCTTTATAATTAATGCAAATTGAAGTTATAAGTTTACATTGGTACAGAATTTATAGACTGATGAAGGTTTAAGGTTTTTGTTGGTGTGAATTTCTTGATACAAGATTTGAAATTAATACTGTTACTTTTTGATAGGCATTGTACTTATGCAACTCATGTAAGAATATAAGGCTTAGACCCAGTCCTTCTAATACCTGCCATTACCAACTGTTTAGGATGAATAAATAACAGAAGTTAAGGGCCAGATAGTAAACTCATGTTTATGTTAGATTCTGATTTAATTATAATAAATGTTTTTAATTTACTCAAATAGAAATGACTAAGAATAATTAAGGTCTAAGAGTTCAGATATACTTCATATAAATAGTCTTCAAAGGTGTCAGAAGTCCATAGAAAACAACATTTAAGGCCATTTCATTTTTAAAGATCATTTCACTAGAGACATATCTGCCCCTGACAGCACCCCTTTCTTGGTTCAAAGAAGAAATTGAGCATCAGTGGAGTTGTTCCAGTTGTGGCGAGATAGCCACTAGGCAAGAATTGCCTCAACTCATCTATAGACAAAAATAGTCTTGGTTAAGTCTTGGAAGCTATGTTTTGTGCTTCCTATATTTTCAAGTAATATTTAAATTGTTCTCAGATTTCTGACAGAGGTGAAGACTGGTCGTAGTCTCATAGACAACTCAAGCTATTTAGCATTGAGAAAAATGATATAGATTTGAGAGGATGATTTTCAGATGATAATACAAGCTAAAACTAGGACATAATTCATGTATAGAATTGCAAGCTTTTTAAGCTAGGATGATAGAGTGCTTTATCTAAATTGACAAATATGATGGACTGAGTGTACCTATACTTTATAATTTACATAACTGTAAATTATAAGTTGTGCTCAATTTATATCTGCAAAAAGGAGCCTTTTAATTGGACAGAAAGAGAGAAATGTTGTGGGTTACCCTGGCGCTGTTTGTATTCTGATGTTAATTCTGCTTCCTCAAGAGGACCTGCCCTGAAAAGGAGTGGATACCATACTCAGGTCATTTCATGTGAACCTTTTCCCCATTTAAACTGGTCAAGTAAAGGCTAGATCCGTGATTGGGCAGTGGAAGGAAAAAGATGGAGCTGGAGGTTTTAGAGAGGTGTCAGGGGAGAAGGGAAGGAGAGAGAAAGAGGAGGTAGAAGAAAGATGGAACAAAACCACATGGCCCCGAGAAGCCTCAAGTAGCAAGGGATCTCATAGCTGAGGAATAGAGTAGTGTAGTGGTAAATCTGCCCAATCTAAGGGCACTGGGTTGTGTGTTTTTACACGGGTTTATTGGAGTTGAAGATTTACTGCAATGCCCATCCCATGGGCAAGCATCAATCCCTAACACTATTAATGATACTCTGTTTTGCTTGCAGACAGAGAATGTTGTCCTCTGAGAACCCCCCCCCCTTCACCCCTAGCAGCTGACTCAGACAGATACAGTGGATGAAGCTTTGGAACTCTTATGGAAGAATAGGAGGAAGGATTGCGAGCTCCAAAGGGGATAGGAGTTCCACAGGAAGGCCGACAGAGTCAACAAACCTGGATCCTTGGGGCTTTCAGAGTCTGAAGCACCATCCAAAGAGCACACCCAAGCTGCACTTAGGCCTCCCCACTCATATGTAGCAATCATGCAGCTTGATCATCATGTGGGTTCTGAACAACAGGAACAGGGGCTACTTTAAAAGCTGTTGCCTGGGGGTTGGGGATTTAGCTCAGTGGTAGAGCACTTGCCTAGCAAGCGCAAGGCCCTGGGTTCGGTCCCCAGCTCCGAAAAAAAGAAAAAAGGAAAGAAAAAAAAAAGCTGTTGCCTGGAAAGGATTGAAGGAGTTGAATGGGATGGCAACCCCATAAGAACAACAACAGTATCAACTAACCTGGATCCCTGGGCGCTCCCAGAAACTGAACTAACAAAGATATACACTGGTTAATATAAGGCTATCAGCATATATGTAACAGAGGACCACCTTGTCTGGCCTCAATGGGAAAGTATGCACAATCTGGCCTCAGTGGGAGATAATCTTCTTGTGCACTCTGTACAGATTGTCTCTATTGTTTCAAGTGTTGATTTCTGTACCAGCAGAATGCCGAGTGCTTTCTGAACTGTTATTTTTATGAAGCATCACCTATCTCGTTGTTTTCTAAACATTCTTCTGCAGCACATTCTGACTTGTTTAATAAAGAGCTGATGGCCTATATCAGAGCAGGAGAGAGAAGATGGAACATCAGAAAAGAGAGAGGAACTCTGGGAAGGAATCAGGTGGAGGGATTCACCAGTCAGACACAGAGGAAGGAGCAGGTGCCAGACCTGAAGGGGAGAGAACGTGATACATGGCAGAACTTAGATTAGAAAAGCAGGTTAATTAAATTATACAAGCCAGTTAGGAACAAGCCTAAGCTAAGGCCTGAGATTAATAAGTAAGTCTGTCATTATTGGAAGAGGTCAGGTTGAGACAGGCTGGTGGTACTCTTGAGCTGAAGGGCTTCGCTTAGAGGAAATCAGCAAGCAGTTTTTCTTTTTTTATGGAGGCTTCCTTTTTCGCAAATCATAGAAGCCTTTTTAGAGTTAGCATTTTGTGACCATTTCCTGCCTGGTTTCTCGACTCTGGCTGCACAGTACTCCATCTAATGAATGGGGAGAACCTGATGTGGTTTGTACACCCCTGTTCAGGCCAGAGACATCCCATTGCCCTCTCGTTCTTTCTGGTTAATTAGATAGTACAAACTTGGAGTCATGTAGATGCCCTGGTAAGACCAGGGGGAGCTTAGCTCAATAGAGTTCCAAAAGCTAGGAACTGTGAGGTATTCTGTGAGATTAGGGGCAAAAGCTAAAGATTTGGATAGACCCAGCATGAGATTTGGGAACTGGGGAAGACTCAGAGCCACCTAGCCTTTGATGGATGCCTAGCATCTGGGTGGTACAAAAAGGAATTGTTAAATGTCATTGTCCGTGTACTCTATTGTCATTGGCTCTGTTTTCTGTTGTTGCTTGGGCCTTATGTCTTGTGTGTCTGGTCTATCTTCATGTTTCTGACTTGAGATGGTATGGAAACCTTGCACCCATAAGCCAGGCACCAATGATTCCACCCCACCTCCTACCCTGGGTCTAGTTGGAATGAGGTCGGATCATGCTATCTGCAAGCTGCTTTTGGAAAAGTCACTCCCAATATGGAGTTTTGAGGGAGTAGGATTTGCTTGGAACCTGTAGGCTTAGATTTTTTTTTCAAAACCTACTTTAATTAGGGTTCTTTAACCCTTCAATATCGGGTTGGGGATTTAGCTCAGTGGTAGAGCGCCTGCCTAGCAAGCACAAGGCCCTGGGTTGAGTCCTCAGCTCCGGGGGAAAAAAAAAAAGAGTCACAAACCCTTCAATATCCCTTCTAGCGGACCTACCAGAGGTAGGGGGAAAGAAAGGTTAATACGAAACAGAGGTCGTAGACCTGTTTAGAAGTAACCCTTTGGGGGAGATCCCAGTCTTTGTTGTCAGGATATAAGCAGCCCAGTCCAAAACATCAAACGTCAGTCGGTAGTGGCAATGCAGTCTAATTGGCAAACACCAAACATGAATCCAGCCGAAATAGCATGAGAAGTTTTTGGCAAGTTCCTATGAAGTCACAAGCAAAGGTCCTTGACTTGGTACAAAGCAAACCAATACAAGAGCCTGGTCTCTCTGTTATATTTGTATTCTTTCTAATCATCACGTGTCCTTTCATGTGTCTGCCTCAACAACACATTCCTTCACCTGTCTGCTTCAGCAAAACATCACATGACATAACTGAGTCTCCAAAGAAACCAGGAACTTCCACTTCAGGGACCAGTGGTTATTGTTTAAAAACCCAGAGTCCCATGAGGAAAACAGCGGCCAGTCCTATTACAGCACCACTGTCCCTGAGAAAATGGGATTCAGCAGCTGTGAGGAGCGCCTACGCTGAAATTCCAGCACTGGAGGAGGTAAAGAAAGGTTTTGTCTATTATGTGTATGAATGCACAGTGGCCACTGTATGTTTGCTTGCTGACTGGCTGCCCTGAATGTGTGAGTTTACTGTGGTCTATGCATCTTGGTTATAATTTAGCTGCTACTGTTAGCAATCCATTGCATGTCTGTTTAAATGTTTGTTTAAAAGTTGTTTTATGCTGTCCTACTTTATTAAAAAGCTGGCTCTGGAATGGGGTCATGGCTCAACCCTTTTTCAGACACAAGCATGCTTTTTTAAAGTCTGTCTCCAGTCAGAAATTAAAAGGATTATGAAGTGGAAATTTCTGGTTTCTTTGCCAAAATATTTGTTTTCTGCTCTCCTGAGTTTTCTGTTTTCTCTACAGAAGCTGTCCTGACCTTGATATCTGGACTACTAATGGCTATTATCCAAAGCAGTGCTACTTAGTTGCTCTGCTGATGAGTTTCTCCACTGCTGACCTGAAATGGCTGACTTGAATGCATTTGATATCTGAGTCTGCAAAAGGTCCCCTAGAGTGTTTCCCAACAAGGGGTTACCTTGCTTGTCTCTTGTTGATCTGCATTCACTAGTCCAATGCTAGCCTTTGCAACACCTTCAGTACATTACAGAAGGCTTAGATCTCCTTTCAGAATTAGCTCGGCTCTGCCTACAATTCCTTTTGAAATGACCTTGTTTGTCACAGTCCAAACATTTATTTGACAGGTTTTTTTTTTCTTAAAACCTTTAGAGATTACTTTTCTTATTAAAGTTGCATCATAAGAATGAGATCCAAAAACAGCCCTATTTCTAACCAATTTATCTATTGATGTTGATCTTGCCTTTAGAGGCCTTTTTAATGTGGATTTAGCATCTTAAAAGCCAAAGATTCAATTAATACTTGACAAACAGGCAACACCTTAGGCCTAAGTAAAGACCTGTAGAAAACCTAAGTGAGGACCTAGGAAGATCTTAAGCTCCAGGAACAACCTGGGAAGACTTAGACTCCAGTGATACCCTGTGAAACTCCAGAGTCCCCAGTGACAAACTCAAGAAAGCCTTAGTCTTCAATGAGTGTTTTGGGAAGGCCTTTGATCACATTTAGAAACTGGAAAAAGCCTGGAGCCCCAGTGACAATCTGTAGAAGGTTTTAGGTTCCAGTGTTACCTGGGGAAGATAAAACAGGTATATCTTATTTTGTAAAGTCTTTCTCTAATATGTCTCTTTCTCTGCTACTCAATTAGATATCACATTTAAACATGATTATTTTCTACAACAAACTAACTTTACCTTCACCATGGGATTAAAGGTGTACACCAAGGCTGAGCCACACCACAACTAGAAAGAGGTTTTTCCAGTAAATACAATCTTGAGGTTGTTGCCCAGGGTCTCAGTGAGCCTAAATCTTTTTCCTAAGCTCTCATGGATTCTCTAAGGCCTTATACAGATCTTTGCCAGTTCTGAATGCCTTCCCCATTTCTCGTTGACTCCTAGTAGTCTGCAGATTGCCACTGGGGCATAAGGTGAATGTTCTGCAGGTCCTCATTGAGATCCTAGGTTTTTTCCATAGTCTCCCTAAGACTCAGATCTTTCCCAGGTCTTCACTGGAGCAGAAAAATTTCTAGCCTTTCTAACTATAACATGGCCTTTTCCAGATTCTCACTTAAGTCAAAGATCTTAAAAGTTACATGAAGGCTTTATGCTTTTCCTTTGTCCTCACTAGAGAACCAAGCATTCTAACATTTCTCACTGAGATATAAGACCTTCTCCAGGTACTGAACACATACTAAGCCCTTCCCCAAAGTCTTATTGAAGGCTGAGGCCTTTTCCAGATTTTCTCTGGGCCTTAGGCTCTCCCATATTACTGGTGTCCATGCTCTTTTCCAGCTCCTCACTGGGAGTGGGTTTGTCACTGTACAAAAGATATGACCCAAGGTTCTCTGCCACCCCCATAACACCCCAAAGTCCTCACAGATTTTACAAAGCCTTCACCAGGATTTCACTATATCTGATGAATTTCTCCTCCTCCTCATGGTGACCTAAACTTTTATGCAGATTCTAACTGGGGCTCAAGGCCTTTTTTGGGTTCTCACTCCCAGCCACGACCTTCTGAAAAGGCTATATGGGGTTTATACTTTCCCCAGAAACATTCTGGAGTCTAGAATCCTCTACACATTCTTACTGGAACTTGAGGTTTTGGGGTTTTTTTCTCACATTCTACCTGAGGTCTAAGGTTTTCTCTGAAAGTCTTAGTGAAGTCTAAGGAATTCTTCAGGTCCTCGCTAGGACCCAGGAAAAGAGCCCATGCTACAGCGATACTATAAGAATGTTTTGTCATCCAGTAAGGACTATGGAAAAGGTAAAAGTCTTCATGAGACTCTTGGAAAAACCCTCAACCTAAGTGAAAACATGGAAAAGGTCTTAAGTTCCAGTTTAAAAGGTTAGAATGTCTTCTGCTCCAGCGCATACCTGGGAATAGCCTAGGTCTTGAGAATATGGAAAAGACCTATGATCTCAGTGAGGACCTGAAGAAGTTTCCCCTTCTGCCCCAATGGGAATCTGAAGAAAGTCGTGGGAGACGGAACATAGAGAAAGAATTCAAAACTAGTTGAAGACCTGTTGAAAGCCTTAGGGAACCTGTAAGGCTTGGGAAAATTTTTAGGCCCAGTAGACCTGGGATAATGTTTTAAGATTGAGTGAGAATTAAAGAACCAGTGAGAACATGGAGAAGTCTTTAGACACCAGTGACTACTACCTGAGAAAGCTTTTGGCCCAGAGAGAACCTGTGAAAGGTCTTCCATGCTAGTAAGCATCTGGAAAGACGTCAGATCTGAGTGAAAACCTCGGAAGACCTCCCAAGCAGATGATGATCTGAGAAAGGCCTTCTGGGCTCTGGTGACATCTTGGAGAGTCTTTAAGGCCCAGTGAGAACATGTAGGTAGCCTGATGCTCAATGCAGTTCCTGAAGAATGCCTTAAGCTCCAGAGAGAATGTTTTAAACATGTAAGGCCACTGTGAGAATCTCTGATAGACCTATACCCTTGAAGAGATCTAAAGCCAAGTCCTTAGTTCCATGTCAGAACACATTAAAACTTTTAAGATCCAGAGAGAATTTGGGCAATGCCTTTGAATCTTTTGAAAACCTGGAAAGGCCTTGGGCCCTCATGTGAACTCTAGGACAGCCTTAGATACTAGTGATAATCTGGGGTAGTCTTCAACTCAGTGACAACCTAAGAAGACCTTAGTCCAACTTGATGGTGTGGGAATGTCCTGAGGTCCCATTGAGAACCTGGGTAAACCTTAGTCTTTAATGAGACATTGGTGAAATATTAGATATACATTAAAATGTGGTGAAATCCTCAAGTTCCAGTGAGAATGTGTTGATGATTCTAGGGTCAGTAAGTGTCTGAAAAAGATGTAAACCCTGAAGAGCCTTTGTGGGAAGCCTTAGATTCCAAGAGAATTTGAGAATGCCTTTGGTCCCAGTGAGAATCTGAAGAAAAATTTTTGTCACAGTGAAAACAAAGAGAAATTAGTCAGTGTGAAACTGGTGATAGCTTTTTAGAATCTGTGAGGACTTTGGGATATTTTGAGGTGGCAGTGACTCTTGGGTTGTGCCTTATGCTACAATGGCAAACCTAGACTTCAGTAGGTCTGACAGAAGGCCAAGGATACCAATAATAATCAGGAAAAGCTTCAGGTCCAGAGAGAATCTAGAAAAGATTTCTGTCTACAACAAGACTTTGGGGAAATCCTTATAATGCAGTGACTACCTGGAATAGTCCTCAAGTCACAGCTAGAAGTCTTAGAATAGTTTGTGCTTCAGTGAGGACAGAGGAAAGGCCTAAGGTCTTCTTGGGATTTTGAGAAGACCCTTGATTTAAGTGAGAAACTGAAGAAGGCTATATGCTCCAGTTAGAAAAAAAAGTTTTCTGCTCTGGTGAGGACTTGGAAAAGACCTCAGGTTCTAAGGAAAATATTGAAAAGACCTAAGATCTCAGTGAGGACCTGAACTTTTGCCTTACTGTAGGCAGACTTTTGGCTACTTTGTGGCTTCTTTCTCTACCCCTTTTCTTTCACCCTTTCAGTTCCCTAACTCTAGATAGGAGAGGGAAAAAAGGATAGTGGGGAAAGATGGTGACATTATTGTTAGACTACTTTTGCTGATGAGTAACATTGGGTTCCTTAGGGCAAGTTTGATCTTTGACATCAGGATATCTAATGTTTTGTCATTTCTCCTCTGCACAGGACTACTTAACAAACTGCAACCAATGGCATCAACCACCAATCTACCAACCTGTGCCTCCTGCATCAAGGCCATAACATTTATATATCTATAAATAAAACTATTATTCATCTGAAGTAATTGTCTTCTCAGAGGTTTACACCAAATTTGAAGAACGTATTCTACCTCTTTGGGTGGTCCCAGGAAATTTTCTTCTCTGTTGCTTTCTGTCTCATGTCTCCTGTCCTCTGCAACATTTTTGTCAGATAACCTCTTCGTTCTGCAATGTGGGTTGGTTTTCATTTTTCTCCAACCACAATGAGTGCCAGAAGTAAAAGTATCTTTTATTCACATGATATAATTGTCATCTTCAAGGCTTACTGCTTCCATCTGCTAATCTAGGCCTAGTCCTGGAGGTTTCCAGTCTCCATACAATCTAATCTAGGCCTAGAATGTTTTCAGCCTTGAGACTTGCTGCTGAGTAAACTTACTCCTTCTAGGTCTTTCTGAACTCTGGCTGACTGTTCAACTTAGTTGTTCTGGCCCAAACTCCTCTCTAAGCTCTCTATTTGGCTTCTCTCTACTTCTTGTATATTACTCTGCTTGGCCTCATACTAATTTTATAATCTGTTCTAATCTTCTGGTTCCTTCTCATTCCTTGACCCATTTGTCTTCACCTGTGTTTAGCTTGTTCACGTTCTGCAACCTTTCAACTGTCCTTACAACTTGACTCTTACACTTTGTCTCTTACAAACATCCTGATAAAACTGCCCTCTCCCTTTCTGCACTGAGATCTTTTCTCTTTGTTCTTGTGAGAACTGAGCATCTATTCTGTCAAATCTTTCTTTGACTCATTACTTTGTCTGCCACTCAATTCGATATCACTTTCAAGCATGAGTGCTTCCTTCTACATATTAACTTTACCCTCATTGTTTGGATTAAAGGTATGTATTAAAAGCGTCTCTGTATTCCATTAAAAGGGAATTAAAGGTATGGATTAAGACTGAGCCGCACCACAACTAGAAACAAGTTTTCCAGTAAGCAGTACAGTCTCAAAGTTGACAGTGTGATCAAATATCCTGCAACATCTTCAGACCCAGCAAGAACCTGGAAAGGGCCTCTGTCACCACTGAAACTTAAAGAAGGCCTTAGATTGTAGTGGATATATTGGAGAAGGCCTAAAGTTGCAGTTAGAAGTTTTAAAATAAATTGTGCCCAGTGAGGACCAAAGAAAGACCTAAGATCTTCACTAGATTTTGAGAAGACCTTTGACTTAAGTGAAAACCTAGAGAAGGACTTGGGCCCCAATGATTATCTGCAGAAAAATTTAGGCGAAATTCTCTAAACATAGTAAAAAACTGTTGATGACTTTGTAGAACCTGTGAGGACTTTGGGCTATTTGGGGGCAATAATGATTCTTGGGTACTGACTTATCCTACAGTGATTAAACTAGACGCCAGTGAGTACTTGCAGAAGGCCATGGACACCAGGAATAATCATGGCAAGTCTCAGGCTCAGAGAGAATCTGGAAAAGTCCTCAGTCATCAATGAGACTTTGGAGAAAGGCCTTAGATTGGCATTGAGTACCTGGAGAAGGCCTCAAGGCACAAAAGGGTTAGAATGTTTTGTGCTCTACAGAGGACCAAGGTAAGGCTGAAAGTCTTCACAAGACTGTTGTAAAGACCCTTGACTTAAATGAGAATCTGGAGAAGGCTATAAGTTCTGTTTAGAAAGGTTAGAAAGCTTTGTGCTCCAGTGAGACCCTGAGAAAGACCTCGGGTCCTAGGGATAATATACAAAAGGCCTAAGATCTCAGCAAGGACCTGAAGGTTTCCCTTCTGCCCAAATGGGAACCTGATGAAAGTTGTAAGAGACAGAACATAAGGAAGGCATTCAGAACTAATGAAGGCCTGATGGAGGCCTTAGAGAACCTGTGAGACTAGGGCAATTTTTTAGGCCCAGTGAGACCCTGGATAATGCTTTAGGATCCATTGAGAAATGAAGACCCAAGGAGAACATGGAGAAGGCCTTAGACATCAGTGACTACCTAGGAAGACTTTTGCCATGTGTGAACCTGCTGAAGGCCTTTCATACCAGGAAACATCTAGGAGAACCTCAAATCTGAGTGAACATGTAAAGAACTTAAAACCAAATGATAATCTGGGAAAGGCCTTATTGGGCTCCAGAGAGAGCCTAATAAGAATATATAGAAAATTTGATGAGAATATATAGAAAATCTGATGCCTACTGTAGTTCCTGGATAATGCTTTCATACCAAGGAAAAATTTTAGGTGCTGGACCATTGTGAGAATCTCTGGTAGGCCTAATGCCTTGTTGTGACTTGCAAAGGCCTTAGATCCAAGTCATAAGGCAGAGAAGGTCTTTAGTCACAGAGAGAACTTGTTGAGGCTTAAGTCCAGGTGAGAAACAGGCCTTAAGGTCCAAGAAAAACTTGGGTAAAAATTTAAGACCCAGAGAGAATATGGGCAATTCTTTAGAGTTCTTAAAAAACCTGGGAAGACTTTTGCCTATAATAATATCCCAAGAAACTCCTTACACACCACAAGAATCTGGAAACATCTTTATCTCCATTTATACCCTGGAAAGGGATTAGACTCAAGTGATAGCATGTGGTAGCCCTTGGATCCCAATGAGAACCTGAGGAATCCCTTAGTCTTCACTGAAACTTTGGGTAAGGCCTTAGGTCACTGTCAGAACCTTGAGAATCCATAAGTTCCAATGAGAATGTGGTAGTTTCTTGGCTCCAGATTCTGGGCTCCAGTAACTACCTAGGAAAGATGTAAACTCTGAGGAGACTTTGCAGAAGGTCTTAGATACCAGTCAGAGCCTAAAGAAGGTTCTTGGTCCCAGTGAGAATATTCAGAAAGTTTTAGGTCACAGTGAGAACTAGGAAAAATTCTTCAGATACATTGCAAACCCAGAGATGACTTTATAGAACCTGTAAGGTGTTGGGAATATTTTTAGGCCACAGTACATCCTTTGGTCATTTCTTAATATACAGAGAGAACATAGACAAGACTTTAAGACCCTGCAACAGACTCAGAAGCTCCTAGGCCCCAGTGACAACACAAAGAATGCCCTAGATACCAGAAACAATCCAGAAAACCTTAAGACCCATTGAGTATCTGGGAAAGTCTCAATGAGACTTTGAAGAAGGCCTTAGATTACAGTGAGTACCTGGAGTACCTTAAGTTCCAGTAAAACATATTAGAATGTTTTTGGCTCCAGTGAGAACCTGGGAAAGGCCTGAGTTCTCAAATAGACTTTGGGGAAGTCCTTTGAATACCATGAAATCATAGAGGAGGTTTTAAGTCCCATTGAGATCCTGCAGAAAGTTTTAGGCCACGGCAAGAATATGTGGAAGGTCTCCAGACTCTGTCAAAACCTATCAAAGACCTTATTGAATTTTTGAGAACTTGTACAAATTTTGGGCCTAGTGAGAGCTGGTTAATGCCTTAGACTCTCATGAGAATCTGGATAAGGATTTGAGACAGAGTCATAACATGGAGAAAGTCTTGGTCCTGAGTTAATACTGGATGGTTTTAGGTCCCAGTGACTTCCTGGAAAGGCATTAGGATACACTCATAACTTCTGAAAGCCATAGGCTCCTGTGAGTACATTGTAAAACTTTAAGACCCAATGAAAATATGTTAAAAGTCTGTTACCATTGAGTAGCTGAGGAATCCCATGAGCTCTAGTGGAAACCTGTAAAAAGAAATTTAGGCCACAGTGAGAACCTGTTCAAGGCCTAAGGTTTCAATGAATCTTTGGATAAGTCATTAGACCCAAATAAGAACCTGCAAACAGTCTTTAGTCCAATTGAGAAGCTACAGATTCAGTAAGAACCTGGAGAACTCCTTAGACTCTGGTAAGAACCTGGGCAAGGTTTTAAGACCCAGTAAGAACATGGAGAAGGCCGCAGAGACCCAGTGAGGACCTGACTAAAGGCCTTTACACAAACAAGCATCTGGGAAGGTCTTAAGATTTAATGATGTTAGAAGGCCTTTGCCCCAGTGATAACCATGAAAGACCTTAGACTTTAGTGAGAACCTTAGGAAGACCTTATTCCTCAATGTTTCAGACTTTGAATAAGGTATTAGATCTCAGTTTGAAACTGGGGAAAGACAAGTGAAAACCTACAGAAATGTTTAGGCTCCAGAGGGGAACCTTAGGAAATCCTAAGGCGTCTATGAAACTTTGGAGAAGGTTTGAGAATAGACCTCAGCCAAAGTGAGTACCAGTAGAATGTTTTAGACAACAATGAGAGCACACACAAGGCCTTCAGACTCAGTGAAAAAACTGTAACAGGCTTTATAAACCCAGTGAGAACTTGGAAATTTTTTTGTTCCCCAGTGAGTCCTTGGATAATGCCTTAGGCTTCACTGAGAACCTCAGCAAGGCTTTAAGACCCATTGAAAATATAGATAAGTCCTTAGTCCAAAATTTTAATGTGGGAGGGCCTTAGGTCAGGGTGAATACATCTAGCTGTAGTGTGACTGTGGGAAATTCTAAGGCCGCACTGACTGTGGAGTAGTGCTTAGATCTCATTGAGAAAATTGAGAAGGCCTTAATCCCCAATGAGAGTGTGGTAAAAGTTTTAGGCCAGAGTGAGAACACAGGGAGGCCTTCAGACCCAGAGAAACCCCCTCATATGTCTTATAGAACCTATATGAACTTAGGAAGTTTTAGACACCCTGAAACCCTGGGCAAGGATTTAACATCAGGGAGAACATGGGAAATGCCTTAGACCTCAGTGACAGCTTTGGAATTCCTTAGGCCCCAGTGAGTGCTATAGAAAACTTTAGATCCCTGTGAGAATTTTGTAAGGTCTTAGTCCCCCATGGCAACCTGGAGGAGGCCTTAGGCCCCAGTTATTACCTTGGAAAGGCCTTAGGTCCCACTAAGAATGTGCATAATGCCTCAGTCCACAATGAGAATTTGGGGATGCCTTAGATTGCAGTTACAACGTGCAGAAGACCTTAAACTCCAGGGACAACATGTAGGAGGTTTTGGATTATGGTGAGAACATGGGGGGAAGGCTTTTTCACACATACTGTAAACACGGCCAAGGCACAATAGAACCGGTAAGAATTTGTGAACAATTTTAGGTAGCTTGAGACACCAAGTAATTCCTTAGACTTCAGTGAGAATCTGGTCAGGGTTTTAAGAGCCCCTGAGAGCATGGAGAATGTCTTAGACACCAGTTCAACCTGGAAATGCTTAGGCCCCAGAGATAACTGAAACAATTGCCTTAGGTCACAATGAGACTTTGGAGAAGACCTTAGAAACTAGAGGAAGGCCATAAGCAAGAGTGGGAAGTTGGAGAATATTTTAGGCTCTAGTAAGAAACTGATAAGGTCTCAGACATCAGACATTGGAGAAGTGCTTAAACTCCAGTGAGAAACAATAGAAGATTTGAGGCCACAGCAAGAATGTGGGAAAGACCTCTGGACACAGCCATAAACTGATGAAGGCTTTATAGAACCTGTAAGAACATGGGAAAATTGTGATGGCCATAGGAACCTGACTATTACCTTAGGCTCCACTGAGAACCTAGTCAATGCTTTTTTTTTTTTTTTTTTTTTGGTTTTTTTTTTCGGAGCTGGGGACCGAACCCAGGGCCTTGCGCTTCCTAGGCAAGCGCCCTACCCCTGGGCTAAATCCCCAACCCCTAGTCAATGCTTTAAAAACATGTGAGAACATAGAGAATGCTGTGTGTGGCAGAACCTTCTCCTAATGAGTGAAGATTTTAGGGGACCAATCACTGGGTGAGGAGTAAGTGGGACTTCCAGGTCAGAGAGGGGAAGAGAGGAAGCAGGAAAAGGTGACTTGCTTTTGGACAGGGAGAGCTTGGAGAACAATATGTAGTAAACAAGAGGCCCCTGGTTTAGATAGCAGATCTGCCAGGATTCACTACCAGAGGATTTAACTTAAAATGGCTTACGGATTAGGATGATAGTTGGTACGCCTAGTGATTGAGTTACCTGTTGATTCTAAACTAAGTTTGTGTGGTGGTTTCCTTTACACAGCAACTCAGCTGAGTTCCAGAGAAAGGTTTGGTGGCAGGGCACCACAGCCAGTCACGGAAATTTGGATTTCAGAGCTCCAGGTCAGAGAGTCTCCACAGGATAAGAACAGGCTAGGCCTACCAGCCTGCCCGCTGGCAGTAGCTTGGTGGCATTTTTAATAGTTAACACAACAGCTGTAGATCACAGTGACAAAGTGAGAAAGCCTAAGGCCCCAGTGAGAACCTGAGGAAGACATAGATACCAGCAAGAATCTGGGAAGGCCTTAGGCCCCAATGACAACCTGGGAAGGCCTTAAACCCCAGTGATATACTGGAAAATACTTCAGTCCCCAGTGAGAACCTTGAGGAGGTCTTAGGCCTCTGAGAGAACCTGTAGAAGGTTTCAGGTTCCAGTGAAAACCTGGGGAAGGCCTAAGGGTTCAATGAGATTTTCAAAATTACTTAGATCTCAGAATCTAGAGAAAGCCTTTAGGCCTGAGAACCTGTGAATGGTTTTAGGACATAGTGAAAATATGCCAAAGGCTCCAGGCTCCAGGTTCCAGTGAGAACCTATGGAAGGATTAATGCTTCAACGACACATTTTGGAGACTTTAAAACACAATGAGAACCTGGAAAAGGCTCTAAGGTACAATTAAAACAAGGTGAAGGCCTTACACACCAGTGACAACCTAGGAAAGCCTTAGACCACAGTAAAAACCTACAAAAGGACTTCAACAAGTGTGAGCCTCTAGGAAGGCCTTAGGTTCCAGTAACAAGCTTTGAAGGCCTCAGTACCCAGTGATAACCCCACAAAGGCCTTAAATCACAGTGAGAAGCTGGAACAGATTTAAGACCTATTGAAAACATGGAAAAGACCTTTAGGCATATTTAGATCCTAAGAATGCCATAAACGTCACTGAGAATCTATCGGTTTTAGATCACAGTGAGAACTTAATGAAGGCCCCAGATCTCAATGAGAATCCAGGGAAGGCCTTATTCCACAGTGAAGAATTGGAGAACTTAAAAGCCCCAGTAGAAACCTGTAGAAGATAAGGGGCTACAGTGAGATCCTGGGGAAGTCCTAAGTCCTTAATGAAACTCTGGAGAAGGGCTTCCATCCCAGTAAGAATTTGAACATTGCTCCAGTAAGAATTGTAAAAACTGATAGGCCACAGTAAGTATAAAGAAAAGGCCTTCAGACTCAGTGAAACCTGTTGAAGGATTTAGAGACACTGAGAACTTGAGAAAATTTTAGTTCCCCAACCCCATGAGATTAAGGATAATGCATTAGACTCCAGTAAGAACCTGGGAAAGGCTTTAAGACCCAGTGAGACTGTCAATGAAATTAAACAGCCATGAGACCATGAGAAATCCTTAGGCCCCAGTGAGAACCTGTAGAATGTTTTAACACCAAAGAGAATTTATAGAATGCCTTAGGCCTCAATGTGTCTTTGGGGAAGACCTTAGAACCTCTGAGAGCCTGGAGAAGGCCTTAAGTCCTACTGAAAAACTTTCTACAGAGAAGGTTTTAGGTCATAGTGAGAACATGTGAAAGACCTTCAAAAGTAGTGAAACATATTCAGGGCCTTAGATTAGAGAACCTGTGAAAACTTGGGGAAAATGTTAGGTCTCAGAAAATCCCTGGCCTTAGCCTACAATGAGAACCTGGGCAAGACTTTAAGAAACAGTGAGAACAGTACAGCCTTAGACTCCCCACCCCAAATCCCACTAATAACCTGAGAAGCCTTAGGCTCTACTGAGAACCTGGAGAATATTTTAGGTCCAAGTGAGTACCAGGGGAAAGACTTAAGCAGCATTGAGAGTTAGGGAAGGTCTTAGAGTGCAATGAGAACCTGCAAAGGCCTTAAACCCCAGTCAGAATGTACAGAATGTTTAATGCTCCAGAGAACCTTAAGAAGGCTAAGGCTTCAGTGAGAGTTTGAAGGCCTGAAGAAGGCCTTAAGTTCCAACGAGAACTTATAGACTGTTTTAGTCAATAGTAAGAACATGGAGAAAAGTCTTTAGACCCAGAAGGGGTGAAAATCTGTTGAGGACCTTAGAGAACCTGTGAGAGCTTTGGAAATTTTTTAGGTCCAATGATATCCTGGGAATTACATTAAGCTGCAGTTAGAATTTAAATAAGGCCATAAGACCCAGTGAGAATATGGTAGTTGTAAGCCCCATTGAGAACATATAGAATCTTTTAAGCAGCAGTGAGAACATGGGAGAGACCATCGAACACATTGGAACCTCTCAAAGACTTTAAAGAACCTTCGAAAACTGCCAAAGGCCTTGGTAATCCTGTTGGAAATTGGGAAAATTTGGGCATCAGTTAAGTCATATGTAAAGAAAACCTAAGACTCCAGGGAAACCCTGGACAAGTCTATACCACCCAATGAGAATATGGGGAAGGCCTTAGACCACAGTGACAATGTGGGCAAGAATTAAAAACCTGGAAAGGAGTTATGCCCCAGTGATAACCAGCAGAAGTCTTTCTGCCCCCAGAAAGTATCGGAGAAGCTTTAGTAACCAGAGAGAACATGGGAAAGAAATTAGGCTTCATTGAGTCCATGAGGCTGAGAAGCACATAAAGAAATATTCAACATCCTTAGTCATCAGGGAAATGCAAATCAAAACAACCCTGAGATTCTATCTCATACCAGTCAGAATGGCTAAGATCAAAAACTCAGGTGACAGCAAATGCTGGCGAGGACATGGAGAAAGAGGAACACTCCTCCATTGTTGATGGGATTACAAGCTGGTACAACCACTCAGTCTGGCAGTTCCTCAGAAAATCGCACATAGTACTACCTGAGGACACAGCTATACTGCTCCTGGGCATATATCCAAATGATTTTCTAATATATAACAAGGATACATGCTCCACCATGTTCATAGCAGCCTTATTTATTATAGCCGGAAGCTGGAAAGAACCCAGATGTCCTTCAACAGAGGAATTAATACAGGAAATGTGGTACATTTTCACAATGGAGTATTACTCAGCTATTAAAAACAATGACTTCATGAAATTCTTCGGCAAATGGATGGAACTAGAAAACATCATCCTAAGTGAGGTAACCCAATCACAAAAGAACACACATATGTACTCACTGATAAATGGATATTAGCCCAAAAGCTCGGAATACCCAAGATACAATTTACAGACCACATGAAGCTCAAGAAGAAAAACAAAAGTGTGGATGCTTCAGTACTTCTTAGAAGGAAGAACAAAATACTCAGTGGAGGAAATATGGAGACAAGGTGACCAAAGGAAAGGCCATCCAGAGACTGCCACACATAGGGATCCATCCCACATGCAGTCACCAAACCCAGTCACTAATGGGGATGCCAAGAGGTGCATGCTGACAGGAGCCTGATATAGCTGTCTCCTGAGAGGCTTTCCCAGAGCCTGACAAATGGTTGGCTCAAAGCCAACCTTTGGACTGAGAACAGGGTCCCCAATGGAGGAGTTAAAGGGACTGAGGTAACTGAGGGGGATTTGCAACCCCATAGGAAGAATGACAATAACCAACCAGACACCCCAGAGCTCCCAGGGACTAAACCACCAACCAAAGAGTACACATGGAGCGACCCATGGCTCCAACCCAATATGTAGCAGATGATGGGCATTGTCAGGCATCAATGAGAGGAGAGGCCCTTGGTCCTGTGAAGGGGAATGCCAGGGTGGAGAAACAGAGGGAGTTTGTGAATGGGTGGGGGAACACCTTCATGGAGGCAGAAGGTGGGGTGATGGGGTTGGGGGTTTCCAGAGGGGAAGACAGGAAAGGGGAGAACATCTGAAATGTAAATAAAGAAAATACCCAATTAAAAAAAATAAAGTAAAAGAATTGTTACATCAAGAAACAGCTAGTTTCACAGAATTAGCCAGAACCGAAGGAGAAAGAAATAGAGAAGTCAGATATAATAGGCCAACTGTAAGGAGTCACACACAAATGAAATCTATATAGTCATTGTCCAGGGCTAAGGTTAGGAGAAATGGGAACAACCGTTTTTCACAAAGAGCTTCTATGGGCTACTGAAATGTCTCCATCCCAGCCTACTGCAGGCAGTCTCTTATTTCAGATGGCAGGTCCCCTGGAGGGATGTGACTCCGGGTCCCAGACACCATCCTTTTTAACAAGGAGCTGCCACAGGCTTCTGAGATGTCTCCATCCCGGCCTACTGCTGGTAGTCCTTGTCATGGTATGCTGTCTCCAGCAGAAGGACTTCCAGAATCTGTGAGAATGTGGGCCCAAGTGAAACATGGAATAATCCTTTAGGTGCTAGTGAGAACCTAGGCAAGTGAGAACATGGAAAAGGCCATAGGCCTCAGTAGAAAGTTGAGGGCCAAGTGAGAACATGGGGGAGGCCTTAATACCCAGTTATAAGAACTGTGTAGGTCCTTATAGACCTGTGTTGTCTAAGGACTTAGGAAAATCCATAAAGATCCTGGATAAGCTCTTACAGTACAATGAGAATCTGGGCATGCTTTAAATCTCAGTAAGAATTGAGGGAACACCTGAGATGCCAATAACTTGGGAAGGCTGTAGGCCCCAGTGATAACCTAGGGAAGGCGTTAGTTTCCAGGAATAACCTGGGGAAGGCATTAAGCCCCAGTTACAACCTGGTAAGGCTTAAGCCTCCAGTGAATTCCTGTAGTAGATTTTCTGTTCCAGGGGAAGCAGAAGGGTTCATTGAGGCTTTGGATAAGGCTTTTGATCAAAAACTGGAGAAAGCCTTAAGTTCTGATGACAGCCTATAGGGAGTTTTGACCCTAGTGAGAATCTGTAGAAGGTCTTGGGATAAAACTAGACTTCAGGGAAGTTCTCTTAAGATCATGGTAAAAACAGAACAAGGCCTTAAGCCCCAGTGAGAACCTGTGGAAAGTGTTAGGCTAGGCCTCAACGAGACTTGAAAAAGTCCTTAGATCCAATGAGAATTGGGAGAAGGTACTAGATCCCAGTAAAAACTTTTAGAATGTTTTAGGTACCAGTGAGACCCTGGGCATTACCTTTGTTCCCAGCAAGAAATTTGGGCAAAGCTTTAAGTCCCATTGAAACATGAGAAAGGACTTAGACCCCAGTGACAACCTAGGAAATTTAGACACAATTAGAACTAATAGAAGATAGAAGCCTTAGCCCTAAGTAAAACATTGAGGAAGGCATTAGAGTGTAGAGGGAACCTGAGGAAAGCCTTATGCCCAAGTAAGAACATGTAGAAAGTTTTGGTCACACTGAGGGCATAGGGGAAGACCTTCAGACATAGTATTGAAAGTTTTATGAAACCAGTGAGAACTCTGGGTAATGATTTATGCCTCTGTGAGAGCCTGGGGAAGGCTTTGAGACACATTGAGAATATGAGGAGGGACTTACAACCTGGGAAGGTCTTGGGCCTCACTGAGAACCTGTGGCCTTAGACACAACTGAGAATCTGTGAAAGCCTCAGACCCAGTTATAACCTGGGAAAGGCCTTAGGACCCAGTGAGAAGCAGAAAACTTTAGAGACCCAGTAAGAACTTGGAAAATGCCTTAGGCTCCATTCAGATCCTCAGGAATGCTTTAAGCTTCCTTGAGAATCTGCGCAAAGATTAAAGACCCAGTGAGAAAATGGGAAAGACATTATATTACAGTTAAAACCTGGAAAGACCTTAAACCCCTGTAGAAACTGTGGAAGGTTTAAGGCACCAATAAATACCTGGGTGAGAACTAAGGCCTCAGTGATACTTTAGAGAAGACCTTAAATCCTGTGAGAACCTGGGGAACGCCTTAAGGTCATAAGGAAGGTTTTCAGACCCAGTGATAACCTTTCAAAAGCTTTGAAGATCCCAAAAGACCTATGGAAAACATTTAGTCCACAGTGAGACAATAGGTAAAGCCTTTGTGTCCAGTGAGTATGTTGGAAAAGCATTAGTGAGGCCCATGTGACAACCTGTGAAGGCCTTCGGCCTCAGTGAACCCACAAAAGGCCTCAGACACCAATGCCCTATCCTGTACTGACACTCTGGGAGGGCCTTAGGCTCCACTGACAACCTATAGAAAGCCATAAGTCCCAGTGAGAACCTGGAGAAAGATTTAAGATAGATTAACAACACGAAAAAGAGCTTAGACCCTCTTAAGACCCTGAATTATTCCTTAAGTTAGAGTGAGAACCTGTAAAATGTTTTAGACCACAGTAAGAACATGAGGAAGGACTACAGATCCAATGAAAACCAGGTGAAGACCTTTAGACCTGGTGAGAAGATGGAAAATTCTGTAGTGTCCACAGAGAAACTTGGTAATGCCTTTGTCTCTAGTGAGAACCTGTTCAATCCTTGAAAACCAGAGAACGTGGGGGTGAACTTGGATAGCCTACAGCCTGGGAAGGCCTTGGGCCTCAGTGAGAGCCTGTAGAAGATTTTAGAACACAATAGAAAATGAAAAATTCTTCAGCTATAAGGGAAGCCTGTTGAAGTCCTTCCAGACCTTGTGATGACATGGGGCAAGTTTTAGGCCCTACTGAGACTCTTGGTAATGCATTGAGCTCCACAGGAAGCACTTGGGCAAGGCTTTAAGACATGGTCAGAACATGGGAAGGCCTTGGGCCTGAGTTACAGCCTAGAACAACCTTATACCACAGTGAGAACCTGTAGATGGTTTTAAGCCCCAAAGCAAAAGGGGAAGGCCTAAAGTCTCAATGAGACTTTAAAGAAGGCCTTAGATCCCAGTGAGAACCTGGAGAAGGCCTAAAGTCTCAATGAGACTTTATAGGCCTCAGATCCCAGTGAGAAGGCCTTAAGCCTCAGTGATACTCTTTAGATTTTAGGCTACAGTGAGAACATATGGAAGGCCTTAAGCTTCAGTGAGACCCTCTAGATTTTATTCCACCACAGTGAAAACATATGGAAGACCTTCAGAGTCAGTGTAAAATCTATCAACAGTCTTATAGAATCAATGAGAACTTGGGGAAAAATTAGACACCCCTCCCCCGCCCCTGTGAGAACCTAGGCAATACCTTAGTCTCCATTGAGATTCTGAGCTAAGTATTTGGAACCATTTAGAATACGGGGAAAAACTTATCCACAGTGACCACTTGGCAAGATCATAGGCCCTAACATAACCTGTCTTAGAAGTTAGTAAGAATCTAAAAATTCCTCAGGCCCCAGTAACAACCTGAGAAGGCCTTGGGCCCGAGTGAGAACCTGCAAAATGTTAAAACCCACTGACAACATGGGAAAGACCTTAGGCCCCATTGAAACCCTCAGGAATCCTTTAAGCTCCTATGAGAATCTGTAGAATATTTTAGGTCACCATGAGGACCTGGAAAATGCTTTATGCCTCAATGAAACTTTGAGGTAGGCCTTGGATTGTAGTAAGAACATGGGGAAGGCCTTAAGTTCCAGTGAGAATGTGCAGAAAGTTTTACTCTACTATGAAAACTTGAAGGAATTCAGGCCCATTGAAAACTTTTCAAAGGATTATTAAAACCTGTGAGATGTTGGAAACATTCTTGGGCACCAGTAAGACTCTGGGTAACAACTTAGGCTCCAGTGAAAATGTAAGCAAAGCCTTAAGATCCAATGAGAATCTGGGGAGGCCTTAGGTGCCAATGATAACCTTCAGAAAGCTTTAAACACTGGTGAGAATCTTAGAAAGAACTTTATTGAGGTTTGGTCTTTTGCTGTGTATTTTAATGCTAAGTATGGGCCTCCAAGACCCTGGCTGCTCCCAGGTTATTTTTGATTGCTAAATAAAAATACTGACAGCCAATAGCTGGGTAGAAGAGACATAGGCTGAGTTTAGTTTTCCTGGGCTTGGGTTTGGGACAAAGGTTAGAAGTCAAGAAAACATGACTCTGAGGGCTGCCCAATTGGCTAAGAGCAACACAGATGAAACATAGTAATACTTCAGGGTTATTGATAGGAAATAGATTTGAATAGCATAGAGGATAGATATTTGCCCAGCTCTTGTACTGATCAAGGCTTATTATAAATATAAAGGTATGTGTGTCTTTTATCCGGGAACTAAATGGTTAAAGGTGGGGTAGAAACCCCCAGGCTGGAATTAAATTTTCTACAAAAAAAAAAAAAAAAAACAAAAACAAAAAAAAAACCTTAGTCCCCTTGCATTCCTGAAGAATGGTTTAGGCCTCAGTGAGACCCTTGGCAAAGCTTTAAGACTCAATAAGAACGCAGGGAAGGTCTTAGACCTCAGTGAGAGCCTGTAGTATGTTTAGGGCTCCAGTGAGAACCTGGAGAAGGTCTTTTTTTTTTGGTTTTTTTTTTTTTTTTTTTTCCTCGAGCTGGGGACCGAACCCAGGGCCTTGCGCTTCCTAGGCAAGTGCTCTACCACTGAGCTAAATCCCCAACCCCCTGGAGAAGGTCTTAAGTTGCAGTCAGAACCTACAGGAGGTTTTATGATCCAATAATGATGTATGGCAGGTTTTAGGCCTCAATGATACTTTAGAGTAAGCCTTAGATCAAATGAGAATCTAGAGAAGGCCTCAAACCCCAGTGACAATCTGTAGATGGTTTTAGACTACAGGGAGACCATGTGGAAAGTTCTTCAGACCCACTAAAAACCTGTCAAGGCCTTATAGGTCTTCTGAGAAGTCAGAAAATATTTTGGACCTATTGAGACCCTGCGTAATGCCTTGGGCTCCAATTAGAATCTGAGCAAGACCTTAGGACATAGTGAGAAAATGGGGAAGGCTTTCAAGCCCAGTGACAACCTTGGAAGCCCTTAGACCCAGTGAGAACCTGTAGAAGATTTTAGGCACTGAAAAGAACATGGAGACGGCTTTATTCTTCAATAAGACTTTGGGGAAAGGCCTTAAATTGCAGTGAGAATTTTGGGAAGGCCTAAGGGGGTCAATGTAACTTCAGAGAAAGACTCAGATTCCAATAAGAACCCAGAAAATGTCTTAACCCCAGTGAAAACCTCTAAAAGGTTTTAGACCACAGTGAGAACATGAGGAAGCCTTTCCGACTTAGTGAAAATATGTTAAAGTCCTTATAGTACCTGTAAGAACTTGAGAAAATTTAGGCGCCAGAATGATCCTGAGTAATATATTAGACTCTTTTGTAAACCTGGACAAGGCTTTACAACCCGTTGAGAACCTAGAGAAAATCTTTGACAACAGGCAATCTGGGAAGGCCTTTGGCCACGTGATAACCAGCAGAAGACCCTTTACAACAGCGGCAATCCGAGAAGACCTCAGGCCCCATTGATAACTTGGATAAGCTTTAAGATCTAGTGAGACCATGGGAAGGGCCTTAGGTCCCACTGAGACTCTGAGCAATGCCTTAGGCTCTAATGAGAACCAGGGCAAAGACTTAAGAGCCAGTGAGAACATGGGAAAGCCCTGGGATAGCCTTATTCTTTAGTGAGAGCCTGTAGAAGGTTTTAAGCTCCAGAAAATTGTTAGGGAAGGCCTTAGACCTAAGGGAGACTTTGAGAATAGCTTTAGATACCTGTGAGAACCTAGAGAAGACCTTAAGTCCCAGTAAGAACCTATAGAAGATTTTATGCCACAGTGAGCGTATGAGGAAGGTCTTCAGACCCATTGTGTCTTAGTCAGTGTTCTGTTGCTTTGGAAAGACATCGTGACCATGTCAACTCGTATAATACAAAGCATGTTACTTTCAATTTCAGAGATTTAGCCCATTATCCTCACAGTGGGGAGCGTGGTGGCACACAAGTAGACATGGTGGTTGAGAGTTCTCTTAGCATCTGTGAGCCGAAGGAGGAGAGGACCACTGAGCCTAGCTTGGACTTTTGAAAATCTTCAAGCCTACCCTTAGTAACACATTCTCCAACACTGCACACCTCCACACCTATTCTAACAAGCCCGTACCCCTAATCCTTTCAATAGTGATACTCCATGGTGACTAAGCATTCAAGATGTATGAGCCTCTGGAGGCCGTTCTTACTCAAACACCATAAAGTGAAAACCCATTGAAAGCTTTAAAGACCCTGTAAGAACTAGAAACAGTAACTTTTATTCTTACTGCCTCCATCTGCTAACGTTGGCCTTGTCCTGGAAGTTTTTAGCCTCCATACAATCTAGTTTAGGCATAGAACGTTTTTCTCCCCTCTGAGACTTGCTGCTGAGTGAATGGCTGGTGAAGTGAGCTGTTCTGACTCTCCACACTAACTGATTCAATCTAGCCCCTTTATCCCAGCCTCTCCTGGGTTGCTCTGCTTGTCCTCATACTGACTTTAGCAATATGTTCTCGTCTTCTGGCTCCTTCTCATTCTCCTGCTCGCCTGTCTTCACCTGTACCTAGCTTGTTCTCTCTCTAAAACATGTGTCTGTACAACTGTCCCAGTGCAACTGCCTCCTTCCTTTCTTGTTCTCTGTGCTGCTCTCTCTTTAAATTGTGTCCCTTTTCTCTCTCGTGAGAATTGGGCAGATCCTATTCTGTCAAATCTTTCACTTTGTCTGCCACTCAACTAGATATCACTTTCAAATTGGATGCTTCCTTGTACAAACTAACTTTACCTTCATTGTCTGGTGTTAACGGTGCATACTAAGGGGGGGCGTGTATCCAGCCAGGGGCATTAAAGGCCTATGCTAAGGGCTGGGCCACAGGACAACTAGAAACAGGTTTTTTTCAGTAAATAACACAAATCTCTTGGTTCACAGTGTGGTCAAATACCCTGCAAAAAGAGAAAAATTTTAGGCAACAAGGGAACAAGTGAGACAATACCCTAGGTACCAGTGAGAACATGAACAAGGCTTTTAAAACCAGTGTGTAGGCTTAGATATTTTCCAAACCTACCTTTGTAAGGGTTCTTAAACACTTTAATCTCCCTTCTAGCCCACCACCTACCAGAGGTTATTAAGACACAGGGAAAGTGGACCTGTTTAGAAATAGTTCTTTTGGGCAATTCCAATCTTTGTTGTTAGGATATCAGCAGTTCAGACTACTAGCAAAGCGCCAAACACAAATCAGCAGCTTCGGTCCAGTCCACTCAGTGGACACCACACATGAATCAGCAATGGGAGTTCAATCCAGAAGAAACTGTGAGACTCCATCAACCAGAAAAAACTGGAAGGCTTTGCCAGTTAGTCTGAGTCTGTGGAAGCATCCTGAAGCTGCCAGAATATCATGAGAAGTTCTTTGGCGAGTTTACTCTCTACAAAGTCACAACAAGCAAAAATTGGCAAAACAATGCAAGGTGAGCCAATGCATGCACACTGTCAGCAAAGACTAGCGAAGCGGTGCACGGCAAACAAAAGCACGGAGCCTTATCCCCACATCTGTGGTCATATTTATATCCTTTCTTTCTAAACGTCACTCATCTTTTCATGTGTCTGCCTCAGCAAAACATTCTCACCTATGCCTGCTTTAGTGAAATATTCTTTCACCTGTTTCCCCCCCTGCAAAACCTCATTATGAGCCAAGTCTCCAAAGAAACCAGAAATTTTCAATTTACCAATGAGAACGTAGGGCAGATCTTAGGAACTAGTGACAGCCTGGGAAATCCTTAGGCCCCAATGAGAACCTGTTTAAAGTTTTAGAACCCAGTGAGACCCTGAAAAAGTCCTTAGGACTCAGTGAGACTTTGGGAAACTACTCGGGTCGCAGTAGGAACCTGGAGAAGCTCTTAAGCATCAGTGAGAACCTGGTTACAGAGTGAGGACATTTGAAAAGCCTAGAGACCCAGTGAAAATGGTCAAAGGCCTGGGAAAATTTGGGAAAATTTTTAGATATTAGTGAGACCCTGGTCACACAGTAGGCCTATTGAGATCCTGGGTAAGCCTTAGGCTTCAATGAGAATCTGGACAAGACTTTAAGACCCAGTGAGAACATGGGGAAGGCCTTACACCCCAGTGACAACCTGGGAAGATCTTAGGTCCAAGTGTGAATCTGTAGGTTTTAGGCCTCAGTGAGAACTTGAAAAAGACTTTATGCCTCATTGAGTACTTAAAACCCAGTGCAAACCTGGGAAAGGTCTTAGACTCTAGTGATAAACTAGAGAAAGCCCTAGACCCCAGAAAGTACCAGGAGAAGGCCTTCAGTCCCAGTGAAATTATGCAGAAGACCTTAGGTCCAGAGAGAAGTCTTAGGACTCAGTGAAGACCCGGTGAAAGTGTTAGGCCCCAGTGTGAATGTAGTATAGCCATTAGGCCATAGTGAAAATCTGGGGCTATCCTTAGACCACAGTAAGTACCAGCAGAAAGTCTTGGGTCCCAGTCAGAAACTGAGAAGACCTTAGGACCCACTGAGAATATGGGAACGATCTTAAGTACAATGATTCCTGGCATAAGATCTTAATCTTCTATGATACCTTGGATAATTCCTCAGTATCTATGAGATCCTGGAGAAATTTGCAGCCCCCATTATAAACCTTGAAGGGTTGGAGACACTAAGAAAGCCTGGGTCCCAGAAAGACACTGGGAAGACCTTAAGCCACAGAGAGGCCCCAAGGAAAACCTTGACCTCAGTGAGACTCTGGTAACATACTTGGACCCTAGAGAGATTCTGGAGATGTCTTATGAACCAGACAAACCCTTTAAAAGGCTTTCTGTTCCAGAAAGACCCTAGTGAATGCCTTAGGTCCCCAGAAAGACCACAGAAAGATCTTGAGTCCAGTGAGACCCTGAGAAATCCTTATTCTTGACTGAAACCCTGGGAAGCTCTTAAGCTCAAATCAAACCACAAGTAAGACCTTAGGTCCAAATAATATCATAAAGAAATCATAAAGCAAGTTTAGATCCTGGAGACAGCTGAGACAGCTTTAGAACCCACTGTGACTCCAAGAAAGACCTGGGATCCCAGTGAGAATCTGAGGAAGACTCAGGCCCCAGTCAGTCCCTGAAGAAACCCTCAAGGGTGAATGATAACCTAGAGAAGGCCTTAGAAAACTTAGTCTTAAACTAGTGAAAACTTTACAACCCAGTGAGAACCTGGGGAAAGCCTTAATAAGACCCAGTGAGAATCTGGGAAGGCATTAAGACTCAGTGAGGGCATTGCTTATTCTGATAGAGTTTCAGACCAGAGAGAACCTAGAAATGTCTTAGGCCCTAGGGGAAGGCCTTAGATCCAGTAAGGACCTGGAGAAGACTTCAGGCCTAATTAGAACCTGGCAAGCTGGAGAGATAGCTCAGCGGTTAAGAGCACTGACTGCAGCACTGACTGCTCTTCCAGAGGTCCTGAGTTCAAATCCCAGCAACTACATGGTGGTTCACAACCGTCTATAGTGAGATTTGATGCCCTCTTGTGGTGTGTACTCATGTATAACAAATAAATAAATCTTAAAAAAGAAAAGAAAAGAAAGGAGAAGAAAAGAAAAGAAAACAAAAGAGAACCTGGCAAAAGCATTAAGCCCCAGTGAGAACTTGGAGGAAAGCCTACTACCCCAGTATGATAAGGCCTTAGGCCTCAGTCAGAACCTGAGAACATCTGGGATAACCAAAGAGAATATGGAAAAGGCCTTAGAAGGATTGATACCTGTTGTAAGACCCTAGTCCTCAGTGATAGATAAATCCAAGGTCTCACAGAAGTACTCAGCCTTCATTATGACTCTTGTAGGACTGTGGGATCCTGGAAGAACTTAGGTAAGGCCTGTGCCCCAGTGAGACACTGGGAAGGCCTTTTGCCATAGAAACCTAAAGGAAACCTTTGGACTTAGTGGGACCCTGCTAAGACCCCATTTAAACCTTGGTGATATCTATTGGCCACAATGAGACCCTGAGGAAAACCTTTGACTACAGTAAGGCTTTAAGAAAAGCCATTGACTTTTAAGTAAGTTTCTGGGGAAATCTTAGGCCTCATGAGACCTGGCTAAGGCCTGGGCCCAGTGAGTTTCTGTGGGAGGTGTTAGGTTGAAACTGTGAAGATGTCCATTCAGTCACTGGAAAGAACTTAGGGCCTGGTAAGTCCATCTGTAGGTTTTAAGCCTATGTGAGACCCTTAGGAAAGTTTAGGCCCTTAAAAAAATACTTAGATCTGGGTGTAACGAGATGTTTCAGCTTGTAATGGTATCGCTACTAAGCCTAATGACCTGTGCCTGCCTCTAGGACTCATTTAGTGGAAAGAGGGACTCATGCCTTGTGGATTGTCATTTGACTTCCACATTTAAAAGGAAACAAACTAATCAATTAATTAAAATACAGATATAGGGCTGGAGAGATGGCTCAGCAGTTAAAAGCACCCGACTGCTCTTCCAGAGGTCCTGAGTTCAATTCCCAGCAACCACATGGTGGCTCACAGCCATCTGTAATGGGATCTGATGCCCTCTTCTGGTGTATCTGAAGACAGCTACAGTGTACTTATATATAATAAATGAATAAATCTTAAAAAAAAAATACAGATATAAAAGAAAAAGAACAGAGACTTCAGGCAAGTCCGCTTTCCTTAGGCCATGGGAACCTTAGACTATCAAGTCTAGTAAGACAATGGTGAAGGCTTCTAGCCCATGGATACTCTAGAGAAAGCCTTCTCCCCTGATGAGACACTTGTAAAGTGTTTGGATATTGCTGAGATCCTGGAAAATTCCCATGCTTCATTGAGGCCTCAGAAAAGGTTGGGAAGCTACAGAAGACCCCGAGAAATATGGGAACATCTCTAGGACAGTGTAGAAGGGCCTCAGACCTCAGAAACTCTTGGCAAATCCCTGAGCCCCACCAAGACCTGAGGAGAGCCTGGAACCATTTTAAAATTTAAGCAGGGTCTTCAATTGCGTATGATCCTGAGGAAGACTAGCCTTTCCTGAGACCCAAGGGAAGTCCTTAACCCCACTGACGTGCCAAGGCTTTAGGTCCTTCAGGGTTCTGGGGAAGTCTGTGAATCACAAGATGCTAATGAGAGTTTAGAGAGAGCCATGAACCTTGCTGAGTGCCTGGAGAAGGCATGGGCATCATTAAGAATCTGGGACCCTGGGCTGGAGAGATGGCTCAGTGGTTAAGAGCACCCGACTGCTCTTCCAGAGGTCATGAGTTCAATTCCCAGCAACCACATGGTGGCTCACAACCATCTGTAAAGAGATCCGATGCCCTCTTCTGGTGTATCTGAGGACAGCTACAGTGTACTTATATATAATAAATGAATAAATCTTAAAAAAAAAAATAATCTGGGACCCTGGGACAGAGAGTAAAACCCTCTAAAAACCTAGAGAACACAGAGCACTGTGCAGAGAGCCCTTCTTGAAGCAGCACACTACACTGAGATCTCTGTTCTCTATTCCTTTGAGACTTTGGGAGAAACTGTGGACCACACAACAACCAGATGGGAGGTCTTAGGGTTCACTGAGTCCCTGGTGCGATGGCTTGAGTGCACAGATTTGTGTGTTTAAACACTTGGTCTCCAGCATGTGGTGGTGTTCTGGGAGATTGTGAAACCTTTTATACATGGGGTCTAGATGACTGATACACAAGAGTGAGTGTTAGGGTTACAAGCCAACCAGCCCTGCTTCTGGTCTGACTCTGCTTCCTGGCCAGCACCTCTGCAAGCTCCTGCTGCCACAGACAGACCAACTACAGCCACCATGACTTCTGCTCCAGGATGGGTCATGAGCCGAAATAAAACCTCTCCTTCCCAAAGTTGCTTCTTTGGGATTTGTTCACAGGGATATGAAAGGCACTAACTCAGGCAGAAAGAGTTAAGTCCTTTTAAGATCTTGGGAAGTCATTGAGGCCCACCGAGGCCCTATGGAGGGCCCTAAGCTCCCTTGAGGCCTTGGGAATGCCATGACTTTGGATGAGAGCCAGGGAGGCAGTGTGAGCCCCGCTGAGTTCCCAAGCAGACTGGGTTTCACTAACATCTGGAGAAAACCTTAGTCCCTTTAGTACTCTGGGGGAAACTGTAAGAATTTGAGAGAGTGGTGATATGGCAGGACCATGATGCCTACTGAGACTCTGAGGAAGATTGTAAGCTCCAAAAATGCCTAGAGAAGGTCTTAACCCCACTGAGAAACTAGAGCTCTCTCTGGGTGCCCTTGCCTTTAAGGGTACTCAAAAACCGCAAAGACACTCTGGGGAAGGCATCTGTTCAGCTGAGTCTCTAGGGAGAGACAGAGCCACAATGAAACTCTCATGGGGGAGGGAAATGGGGGACGGTTGCTGTGAAGTCTCAAGGAAGGCCATAAGCCACAAGGAGACCTTGAAATAGACTGTGAGCCCTGCTGCTATCTTGGGGTGGGGCAAGCCTGTTGCAGCGTTGGTGTATCCATGAACTCCTTTAAGATACAAGCTATGTGTCATTCCTCATGAAAACTCTGCAGAGTCTTGAGCTCCCATGATGACCCTGTAGAGGGCTTAAAGCCCTGTGGGAAAGCTCAGGGTTGTCCCTGTGTGTTACTGAGACCTCTGAAAAAATTTAAATATCACAGGGAAAAACCATAAAGAAGACCTTAATCCTCTTTAAGGTTCCAAGGAGAGCCGGAAGTGGTGGTATATAGCTGAACTTGGGAGACTGAGGCAAAAAGACCAGCCTAGCTACACTACAAGGCTCCTTTCTCAAAAGAAAAAGCTCCTAGGGGAGTTGCAGCCCCAATGAGACCCTCAGTAAGGCCCTCTGGCTTCGCTATGGACCTGAGGAGACCTCTCCACACTGCCCTGGTCTTCCCACCCTGGTCCTACCTGAGCTCCTTACCTGCTCTCCTCTTGCATTCACGTATCTTCTGCTACAGTAGGTCCACTGTGGTGTCCCAGATACCCGGAGTGCGAGTGGCTGCAGCACTTTCTGGGGGACAGGAAGTAGGGAGCAAGGGGCTCACAGTTCAAGTCTGGTGGCTATAAAGCCCTGCATAGGGTAGAGTTCTCGCTCATGCAATGACACCAAGGGTTTTGCTGTCTGCTCGGGGAACAGGACAGTACCAAATCAGGAACAGAAAGAGTCAAGGAACCCCCAACCACTCCAAGTGGAGGCTGAGAAAGGTTTTGTGGCTGGATAGAGTATGTACTAAGAGATGGAGACAGCTGGCTCTGAGCTCTGAAGCAAGCACCTCTTATGGAGGGTTGCTGACCTTCAGGTGCATATCTTAGATACTACAGGAGAATACACCACGGGGCTTCAGCCCAGCTGACTCCTGAGTGGGCTATGGGTTTGTGGAAGGAGAGATAGAAGAGAAGGGACCTTTCTTCTTGAATTCTGCTTTCCTTCTACCTCTGAGGGTGAGCTGAGGTCTCAGCTGAGGTGAGGACACAGCTATCAGTGGGAACTGTGAAACAGTTCAAGGGACAAAGTTACTAGGTCCCCCAACAACTGCAGCCTCCTGGGGAATGGTGTGGAAAAATGCTCAGCCAAGGACAAAGAAGGCCTCACCCTCTCTGAGACAATGTCCCCTGCTGTGAACTGGTTCATCAGGCCATCCAGGAGCCCCTATTAAGACTCTAATTACCCTAAGGTTAAGTAGAGGTGTTGTCGTCCAATGAGCACTTTCTGCAGACCTAGCACCAGGCAAGTGTTTGGAAACTGCAGCTTCAGCCCCTCTGGCCATCTGCTGATCCACCCTTAATGGGACAAACAGCAAAGTCCAGGGGTCAGAGGGGGGGTGCTTTGGACTATAAAGCTAGTGGGGATTCAGTAACCCCCAGCCCTAAGTGACCAGCTACAGTCGGAAACCATCAGCAAGCAGGTATGTACTCTCCAGGGTGGGCCTGGCTTCCCCAGTCAAGACTCCAGGGATCTTAGGGAGGCTGTGGGCTCTTCTCTTACACGTACCTTTTGCTAGCCTCAACCCTGACTATCTTCCAGGTCACTGTTCCAACATGGCCCTGTGGATCCGCTTCCTGCCCCTGCTGGCCCTGCTCGTCCTCTGGGAGCCCCGCCCTGCCCAGGCTTTTGTCAAACAGCACCTTTGTGGTTCTCACCTGGTGGAAGCTCTCTACCTGGTGTGTGGGGAGCGTGGATTCTTCTACACACCCGTGTCCCGCCGTGAAGTGGAGGACCCACAAGGTAAGCTCTGCTCCTGAATTCTATCCCAAGTGCTAACTACCCTGTTTGTCTTTCACCCTTGTGTCCTACAAATTACAAATTACAAATTGTGTCCTAGGTGTGGAGGGTCTCAGGCTAACCAGTGGGGGGCACATCTCTGTGGGCAGCTAGACATATGTAAACATGGTAGTTGCCAGGAAGGAGTGAGAATCCTTCCTTAAGTCTCCTAGGTGGTGACACGTGGCTAGGCCCCAGGATAGGTACGTATTTGGGGACCCCATAGAGCACTGCACTGACTGAGGGATGGTAACAGGATGTGTATGTAGGTTTTGGAGGCCCATATGTCCATTCATGACTAGTGACTTGTCTCACAGCCATGCAACCCTCGCCTCCTGTGCTGACTGACTTAGCAGGGGATAAGGTGAGAGAAAGCCTGGGCTAATCAGGGGGTTGCTCAGCTCCTCCTAACTGGATTGTCCTATGTGTCTTTGCTTCTGTGCTGCTGATGCTCTGCCCTGGGCTGACATGACCTCCCTGGCAGTGGCACAACTGGAGCTGGGTGGAGGCCCGGGGGCAGGTGACCTTCAGACCTTGGCACTGGAGGTGGCCCGGCAGAAGCGCGGCATCGTGGATCAGTGCTGCACCAGCATCTGCTCTCTCTATCAACTGGAGAACTACTGCAACTAGGCCCACCACTACCCAGTCCACCCCTCTGCAATGAATAAAACCTTTGAATGAGCACTACAAGTTGTGTGTACGTGCGTGCATGTGCATATGTGGTGCGGGGGGGAACATGAGTGGGGCTGGCTGGAGTGGCCACAGCTTAATCTATCTGCCTGGTCACAATATCCCCTAAAGGGTCTGCCCAAGACTTCTTTGGCCTTCTCTGCATCCCCAGTTTTCTCCTGACTCCCTGGGCACCTCTCACTGGTGCCTGTTAGATCAAACCTGGAGCAAAGGCAGTTCCTTCCCCCAAGATAGCTAACACCTTTGGTTGTCTGGGAGGACCATGACCCCTACCCCTGATGCTTCTAGCCAGCTAGAGAAGAGTTAGAGGTCTTTGGAATGCATGGGTGATGGCATCTAGGAACTAATAATTCATTGCTCTATAGCCCTGGATCCTCAAGGGCCCCAGAGAACTTTTATAAGGAAGAAAACCAAAATATCCCAACCACAGCTCCCACCTAGCCTTCCTGAGTTCTTTTCCAGAGCTATTTTAGAGGAGTATCTGAATGGGAAGAAATTGGGCTTGGTACCTTGAGCTGGAAGGCCATGGAGTCATTCTTAAAGAGCTTATCCCAGCTCTGGGGGGACAGAGAACAGCCCCAACTGCTCTCAGACTATCCAAGTGACCTCTAGTGCTCTGACCAGGACAGGCATCCCACACGGGTGGAATAACATACTGAAGGATTCCCATAAGCACTGGGCAGGAGCCAGAACTCCGCTTCTCAGGAATGGCCAGTTGCAAGTTCTAAGCAAGGTAGCCATGAGAGAGGCCCAGGGCTGGGGTCTCCTATTACTTCTCAGTCCCTCCTCCCAGACAGGTAGGGCCTCTCATCAGATGTCTTGAACTTAACTGAAAAGCCACATAACATCTAGATCTTCGGGGAATCTCAACATAGAGTCCCTCTCTTTAGCACTGAGCCCAGATTGGGTGTCACCTGTCCGGCAAATGAGAGATTAGAGGGCTAGGGTGATCCTGGTCACCCCAAGGGTTGGCTGACCTGCCTGCCACTCAAGCCAAATCCATCTGTGTCTTCCTGAAAGCTCCACCCAGAGCCAGGGTGACAGACCTCTGAACTAGATATAGGCCTTCTTGCTAGTACTTAGTGGTTGGGAAGCCTCCTCCAGCAGTGCTAAGAACCCCTTCCTAGTCACCCCCTCTCCACAGGCCCACCTAAAGAAATGTCACCTATGAGTCCTGTCCCTGACAAAGGAAGACTAGAAGTGAGCATGAGGTTGGATGGATAGACATTAGACCCAAAAGAAGAAAGAAGGAGGGGCCTGGGACCTCCTACGGGAACACCCCAGAGGTCAGTTAGCACAGCCTGAGGTGTGGTACCATGCCGGGATGGAGCTACATGAGCCTCTTCGAGCACAAGCAGAAGCAGAGGCTGGAAATTGGGATGGTTGAAGTCCGTTGAGCCTCCAGAGAAAGCCACTGGCTGTGGCTGCCTAGGTCTTGGTTGGGTGAGCAGATAGGGCACACCACTGCTCAAGTGCCACAAACTCTCTGGAAGGCATATGAGTCATGGGTAAAGGGAACAAGAATCTTTGGGTCCTTGGGCCACCGTATTACTAAGGATAGCCAGTATACCTGTGCTGTAGTCTTGCCTGGATTGATGAGGCAATTCAGATCCACATATGTGGGAGAGACTCATATTAATACCACACATGAGGAGACTGAGGCCTGGAGCCAGGGCAGCCACTCTTCTGTTCTGCTCAGTACTATTCTCCCTCACAGTATAGGTTCCTCAGACACCTAATATGGTCTTCCAATGTAGCTGCTTCCAGTTTGGCTTCCACAGATTGTATTGTCTCCGGGTACAAGTGAGCTGGCACCTCAGGCTAGCCCCAGGGACTGTATTTGTTTTCTCGCATTATCAATAAATGTTCACTGTACTTGTGTTCTCCCAGGCTGAACAGGCCATGAGTGATATGAGAGGTGGGGTCAAGGATGCTGAGGTCCATTTTTACCCTTTGAGATCCTTATACCCTGCAAGGTTCTGAACCAAGGAGCAGAAGCACTGCAGAACCAGGTAGCTCTCAAGTCAACCTGCCCAGAAAAGTTGGCACTAAAGAGTATCAAGCACTACGTGGCTCTCTAGCCTAATGTAAATGAGGGAGACCCCTGAGGAGCCTTTCCACAAACTCAGATAGGGTGTCCCTCATGCTGGTAACTACTGTTTGGGATTTGTGAAATCTGGACAACATGGCCAGAAATGGCTAGTCGTGAAAGTGTCCAGCAGAGGGCACCAAAACCTTGCTTTTGCAGTACTCCAAGTCTGAACCGCCTACCATAAGTCCTTCTAGGGGCTGCATAGTGTCTCCCTTTGCTCCCCTGAAGTCACAGGAACAAAGAGGCTTCCCAAGAAGCTGGCTGCCCTGAATTCTGGAGAGCATGAGGTTTGGGTAAGAGAGACTGGATGTGCACCTTTGGGGTTTAGTTTCTTAGATACCCATGGCGGAAGATGAACAAATGTCCGGGTGTCTGCATTATTCCTAGAATGTCCCGGGTTAGAGTCATCTCCTACCTGTCTAGAATTACAGCCGCCCAGAGGAGAGTGTAAGGGGCAATCCATGCAGCACCTCACACTACGGCTAAGCAAACAGGCCAGGGGAGCCGACTGTCTGTTTCCAGCTGGGAGCTTTGTGGTTCCCAGAGCCCTAGTGGACACAGAGACCGGGAGCCGGAGGAGCCAGTAATCCCTCTCTTTGCTTGGAGTTTTCTTAGGCACATAGGCTGGAAGACAAAACTCTAGTTTTCACATGGAATAGGGGCTACAGGGACCCCAGGGTGCAGGATGCTTCATGCAGAGTCCATCTGGGACGGGGTCAGCCCTTTCCCATGTCTACCTTCCGCTCAGTGCTGAGAAGGGAAGGTCAGTTTTGCAAAGAATGCTGGGGGGTGGTGTGGCCAGGGGTAGGAGAGCTGAAGAACAGCCTGGATACCGTGTCTCTTTTCTCTTCCCCCATCCAACTATTGTTTCTGGCTGGGCCACAGAACAGCAAGGCGGATTCCTTCGAAAGTGAAGCTGTGGGGGTGGCCCTGTGTGGTCCAGTCATGCTGTGCTGGCGCCAAGTTACCCAGTGGCTTTGAGCCAGCCCCCTTGGAATCACTGGCTCACTGCCTGGCTCCCAGGTAGCTTGTTCCACCACCACCACCTTGGTACAAACACCTCACCGATAACACCCTTCTGCTGCAGGTAGTCAGAATTCCGTGTCTGATCTGCAGACCCCTGAGGCAGACCCTTGAATCTGGGCCTAGGCTGAGCTATAGGTTTACCAGCATGCTGCTCTCTCCAGGGGTGGGGGACAGGGGGGTAAGCCAGGGCTTCTCAGACTAAAAGTTGTCGTGGTGATGCATCACCCACTAGGTGCTCCGTCCATGTGCTCAAACTGACTAGATCCAGTTATCTGACCTCTGGGCTAAGGCCACTGACTCTGGTTGGCTGTGCCAGCCAAGTCCCAAAGGCTATGTATGGCTCCCACCTGTAGACTAATGATAGATTCTTTACCATTTTGCCAACAACAGAAGTATGTCTTAAAGCTGCCTGGAGGTCTACAGACCCTCATGTTTCCATGAGGCCTCCTCCCCTGCAGTCCTGCGAAGCCTTTAGAATCCTGCTGCTAGCAATGAGCCACATTCCACCAGGACCTCCCTCTGGCTCTCCCAGCCCATCTGTGTTTGTGGACAACAGAGAGGAGTCCCTCAGCCCTGCCAGCTTGTGGCTGTTCATGCTGAGGCCCTGGCACTCCCCCCTCTGCTCTTCAAAGGCTACCCTGGCTTAGAATTGAGTCCTGCTCCAGCTGGGTCTCCAGTCTTCTGTCCAATCCCTAAGACCCACTGTGACCTGGACTGCTGAGGACCCGGAAGACTCCTCCTAGCTTTTATGGGCAAGGTCTTGAGCATGGGTCAGCAACACCTGGTGACCCAGAAGCAGTCAGAATGGGCCTGAGGACCAGAGGTAAACTGAGGCACCCAAATCTTTGCCCTGGCAAATGCTTCCTGACATTCCCCCAGCCTGACATCTGGGGATGAAGAACAGCTGGCTAGGGAACCTGAAAAAGAGGACGTTCCCCAACCTGGACCCAAATATTGAAAAGGAGATGGGAGGGGCTGGTTGGGTGAGGAAAAAAGCTGACAGAGAACTAGCAAGGAAGGCTCCCTATATCCCAGCTCTAGCTGCACAGTCAGATTTTAAATATGAGTGGGAGGCTTCCTGAAGCAGTGTTCATACTCTATAGTTGGCCTCCTCATACGGCCAGACACTGCTGTGATTGGACTCATCTTGAGTTCTTCTCTAAGACCTGGCATATGGGCTGGTCATGGCACAAGCAAGAGGTGGCTATAGCTACAAATTATACAAAAGATGTGTATTGACCTCAGCCTTCTTGGGTTGGTGGGTCTAAAGAATGAAAGCTAGTCAGTGAGGTGGTGGAGGCTAATGTCTTGGATATGAGAGTCTCTGGCTTTCATCTTTTGGAGATAGCCCTGGCTCTCATGTGGGTGTTGTAGAGAAGAGAAAACGGGCACACTTCCTGTATATGCTCCCAACATAGCCATGAGTATACAAGAGGGACAGGATCCCCCAGAGATGGAGGACTGAGGCATCCACTCATCAGTGGAGAAAAGTTGAATCAGGGAGAAAGGGTTTAGTCAAGAGTAAACTCTTGGGAGAGACCAGCTACACCATGCTGCAGATGAGGATTCCTCTGGTCCTGAGGTTCATTGTGTATCTTGGGACAAGAAGGTCTTTGCCATTCTTTGAAGTCCTAGCTCAATACTCAAGGCATCCCTAGCCAGAGTTTCACCCCAAATCCTAGAGTTCCCTCTAGAATGAAGTTTTGTTTGAACAGGTAGAAGAGCCTTTATGGACAGGTGCCCCACAACTGTAGGTTCTGGACTGTTCCAAATCCATTTCCACATGGTTCCAGAAATAATCTGTGTGATCAGAAGGAAAAATGGAGGTTCAAGGTAAACTGATTGCCCAATGTAATGAGCAGAATAGGTATTTGAACCTAGGCAGTCATCAACCCCCTGTACAAACTCTATTCCCATGTGATGCCCAGTGGGTAGAAGTTTATAGAATAGACCCCTTATCTCCAAGCATTAGTTTTCCTTGGTTCTCAGATGTGGAGTTGTAGCTTTTAAGAAGGTTGACTCAGCCTTGCCAATCAGCCAAGGGGAGGAAATCAATGTGCAAAGGTTAGGAACAAGTTATGTGAGGTAGGATGAGAAGGATTTTTGTTTTTTCCTGTGTTATGGGTTGAATCAGAACCTCATATTGGCAAGATTTTCTACCACTGAACTACCTCCTCAGCCCTAACACCTTCCCCTTCTCTCCATTCCCAAGGCTTGATAAAGCACCCTGTAGTTATGATTGTGGGGAAAGAGGCACGTTCTGAAGAGTCAATGCAATTTCTTAAATGACCACCAGATGTCAAGCTCGAGCCGGGTTTGCAAATTCCCTTTCGGGTGCAGGATGGTGGGGAAGCCAACGGGTATTAAGAACAGTGTTTAATCCACTCTTGTTCATCCCAGGGACCCCCACCTCTTATCTAGAATCCAAGAATTATACCTAGAAAGAGTCCATAATAAATTTATTTTAATATAAATATGACAAAGTTTTCTTAGAACTAGATGGATAGTTCAAGGTGTTTGGGGTACAGGGGTCTTAGGACAGGAAGATATGCAAAGGGAAGACTGCCTGATAAGATAGGGGAGGGGGAGCCTCAGTCTCAAGTACAAGAATACAGAACTCACTTATACCATGATGCTATAGAAGGTCTCCTCTCTGTAGGAGAAAGAATTACAGCATCGCCTCTTACCACTTTCCCTCCCTGAGTAATCCCAGATCCCTGCAGTAAGAACTTTAAATTGTATATTGTAATTAAAGATATACTTACCAGATGTCAGCATGAGGCCACTTTAGCAGTCCAGGAAGGAACACTGGATTCTGGGAATTTCTAGAGGTACTTCAGCTTTGTTTTTCATAAATGAGAGTCCAGGCAGATTCCCCTGAATTAGATGACTCTCCTCTCTCCAATCCTCAAGTGAGTAGATTTTTTTTTTGTAGTGTCTTTATAGTTACATCTTAATATTTGTTCATTTGTTTTTTGTTTGTTCGTTTAATGGTCCCTTCCTCCTTCCTCCTGTGTCCCCTAGACTGTGTCCATAGATCATCCATGAAATATAATTTTGAAGGGTCATGCCCTTTAAAATTTAATTCACTGATACCTTGTGCTCCATTCTTGCCTCAGTGGCACCTTTTAGTTGCTCCTCCATGGGCACTCATTGCCTGCATTCTTCCCTTCCTTAAACATTGAATATTCTAAATAAAATAAAATAAAAATAGCTCTGGACCTACTCCAAGGGGAGTTCAAGGGGACAGAGTTTTGATTCATTTAGGAAGAGTAGAGTTCTTCTTCTCTGGCTGTGACCTCTGGGATGTAGCCAATTTTTCCTTATGGCCCCTTATCCTTCTATCTGCTCAGAGGGACCTCCTCTTGTGGAGCTTCCATGGAATTTCTTCATGGGTTTAGAGAAAGCCTTAACTTCCCTCATGCCAACCTCTGGCTTTATTAAATCCCAGCCAAATGTTCTCAGAAGGCCTTAGTGATAGCAGCTTGCAACATCCAGTGATGTTGCAATGGACAATAGAGGGCAGCACTTGTCACATACTTCTAGTCACAGGGCCCAAAGTAGATCTAGAATCTTCACAAGAAAAAGACTGCCTCACTCTGATAAGCGTGAAATGCCTTTTGCTAAGTATCCCATATATGATTTGGAGTCATCCACAAGCATAGTGAAAAATCTTACTTGCCCTTCTCCCATGGAATAGGATATCTGTATCATGCTGAGCTACCTCCATCAGATATGAATTGCCATAAAGTTTATCTTCCCCTACAGAAAGTCTCATTCTCCCTAAACATTCCTATCTCTACTACTAAGTAAGTGACTTCAGGTGGAACTTGGACAACAAATGGAGAGGGAATGATTAAGTCTTAGCTTGGACTGATAAGCTGAATAAGATAAAAGATTAGCTGGAATGCAAAAGTGCAAAAGGTAGAGACTTGTGGGTTTTTGTGGAGTGATTTATTTATTTATTTATTTATTTGTTTATTTATTTATTGAGCCTTTGCTGCAAAAGTGCAAAAGGTAGAGATTCGTGGTTTTCTGTGGAGTGATTTATTTATTTATTTATTTATTTATTTATTGAGCCTTTGCTGCAAAAGTGCAAAAGGTAGAGACTCGTGGGTTTCTGTGGAGTGATTTATTTATTTATTTATTTATTTATTTATTTATTTATTTATTGAGCCTTTGCTGCAAAAGTGCAAAAGGTAGAGACTCGTGGGTTTCTGTGGAGTGATTTATTTATTTATTTATTTATTTATTTATTTATTTATTGAGCCTTTGCTGCAAAAGTGCAAAAGGTAGAGACTCGTGGGTTTCTGTGGAGTGATTTATTTATTTATTTATTTATTTATTTATTTATTTATTTATTTATTTATTTATTGAGCCTTTGCTGCAAAAGTGCAAAAGGTAGAGACTCGTGGGTTTCTGTGGAGTGATTGATTGATTGATTGAACCTTTGCTCTACTCTCTGTTCTCCCTCAAAGCCAGGAACAAAGGTTTCAGAGTTTAAATGAGACTTCAGGCAATACTTATATCTGAGCCCCATCTAAGCTGCTGTCTGTGCCTTAAAGGGCGTTTGAGTCTGTGCCTTAAATGGCGTTTGAGTCCCGTGCCTTAAATGGCGTTTGAGTCCCGTGCCTTAAAGGGCGTTTGAGTCCCGTGCCTTAAAGGGCGTTTGAGTCCGTGCCTTAAACGGCACTGCAGCTAGGCTAAAACGGGGTGAGAACCCACCCAGTCAATATCCCCAAAAGGGTGAACAAGTGTCACTATACATGCCATCTGCACCAGTATGCTTAGTGCTTGGCATCACTCATAAATGGTAGGGAGGCAGGTCAGATGACTGATGACAGAGGATTCTAAATCGAGTATCCATGAAACATGAGACAACAAGATGGCGCTGCGCCACAAGGATACACCACACCCAGAAGGCCTTAGAACGAAATTTTAATATTTATTTTGAATCCCGGTCCTAATTTGCATAAGCCACGCCCCTTTTTACCTGTGCCACGCCCACAGACATTCCAGGGTGTCAAGTGACTGTCAGGTGTCAATCTAGTGAGGCCCCACCCCCTCCCCACCCCTGCACATAGTCCCTACCCCCTAGCTAACAGGAAGTGCTTCTAACTTAATTCAAAGCCACATAGACGCCTTCCTGTCTGTCAGGCACCAAAGCCCCACCCTCTAATGCCCCCATACCCTAGTGTGGGAAAGCGCCATAGTCAGCTGCCCCAGAAGTCTTTGCAGTACTTTGCTGGCATATCATTTCCCAAATTTGGAGGGGGCTGGAAATGGGCGTGGAGGGGACGAGGTAAGGGATAAAACCTCGTAGTGTCATTTGAGCAGGTGCCTTGCTTGGTGGTAGAGAGCAGAAGCCACTTCTAGGGGCTCTGTTATCATGCAAGCTCTAAACCCTCTCACTGTCTCTTCAGACTCAGCCTCGTCCCCTCCCAGCCCCGCCGCAACTTCGTCGCCCCGGCTGGAGGGTCTGGGCTCCACAACCAGAGCACCCCCTGCTTTGGAGGAGGCTGCTAATATTGGCCCAGCCAGCGGATCATCGTCCAGGCAATTTCGGAAGAGAATCTTGGGCACCAGTGACTCCCCGGTCCTCTTTATCCACCGTCCGGGAACTTCGGGAACTACGCAACGACTAGAGTACAGGTAACTAACTGATCTTCCCTTGTTCATGCCTTTTGTGTTTGAATGAAAGTGCAGTTTAAATATTCTGGTATGGGTAGGTGGGCTGGGGACTTGGGAGAGTTAGGATCCTTCCATTAGTCTCTGAAAAGGGGAAGGTTGCCGCTAAACTGCACGGTCCCGCTAAACTGCACGGTCCCGCTAAACTGCACGGTCTAAGAGTGACTTAAACTTCTGAGGGGACAGAAAGGTCAACTGTGACTTACAAGGCTGCACAAAGCTACAAGGAAAGTACGTTTTCCTTCACTAATCTACCATGCAAAGGGGATGGGCAGCTCTCTTTCTCTTCCCAGCAGGAGTACACAGCTGTTTTTGCAAATGTGAAAAGTTTTTTCTGTGTGAAATTTTTCCCTTGGTGCATGCCTCACCTCCCTCCCCCCACCGTCCCGCTCCCGGCTACACTGTGCGGAGGGGACAGAGATTCTGAAGCAGTGTGTGGTGTGAGATATATATAATCTTAAAAGCAAAGCTTCCTATTGTTTTTATATCCTGTACCTCCTAACTACCACCAGGATACTGGAGGGCGGGTAGGACCCTGAAAGGATGATGTGCCTTGCTATTCCCTAGCAGGGTTTAAAGTACAAAAGCTGCTTTTCTCCTGGCTGTGCCTATCTTTAAGCACCCTCCCTCCAGGTTCCTTGTCCATAGGCAGGGATTTGGAGCAGCAGCAGTAGCACTCTCAGGTGAACATTCATTTGTGCACAAAGCTTTTCTTCCCTGCATCTGGCATTCCAGACTCCTTAATCCACCCAGAGTAGTGTTTATGGGGAGAAGCCCTGCCACCCCTTCCAGAGGTTGCCTTCCGAAAGCAGCAGAGCCATGTGTCCTTTGGCTTTTGCTCCCATCCAAGGTGCAAGTGTGAGGAAAGGAATGGGAGACATTCACAGTTTTAGCTGTGACCCTTAAAAAAAAAAAAAGCCTTTTGTGTGCAGCAGCAGCAGCCTTACTCAAGCCTCCCTCCACCCCCCTCCAACAGGGCAGGAGCCAGTTTGTCCTTCCCAAAGGAGGGTCTCCTGCCTCTCCCTGAACAGTTGTCAAACTTGGCAAAGTGACTTTTGACCAACTGCTTCTTCCCTTCTATTGAGAAGGGGGTGGGGAGAGTAAGCAGCTGAAGAGACCGGGCAGGGGGGAGTGCTCCAACCATGACAAGGTGACCTTTGGGCTTCCCCATCCAGCAGCAAGGGGAGGGGAGGGGGCCAGACTCAGCTGGAGACTTGTTTTTGAGATATCTCAAGGATTTTTGCTTCTCCTCCTCAGGGGCCGAATAGTTACCACTGAGCTCACTGTGCACAGGGAGGAGGAGGAGGAGGAAGAGGAAGAGGAGGACGACTACGACGACTGCAGACCCCTGACTCAGGGTCCTGCATCTCCTCGGGCTAAACTTCTTGCCCAGCCAGACCCGCAGAAGCCTAAGTCAAGGCCTGTACCAAGGCCTGAGCCAAGGCCTCTGCCACCGAGGCCTGAGCCGAGGCCTGTGCCACAGGAGCCTGAGCCACAGGAGCCTGAGCCACAGGAGCCTGAGCCACAGGAGCCTGAGCCACAGGAGCCTGAGCCACAGGAGCCTGAGCCACCGAAGCCTGAGCCGAGGCCTGTGCCACAGGAGCCTGAGCCACCGAAGCCTGAGCCGAGGCCTGTACCACCAAAGCCTGAGCCAAGGCCTGTACCACCAAAGCCTGAGCCGAGGCCTGTGCCACCGAAGCTTGAGCCAAGGCCTGTGCCACCGAAGCCTGAGCCAAGGCCTGTGCCACCGAGGCCTGAGCCAAGGCCTGTGCCACCGAGGCCTGAGCCAAGGCCTGTGCCACCGAGGCCTGAGCCAAGGCCTGTGCCACCGAGGCCTGAGCGGAGGCCTCTGCCACTAAGGCCTGAGCTAAGGCCTCTGCAGCCAAGGCCTCTGCCACCGAGGCCTGAGCTAAGGCCTCTGCAGCCAAGGCCTCTGCAGCTAAGGCCTCTGCCACCGAGGCCTGAGGCGAGGCCTCTGCCACCAACGCCTGAGGCAAGGCCTCTGCCACCAAACACCTGAGCCTGAGCCTGAGCTGAAGCCTGAGGCAAAACCAGAGAAGAAACAGGCTAGAGCCTCCCGAGAATCCAGTCCCGTGCCCAAGTGCTGTGGCCTGTGGCCCAGGAGATCCCCACGCTCCCAGAACTGAATGAAACCTCCGAAACCTCCCACCAGCCCCAGTCCTTCCTCAGAGGTGAGTGCCCTTCAGGCATACAACAGAGCAGAGGTAACTCTAGCACAGACACATCAGGGCTCTGCAAATACAGGACTCAGCCAAGTGCCCTGTAGCCAAGGAACCAGCCAAGGCTGGGAAGTCTAGTCAGTCACAGTATCTAGAAGTCAGGTGGGCTCCAGGTGCCTCTCCTTGGGAACAAGGGGCGTAGGCCAAGCAGACACAGGCGGGCAGCAGCAGTCTCTGGAAAATGTAGGTCCTTGCTATGCTCCCAGGAGTCTAGGGGCAAAGGTAGCAAGTGCTGTGGGGAGGTCAGACAGCTCCAGAGGGAAAGGCAAGGTTCCAGATGAAGAAAGAATCTGAGGAAAGAGAAAATGAAAACAAACTGTTAGCTAAAAAGAATCGGGAGGCCGAGAAAGCTGGGTTCGAGGGGCCCTGTTCCCCCTTCCCCTGGCTATGGAGTAACAGCTGTGGCGCCCCTGCACCAGTGGCTTGACCTCTCTGTGTCTATCCCCATTTGTCATAGTGTGTGACAGTCTCAAGCTTCCTGGCTGAACTGTGAACAGCAAATGACATAATGACCAAAGAGACATTCTGAGACCCGTGAAGGGCCTTAGGAGAGAGCTTGTGTCCTAATTCTATTGTGTTCTGAAGGCCATGGGTTTCCTGTGTGTGAATGGGGAAGGGAAGCAGCTAGAAAGGGCGTGGGACCAGAAGCACTGTGGACTCTGCCGAGGAAGCTCTGCTGTTTGGTGGCCCTGCAGTTCACTGGTCAGGTACTGGGTGGGGATCTGGGAGGCAGAGGCTGTGTCTGGTGGAATACTGGAGATTTGGGGGGCAGCATGTAGGTCTGTGTCCTTGTGCCTAAGCCTCAAGGGGCACAAGCCTCCCAGTACGTGAACTCCCACCCCGCTTCCAGACTATTATATGCCAAAAAGAAGCCAAGAATCTCCTTTTAAACATTGGTTCAGACACTAAATCAATAACAGTGGTATGGCCTCAGTCTATCCCTACCTAGGACACCGGCCTTCCCTGCTGCCCCCTCTCCAGTGCCCCCACAGCAACTCTTACTTACTTTTGGTGTGGGTTGTGTTGATCGGTTTGATGGTGTGATCTTCATGTTGCTGGTTCAGTTAGTGACTTCCCAGGCTTGCAGATTGAGACAGAGCATTGCTTGGGTCTTCCCGGTGTGGAGTCCCTATGTCCAAGTCCGCAGCCCAGTTGAGTGCGTCCTCTGCAGCAGGCATCCAGCACACTAGGGACCCTTGGAGAGAAGTTGCGCATGTAAAATGCTTGCCTTGTTCCCCGGGGGAGAGGGAGAGCAGTTAGCTCTGTGGCTACAGGAAAAGTCACAGGGGGGACAAGGAAGACCCACTGCCTGGAGGGAGAGAAGGGAGAGAGGCAGAGACCCTGGCTAAGGGTGCCAGCCAGGCTTAGTGGGTAAGTCTGAATCTTAAAGGGTATTTAGTTTCTTCAGAATTTGAGCTTTTAAGCCCAGAAAGGGGACCTAGGCTGCCAGGATGGTGGGCAGGGCAGGGCAGGGGAGAGCAGGGACCGGGATCAGCATGGGGCTAAAGTCTAGTGGGCCCAGCCCTGCCTAGAAGAAACAATAGACCTCATGACATGCAAGGTAGGTCCCTTTCTACCTGGGGGGGGGGGAGCAAAAATAAGGGAAAGGAGAGGGCCTTAGATAAAGAATCTTGTGTCCGCTGAACCTGGCTGGGGATTAGGCTGTGTGCTTTTGAGCCCTAGGTTGACCCGGAACTGTACCAGCCTCTTTCCCTGCCCCTTGAGCCACACTTTGACTAAATAAGGTCAGGTGAAGGCTCTGTGGGCAGCCACATAGAGGAAGAAGAACACATGCATACCCTGTCCCCCACCCTACCCCGCCTGCATGCCCTGGTGGCTCTTCAGTGGGCACCTCAAGGTGACCTCAGCATTTTCCTACCTGGCAAAGTCCAGGAGTGCATCTCCAGGGTGTGGTTCTGCAGCTTCTCCAAAATACCTCTGCAGGGCAGAAAGCAGAGATTAGGCTCTGAAACAGGCCAATGGTGTGATTGCTGCCCTCTCAGATGCCCCTTAGGAAACTGCTCTGGCCTCACAAGGACTCAGGGGTGTTCACAGACACCTTTTCAATGTCCCTTACTCCCAACAAATTCTCAAGTGTTCCCGGAAAGAGGAACATCACCATACCCCAGTCTTCCTAGCTGGAAGCGTCCTCAAATCCATAGGCACACACTCAGAGAGGCCAGAAAAGCCAGGGATAGAGGCTGGTGGATGGGGGAAGGGGGGGCGGCATGGGTGTGTGGGGGGGGAGACAGGCCAGATGTTCTTGGAATGGGACACGGGGGTGATTGATGCGGACTGGAATTTGAAAGGGGAACATTCCCCACGTGCTTCATGCTCCGGGTGGAAAATGGGTGGGGTGGGGGCTCTCTCAGTCCTGCCAAGATAATATGGAGATGCCTCGCCCTGTCTAGGTCCCCACACCTGTCCACTGACTTTAACTCCTGCCTTCCCAGAGTGTCAGCCTTTGAGAGTCCTCCCTGCATACCATCCTCTACGGGTGATTACAGCGACAAGCCCTGCTTACAGCCATGGCCCCAGGGTTTTCCTCATTCTCCGGCTCTCCAGCTGCTCCCCTATCTAACACCCCACCCCCAACCCCCAGGTCCTGCTAGAATCATGGCCCTTCACCTCCAGCATTGCCCAACTTTGAGGGGGTGGCCTTGTTCCCAGCAACAGTACGGTGAGCCTGTGTGTGATGTGTGGGTTTAATATTTGCCTTTAAGGAGCTGGACTTTCCCCAGCCAGGATTGGGAGGCTAGTGGCAAAAATTTTTCTGAGAAAACGAAATGAGGGTCCTAGCATTCGGCCACAGCCACCACTGTGCCGTTTTGAGACGCTCCTTCCCCCCACTTTCTCCTCTACTCCCCCATTTTCTATCCACTTTCCACACTGCCCAAACAAAACTGTTTCCTACGTTGTTGATCGTTAGGGAGCGTACAAAGCCGGATAGGCGTGTGCCGAGCGCAGGGGCGGTCAGGGGTAGCCACTGGGGGTGCCCCGGGACCCCAAACTGAGCCAGGGACGAGTCTGCCCCCGGCGGCCGCCCGGCCCCGACTTCGCCTAGGCTCGCGGCGCCTGAGCGCGTGGGGCGCAGGGGCGGTGGGGAGCCGAGCGGGGCGCCGGAGCCCGATGAGCCTCGGGGAGCAGCGCACTGCTCCCCGACGTTCCCCCTCCCCCTCAGAAGCCGGTCCGGCTCATCCTCTGCCACTCAAACCCTCTGGTTGTCCAGAAGGGGAAAAAAAGAAAACCAAAAAAAAAAAAAAACAACGGAAAATACAGCTGGCTCAGGCGCGCGCTCCGTGGAGTCGGTGCTCCCAGTCTGCGTCGCCTGTGCCCCTTTCCCGCGCCCGCGTCCCCCCGTGAGGGCGCCCCTGCTCTGTGTGAGTTCCTTGGCACCGCGGATCCTGGCGCCCCGTCCTTCCCAGCCCGGGAGCTCAGTTTGTCAAATTCAGCTCTACTTCTCTGTGGTTCCCCTAAAGCCGGAGCAACTTGCTGGCTTCTCTGCACCTCAGGCATTAGTTTCACTGGAATCCTTGAAATTTAAGCATTGCTTTCCGGGGGGCCTCCAAAATCATTCAGCCTTGTTATGTTCACAGGGAAAGGTTTTGTTGTTGTTGTTTGGTTGGCTGTTTTGTTTTGATACTTGATTTCCAAATATTTTTAAAGGTGGGAATTGCGCCTCTGCTGACTCCTCAAAATTAGGTTATTTGGCTCGGGCCCCTAAGTTTGCTTCTGGCTCCTATCCGTTTTATATGCAAGCTCCTATAGAGATAAAAACACCACCCTCAGTTCCCTAAAATTTAAAGTAAGCCGGGATCCTTAATCCTTTTTGACAAAATTTAAGGATGAGTGGACATTTTGACAGCATTTAGACACTGTCCCCAGGGGATGAGGTAGCGGGGTGTTTTCCCCCGTGTCCCTATCATTTTGTATCTGCAATAATGTTTCTGCTGACTCTTTCCCCACCACCCGTCCTGTAGTTTTTATTAACGTGGAACATAATACACTAGATTCTGTGGTCTATTACCCCAACCCCGAATTTTACAAGTCGAATCCCACCCAGACCTCTTTAAACAATTTTCCTGGAATTCTCAAAGTCCCAACCTTTTTTTCTATGTCCTCCCCTAAACGTAGGCACCTCAAGTAGCCTACACTCATTTCTCGGATTCCAGAAAAATCAAGGGAGTGCATTCAGCAGTCACACCTAAAATTCACTCAACAAGACCCCCTGCCCCACACACCCCCCAAAAAAATCCAGGCATACACACTGGTCACTGGGCTTTGGGGTTTCCTAGAGCTCATGCAAGCTTTCTGGCCACCTTAGGGTTCTTTAAAATATAAATGCTCTCACTAAAGCCCCCAACACAGACTGAGCAATGATCTAAGCATATGTGATCCTCATATGTGGTGGAGGGTTTTCCATGCTCTCCCAAGTCATATATGACTGTACCATGTCTCTCTAGGTCACAGAAGGCACAAAATTAACTCTTGGCCATGCCTTTTTCTTTCTACTAGAATGCTGAATGTCCCCAATCCTTGAACACTGAGCTCTTCCCCACCCCCCGCACCAAATATTAAGAGTCCCTGGGTCCCTTTAATTTAACAAGTTTTTTTTAAAAAGTTTTTAACTCTAACACCAATTGCAAAATCCAGTACCATCCTGTATCCTTCTCATCCCCCGTGTTGGCTCATACTTATGTCCTCAAACATTAGGCAATATTTTTCCAGGCCCCCAAAACACACTTAGTGTTAGCCTTGGGTCACAGAAAGGTTCTGGTTTCTCCCACTGTAATACCAGCTATACACCCACTCAGCCCCTACATTTCAATCCCCCCCAACCCCTGTCATCCCGCACAATCTCTGCAGATTACAAATTTGGGGGATTGGGTCTGAGGCCCTACACTTTAGGAACTCATAATTTCTATTCCTTGTAAGGGAGGGATTGGCTCTGAAGCGCTCCAAGGAGTGAGAAACTTTAGATTCAGAAATTATTTTTCTGGGGCCCCCAAATTCAAGTACTCCAAAACAAATTGAGATTTTTTTTCTTCCAAAGAGTTGGGTTTTTATTAAACTTTAATGAACTTTATTGAATTTATGACTTCTCCCGGAATCTCCCAATATTTGGGTAATGTTTTATGGTCCCCAAAGCACACTGGAAAAAAAAACCTCCCAGATCCCCCCAAATCCTAGGTTTTAAATATCTGTGTCTCACAAATTTCCTAGCTACTAATTCTGTTCCCTGTAATTTAGATTTCAACATCCATTGGGTAATTTTTATTGATCCCCAAAACAGGGAGTATGTTTCTCTAAGAACAAACATTGTCCAAGAAAACATACCCCCCTTGTTTAACAAAAAGATCAATAGGAATCTGTTTAAGAAATTAAAATATTAAAAGGCATTGATTTTTCTGTCCTTCTCAAATGGACTGCTTGTACACCTAATTCCCCCACATTTAGACAGCATTTCCCCACTCTCTCTCTAGAGGACTTCTCTGAAGCCACAGAAATTAGAGGTGACTTTTCCCGGGTGCTGTAGGGCCCACTGGCTTCAGGGTGAACCTCAGCCTCCACTCCCACCCCCAAAAGAATTGACCTTAATTCCCTAAAACCCATCTGTTGTTTTTTTCATCTCCCATTTTTAGGCAATTAAAATTAGCTCCCCCCAAATTTCATGTTGGGAATTTTCTTAAACTCAACAGCAACAGCAAACTACCTAACTTCTATAAATTAGCCTAAGATTTTGTGGGTTCCCCAAGCTTGCTGACTAAGACCTTAGGTTCCCCACGTTAGGCTTGGATCAAGATGTCCCCCCTTTTTGCATAGAATAATTTTCCTCATTTCCCAACTTGGATTCTAATTTTTCTGGGATCTCAAATTTAGTCGTTTGCCACAGTTTTCCCATTTATGGAGTCTCATTCAAGTCCTCCTACTTTGGGCCACTCATTCCCAGGGCCGCAAATCAGACAAGGGTCTGATTTGGGATCCCCGAAATTTGATCATTGTTTCCGCTGGCCACTTTCGGCAGCTTCCCGTCCTGCGCATAACATTGATATCGGCCTCTTCACTTCTCCTACGGTGTCCCAGCGGCAGCTCAGATTTTGGAAAAGTGTGTGTGCCCCAAACACGCACCGGACACTGCGCGGCGGCCAGGACGTGGGCAGTGCTGCTCCCGTGTCCAGGAAAACCACTGGGCATTGCCCCCAGTTTCCCCCAAATTTGGGCATTGTCCCCGGGTCTTCCAACGGACTGGGCGTTGCCCCGGGACACTGGGGACTGCCTTTGGGGTCTCGCTCACCTTCAGCAACGTCCACTTCAGCAGCTCCCACTTCGGCAGCTCTCCCGCCCTTCTCCGATCCTCCTGCGCCAGCGGACCCGACCTTCGGCCTTGCGGTGAGCTCCCGGTGGCGCGCTCCCTTGTGCTCCAGCTCTTCCGTTGCGGGGCACCGGCTACCTCGCAGTTTGTCTTCAGGGCTGCTGCGGGGTAGCGGGGGAGCGGGCTGCTGGCTTCTCCCTCGGCGGCCGCGCTCCTTTGGGCCGGGCGCTCCGAAACACGCGCCACTTTGTATGCACTCTGCAAACAACGCGGTGCTAGGGAAAGCGCCTGAGCGGCCAGGAAGCGGGAAGGGCAGAGCGCTCCGGCGGCTTGGATCCTCCAGCCCTACAGGTCGAGGGCTTGGGGAAGCAAGCGTAGAGCGGGCGCGGTGATTGATGGTCGGGCGGAGAGGTTAGCCCCGGGTGCACCGGTTTCCGCCAGTAGTAGCCCTTTAGAGGCCTAGAGGTGCGGAGGTCGGGAGAGGGAAACAGGGTGCACGGGTTTAAGAGTGATTTTGACTTGGTAAAACTCTCAATGGCTTCTTATATCTGAAACCACCCGGAGATAGCTTCCTAACAACCCCAAATTATCCTGTTGGCCCCTGGGGCCGAACCTGCAACTAAGCAAATTCAAAGTGCTAAGGACAGGGAACTGTTATCTGGACCTTCTGGGTGGGTCCCAAAGGCGCGCCGCTGAGAAGCAATTTAGTGAGCTCTGGCTGGTTTGAGCTACGATTCCCGCCCTGCTTCTTTTTCTGCGGAAGGGCGCAGACATTGCCCGGGGCTCTACGCAGGGCCCAGATCTGTCATGGCCAAGCCAGCCTTCCCTTCATGGTACACCTGGTGGCCCCCCAAAGGCTGCTAGGAGATCCCGCGCAAAGCACGAGGCTAGGGGTGTTTAGGATCTGGCTGCTATTCGAGGTGCCTTGCAACCCGCCCTGCTTGCTCAGACAGGTGGAGGCTGTGCGCTCTGCAGGAGCCGATCCAGGGGACTGTCCCCTGGTTGGCAGGTAGGTCCTTGTGAGGACCCTCGATCCAGCTACCTGCCCGCGCCTTAACTCTGCCTGCTGGGATGCGCCTACCTTGTAATCCTCTAACTGGGCACAGGTCCCCTCACTACCACTGAGGCCTAGGGTGCCACGCACGTTGGTTCGCACCACGCGCCCATGTTGCACAAGCACAGGGCACCCCGGAAACATGACATGTGGCCTCGATTTTTTTTGGGATGGACACCCAGGATTTAGTGGGCCTGCTGGGGCGCACAGCCCCTCCCCATCTTTGCTACCAGGCACCCCATTCCCCCCTCCCCCAACGGCAACCCCCGTGCCCAGGGCCCCGGACCCAAATTCCCCCCGTGGCTCGAGTTGCGGGGGCGGTCCCGGGGCGGGGCAAGGGCCCTGCGGACGCCCATTGGCGCGGGCGTAAGGCCAGCGGGGCCCGAGCGGGCGCCGAGCCGCGGGGTGGCGCGGCTATAAGAACCGGGCGTTGGCGCCCGGAGTTCGCCTGCTCTCCGGCGGAGCTGCGTGAGGCCAGGCCGGCCCCCGGCCCCCCCCTTCCGGCCGCCCCCGCCTCCTGGCCCACGCCCGCCCGCGCTCGGCCCGCCAGCGCCTCCATCCGGGCTGGCGGCCCCGCGTCGACGCCGTCCGCCACCTCGCTGCTAACTCCCGTGCAGGGCGCCGTCGGCGGGGCCGCGCTCCGTCGGGCCTGCGGATCTCCCTACCGCCTCCTCCTCTATCTACCTCAACACCCCATTCCTGCTTCGCCAGAGGAGGCGGTCCCCACCGCAGGCAGTCCGGCTTGCAGGTCGCCGGCGTTGTCATCCCCCGCGCTCCCCCTCCCAGCCCTCCCCGGCGCGCAGCCCGGCCGCTCCTCTCTTTTCGCTGCAGTCCCGAGCAGCCGCGGCGCCGCCACGCCTGACCCCCCCACAAGAAGCCCGGGCTTACGACGGCTGAGGGCTCCGTCGGCCCTAACCGAGCTGGGTGCCCGTGGCCGGGGTGACGCCTCCATTCCTCCCCCCTCAACACCGTCCTCGATCCTTCGAAGTTGCATCCTTTCCTCTGCTTAGAGTGCGCCCCCCCTCGCGCACTCGCTTACCCGCCACCTTTCCTAGGCTCCCCTCCTGCCCCCTCCCCGTTCCTCCTCGCCTCAGACTCCCTCCCCCTCACGTCCGCCCTCTGCCTTCGCCTACCCAAGTGGATTAATTATACGCTTTCTGTTTCTCTCCGTGCTGTCCTCTCCCGCTGTGAGCCTACCCGCCTCTCGCTGTCCTCTCTCCCTCTCTCCCTCTCTGTGGTCCCCCCCCTTTCACGTTCACTCTGTCTCTCTCACTATCTCTGCCCCCCAACTATCCTTGATACAACAGCTGACCTCATTTCCCGATACCTTTCCCCCCCCGAAAATACAATATCTGGCCCGCCCCAGCCCTAAGATACCCTAAAGAAGCAGAAGAGACGCCCCCCTCCCCACCAAAAAAAGCCATCTCCCCGTTCTGTCCCGTCGCACATTCGGCCTCTGCGACTTGGACAGAGCGGCGCTGGCAGAGGAGTGCCCGGCAGAAGGGCCTTCGCCCGCTGTTCGGTTTGCATACCCGCAGCAGGGAGATGGGCGGCAGCGTCGCCGGCTTCCAGGTAAGGGCTCTCAGGGGCCCTGGGGTAGGGGGTGCGCAGGGCCCGGCCTGGGCACCGCGGGACTGGTGCGGTGGGTGGGGGGCTGGGGGCTCGTTCCCTAAGCAAACTCTGGTTCCCCCCCTTGCGCCATGGAGTGGGGGAAGGGGAGGGGGTATGGGTCTGTTGGGGAGGGGGTGTATAAGTTGAACTCACAGGAGACTTCCTGGTGCTTTGCTGTGTATTGGGGAAGGGGGAAATGAACTGCTTAGAATGTATGATTCGTATTGTGCAGATCCCGTACCCCCTCCCGCAGGGTGCTGGGTGATGAGGAGGGGGGCAGAGTCTCTGAAGCCCACCCTGGTATGTTGACTTTGTGCCAATAGGACAAGAAAGAAAACTGGGTGGGCGGGGCCAGAAGCCCCCCAAAATTGGCAAAAGTCAGGCGAGACCCCACAGTTAACTGTTTCTCCCCACCCACACCCCCCCCAACTCTGTCCCCAACATTCCCAGCCAGGAATGTTGGGGGGGGGCGGTTTCGAGCTCAAAAGGGCAGAAGTGTTACAGTTTTGAGAGTAACTGCCCCTGCCTTTTACTGGGTGGAACTTTCCATAGGATGATGTGGGAAGGACCCCCCTCCCGCCCCCATTGGTCTGTGCAGGAAGGGCTGGGGGTGCACGATGAGGCCCCCCTCCCACTGGTGGTGCTTTGCTAAGGAATGGTCCAAGGCTAGCTCTTGGGGGTGCAGGAGAAAAGGGACTGGCTGGAAGGAGGGAGGGGGCGGGTGCAAAGGGGGCGAGGGGAGTGGTCAGCAAGGAGGGGGGGTGGGGGTAGGGTGGAGCCGGGACTGGGAGGAGCCGACTCAGACATAAAAAGCGGAGGCACTGACCAGTTCGCAAACTGGACATTAGCTTCTCCTGTGAGAACCTTCCAGCCTTTTCCTGTCTTCATCCTCTTCCAGCCCCAGCGGCCTCCTTATCCAACTTCAGGTAACCAGGGCCATGGAGCCAGGACCCTGCTGCCATCCCCCCTCCGGCCTGCCCAGTGGGGTGGTCAGGGCACCGGGTAGCCTGGGGCCTCTGCCCTTGCAGCCGGGCCTGCTACCTCTTCCAAGCCTTCGCCCTCCCTCGGCCTCTGTCCTGTGTTCCCACTAGCCCCAGGCTTCCTCACCTGCCCCGCCTTCTACTTTTCCTTCCCCTTTGCCTCCCCACTCCCCACAAATTCAGCCCTTCCCTGGGCCTTCACCTATCCGCTACCTCCTGGTCAGTCCCCTGCTTGCTTCTCCTGGACACCTGGGCTGGACCAGCCAGTGTGATCTGGCTTTGGGAAGGGACTTCGAAGTCAGCTCCGCCTGCCTGCCTGCCTCCCCGGCACCCCCTCACCCCTAAGGATTAATTGCTGTAGCTATATAGCCTGCTGATCACAAGTGGTTGGTGGCCCAGAGGGCATTGGGTGGGCCGTTCTGGGTCTTGTTGAGGAGGTGGGCAAAGATAACTTTAGTTACCCGAGGGAGCGCGAACAAATTTGTTTCTTGATTATTCCGCACTGGTCTCTCACTTGTTTCTTTGCAGCAAGAAATCCCCTGGGCCTGTGGAGCAGAGGCTGGGACTGGGCCTTGGGGGCTCTACTTACTGCAGGGTCAAGAGTGGCTTACTGTGGGGCATCGTGGCCTCCCACCACTAAAAAAAAGCTGGCTAACCATTGTTCTGTAGAGCCACACAGCCTGTGGAGGGGGTGTGTCCCTCCAAAATGGGGTGTCTAGCCTCCCAGGAACTCAAACTGCTTCCTCTAGTACCCTGGGTAAATTTAGCTTTTATCAGAAAGACGGTCCTATGGGCCATAGAGGTACTCTCTAGGGTCCCTGACCATGGATGGTAAGAGTTGAGATCTGGATAGGACTTTAGGTTCCTTTTGAAGCTCTGAGGTGCCCAGGAAAATCTATACTTGGAGGACTGGGTGACCCTGGAGAGCAAGGCTCACAGGAGCGCTGGCAATCCCATTGCGCTAACCATTGGATTCTTGACCTGGGCCCTGCTCATCACGACCTGGGAGGCGGGGTGGACGGGTGGGGCTGGCTCTGTTGCTTAGGGAAGGGTGGCCAGCTGGGGGGCGGGGAGGTTGGCGACTGGTCCCTTTGGATGCACATGCTCCACGGTGGGTGGGGTGGAGCTGTCTGCCATCTTGGCCAGTACTTGGGAGGCCAGAGTAGGAGTGGCAGTGGTGATGTGCCCTTGTGCTGGCCCCACCCCCATGATGTCATAGCACGGAAACCAGGTCCAGTGTCCAGCACTGGCCCCTGCTGCTGTGGGTGTGGTTAAACTGCAATTGCGCCCATGGATGGGTGGTCCTCGAGGGTTTCATACAGTTCAAAGCCACCACAGGGTGCCTTCGTGGGCTCCATTGAGTTTCTGCACGCCCAGAGCCGGTTTTTTTTTTTTTTTTACCTCAGCAATTCAAACTCTCCTGTTTTTGCAGGTTAAATAAATAATGAGACGGACGCCGTCTTTCAAATTCCAATTACATTTTTAATTAAGAGATGATAGGTGTCTTTGGTGGCGGGGAGAAGCCAGACTCTTGGGGTTAGGGGTGTGGCTTGGGGCCTGTAGCTCAAAACCTGTGTTTCTTTCACCAGGTACCAATGGGGATCCCAGTGGGGAAGTCGATGTTGGTGCTTCTCATCTCTTTGGCCTTCGCCTTGTGCTGCATCGCTGCTTACCGCCCCAGCGAGACTCTGTGCGGAGGGGAGCTTGTTGACACGCTTCAGTTTGTCTGTTCGGACCGCGGCTTCTACTTCAGTAAGTAACTCCCGAGAGACGGGGGAGGCGGGAGCAAGCGGGGTGGGGGGGAGGTGGTAACAGCACAGTGGTCTGGTTAAAGCTACCACCCCACCCCCCCTTGGGCAAGGCGGTAATCTCACACTCACAAGTCTGATAGCTTTAAAAGTTTTTTTCAAAGTTAATAAAAGCAAAACCTAATGTGGTTCCCAGGTCCTAGCCAGGTTGAGAGTGTACACGTAGTCTGGGGCTCCGAGGAGGGAGAGCTGGACCTTGGCCTACACCATGGGGTGCTTACCTGCTTTTCAGTGTTCATGCTTCTCTTGATTTCCCAGTTGGGGGAGGGGCTGGACCTGGGCTCACTGCTCACAGAAGGCAGTGATGGGGGGGGACACACGGGTGGGGCATGCCTGGGAGGGGCAGGGGCACCAGAATGGATGACTGTCCTTGCTGGCCTGAGCCACTCTATCTTCCTCGCCTGGTCCTGGACACGCAGCCTCCTCCTCTTCACTTCTGCCTACCTGCCTGTGAACTGCTCTGAGTGCTCAAACCTCTGGAAACTACTTCTGCTCCTGGGTACTGCAGGACCAGTCCTTGCTCAGGGAGCCACTCCTGCACGGAGGGGCTTCACAGATAGGAGGGCCCCAAGCCCAGCCTCGGACCGTGGGGGAGAGGGGGAAGACGGGAGAAGAGAAGGGAGTGGTTTTTGGGTGCCTCACTCCTCCCCTCCCGTCTTGTTCTCTCCTGCCCTATCTTCCCTTCCTGTCACAGTTCAGCGATGGGGGTTGAGGGTGGGCCCCTCAGGCTCAAGGTGACATCAGGCTGGGGGGCCCCAAGTCCAGGGACCACACCTGTGTCCACCATGCCCCCTCGAGGGGCTCACCCCCCCTCCCAGTTTTTCAAACCACTCCAGTGTGGCCTCTGGTCTTCATGGAGTCTGTGGGACAGAGAGACTGTGCTGTGTTAGCTGCCAGGCAGGAGGCACCAGATGCCAGGGGCTGGTCCTGTAGCACGCACCTTCATTTTTCCTTTCTGGGCATCTTGGCCTGTCTGGCTCACTGCCACCACATCCTTGCAGGGTAACCTAGGGTCCAGCCAGGGCCTAGTAGAAGTTCAGGGGTAGTTCCTTTCTTCTTCAGCCTTCCCAAGGGGGAGGGTTTGGGGAGGCCACCCCAGTGTGTGCTGACCCCAGTGAACACTAACTGAAGCTGTCTGTCCTGTGGAACTTTCAGGCAGGCCTTCAAGCCGTGCCAACCGTCGCAGCCGTGGCATCGTGGAAGAGTGCTGCTTCCGCAGCTGCGACTTGGCCCTCCTGGAGACATACTGTGCCACCCCCGCCAAGTCCGAGAGGGACGTGTCTACCTCTCAGGCCGTACTTCCGGTAGGTAACAGGGTGGGGTCGAAGGAATTGTGGGGTGAGACAAAGAAATCACTTGCTCCTTGATTTGGGGTGCCATGAAGTCCACCCACGTTTTACTGTTGGCCTCTGCACATTAACATAGATGTTTCTGTAGGACTCTAGTCGGGGTGGGGGTATATTGACACCTGGATGGGAGCTCAGGCTAACTCGATACCCCGAAACCTGCTGACTAGCACCTCCTCTCCAGGACGACTTCCCCAGATACCCCGTGGGCAAGTTCTTCAAATTCGACACCTGGAGACAGTCCGCGGGACGCCTGCGCAGAGGCCTGCCTGCCCTCCTGCGTGCCCGCCGGGGTCGCATGCTTGCCAAAGAGCTCGAAGCGTTCAGAGAGGCCAAGCGCCACCGTCCCCTGATCGTGTTACCACCCAAAGACCCCGCCCACGGGGGAGCCTCTTCGGAGATGTCCAGCAACCATCAGTGAACCAAATTATGTGGTAATTCTGCAATGTAGTACCATCAGTCTGTGACCTCCTCTTGAGCAGGGACAATTCCATCATGTCCCACACTAAGGTCTCTCTGCTCCACTTCCCTTCCCGGGTTTCTCCCCACCCACCCCCATGCCCCGCCTCCCCACATCAGGCTGCTCCCCTTGCCCCACACCATCGGGCAAGGGGATCCCAGCAACTCTTCAAAACCAAATTTGATTGGCTCTAAACAACCCAATTGGCACCCTCCAAATTATATATGAACATTAAAAAAAAAAAACTTTAAAGCATATAGTCCCTTTACAACAAATTGGCTTAAGAAACTCCATAACTGATAATCTAAAAATTAAATAACCAAAGAAATTAATTGGCTAAAAACATACTAAAAATTAATTGGCTTAAAAACAATTGGCAAAAATCAAATAATTTGGCCCGCCCCCCCCCTTCATCTTCTTCCCATTTAGATCTTTAGTCAAATTGGCTCAGACTTGGATCTCAGAACCCAAGAAGAAAGGAAGGGGACCCAAAATTTTGCAGGTAGCATGTCATTGCTTCAGTGCTCTCTCCTTGTCACTAGGCGCTTTTAGCGTAATCTGGCTGTGAACAACAATAGCCGCCCAAACTCTTTCTTCACTGGTCATTCCATCACAAATGTCACCCATGTCACCCATGTCACCAAGGGGCTGGGTGAAGGAACCCAAGGAGAGGAACAGAACATGAAAACTGAAAATAGAACTTAATTGGCACAAGCCCCCAGTCCCAAAAATCTCACTTTTCATACCTACTCTAAAAAGCACATGATTATACCCATACGTACATGCACACACACATGCACACAGGCATGCATACACACACACACACACACACACACACACACACACACACACACTATTAGATGAGAACATTGAAATGGCTGAGCAACTTCGATTCGAACCACATTGCCCAAACCAAGGCCCATCTTAAATTCTCTGAACAGTTTGCATGGTTTGAGCTCCCCTCTGAATCCATCTAGTTTCTGCTGCCAGTGTAGAGTAAGTTTGGCCAGATAAGGAGATGGCACTGCCAAGTGATACATGCTACCCGAGTAGCCTGACCCCTAGGTGTGCTCCTGGGATGAAAGATCTGGGGGACAACCCCTACCCCAAGCACACCTATGGGCCATCTCTGTCAGTCTCCTGGGGAGCCCCCACTTTTTAGGGGCTCCCCAGGAGACTCACACTGATGTGGGGAGTGTGGGAAGTCTGGCGGTTGGAGGGGTGGGTGGGGGTCAGTGGGGGCTGGGTGGGGAAACTATGGGTAGGAAGTGGTCCCAGAGAGGTTTTAGGTGGAACAATCAGGAGGAGGCACAGGTCAACTTGCAGAATTACTGAAGAATCAGGACCCCAAATTTTATGTCAATTGATCTATTCCCCTCTTTTTATGTCTGGGGCAGGTTTTTTCCTTTTTTTTTTTTTATCCCTCCTTAGCTTTTTATGCGCTCATAATCCATTGTACCCATTCCCTATGTAACGGGAGCAGTGATCAAGTAATGAATGCATCAAGCCATCAATACCAGCGAGAGCCAGTAACACCGGCTAGAGCCATCAACACCGGCTTCCACCATGTCCTGCTCCCAACCATTTATCAACCTTTTTTTTTTTTTTTTAATCTGTCTCTATCGCTTGGCCTGAGTTGGGAGTGGAGTCTCTGTGGGGTGCTGGCCACGCACCCACAGAGAAATAAAAGGAATTGAGAAGGCCGCTACCTGGCCTGACTTCTGGGGACAGTGGCTGGTCCCCAGAAGTTCTGAGGAGTGGAGGGGGCGTGGGGCAGTGTCCCCTCAGGTGTTAGGAAGGTGCTCGGAGGCCACAAAGATGGGGCCCCCAGCTGGCCCTGCCAGTTGGGGGGGAAGGGGATGTAGATGTAAGACTAGAGAGGTTCCATCAGGCGGGAGCAAGTGGCTGCCTTCTGAGCACTTGGGGGAGGTCCTCCCTGTGTCCCTCAGTGTCATCTTGCCCACTCCTCAGCACCCCATCTTACCCTCAGGAGGTCTGGAGCTCTACAGACCTCCTGGGGGCAAGGTGGGGTGAGGCCTGGAGCTGGGGAAGCTAGGAGGCTTTAAAGCCTTCAGAGCCAGGAGAACTGTGTACATGGGGTTGTCTGGGCCCTGGGGCCCGAGGGTCTGGTGAGCCGTAGCAGCCACTCCACGGTGCCTAGGACTGCGGCGGGGAACAGGGCGGCTGGAGGTTTACCTCACCCCCACTTCTGCTTCCAGTGCAGTCCCCCTGCCCAACAGTCCTACTAGTAATCTAGAGGCCTGAGGCTTCTGGGCCCAGGTGACAGGACTGGCACCACCCTGGGGGCGGTGTGTGTCAGCCAGCCATGGCACAGAGGGTCCTCAGCAAGTGCCTAAAGAATGGGCCATTTGGAACATTGGACAGAAACTCAAAGAGTAAATTGTTATAATTGGAGAATGTGAATTGGCCTGGTTCCCAAAATATCTCGAGGCACCCTAAATTACCTGCCCATTTGACTGGACATCCACCCAGTGTTAATATGCCTCGTGGGATGGGTGTTTTCAGGGGCATTTGCTGACTATCCTCTGTGTCCCCAGATTTGCAGTTCTCCCCATCATAGGTCACCCTGATGCAGGCACCTCCCTGGCCTCCCATGCCTAGTGTGGCCCTCCATCTTGTTTTGTCTCTTCCCTACTGTCTTCGGTGGGATCCCCTCTTGGGTCCCCCAATTTGTCATCCTGTGAAGACTTCCCACGCGTCGAATGCCATATGTCACCTGTGCCACTGCCCATGTCATCCAGCAGTGGCCCCGGGTGTTTGCCCCAACTCAGTCCTTTTAACATGCATTTTCTGGCAAAATCCAAAGCTTGGGTTTTGTTTTTAACCTGTTAACGCTTGCAAACCTAATAAAGCATTCAAAATACTATTTATTGAGTTCTTTGCTCTTTCACTTGGGGGAGGGGGCAAAGGAAAGGAAGGGTGGCAGGGAGGGAAGGAGGGAGGGAGGGAAAAAGTAAAGGGTGCCTGATGCCTGGGGGGAACATGGGGAGCAGCAGATGAAAAGAAAAGCCTTTGAAGCATGAGAAGAAGTGGGGTTCAATAAGGCACTCTGAGGAACTCAGAGAGCAGAGGACCACATTTGCCCTCAGAGATGGGGCTAAAGGGATCCCACGATGTTTTCGAATGAGCTGTGTACCATGAATACCTACCCCAGGGAACATTGTCCTTAGCCTTGGGGGTTGGGGAGCAGGATAGGTGAAGAGTCGTGGTTGGTGATGGACATGGGGACTCAGGGTGAAAAACACCTAGGATTACCCTGCGCACACACAGTCGCCCCCATTGTTCCCTCTATCAAAGCTATGCTGGAGCCTGTCCCCAGTAATTACTAGATAGTCCTGTCCAGTGGTAATGGTCTTTGGGATTCCTGACCCTGGGAGTAAAGTGAAGCCAACCCCTAGATGCTTGAAACCTGGCCTGGATATCTTCCTTCTGCACCTTTATAGTCCTTAGTACCCCCACTTTTCCTAGTGCAGATGGGCATGTACCCTTCCCCCATGTGGGAGGAGCCCAGGCTGGGGCAGCTGCTGAGGCCCTGTGCCTAGGACCCTGCTCCTTTTCCCCAGTTAATGCTACACACTAGCATTTCTTTTTATTGTGTTTAGCTACTTTTTAAAATAAAAGAGTCTCACACTCTACCCCAGGCAAGCTTGAACGGCAAATGGATGTATGTCCATGCTGGCCTGGAACTCACAGCAGTCTCAGTCCTGCCTCAGCCACCTGGGTGTTGAAATTACAGGTGCAAGCCAACACACGGGTTAGCATTAGCTTTCAGTTTTGTTTGCACTCCAGGGTCTCTGCTGAGTGTGCTAAAGGGGGTCTTCAGGGCAGTCTTCAAATCCAAGGGCTGCTTTTAAACTCAGGGTACACAGTGGTCATGGGGGACTGCTTGAAGAGGAAGACTGGATAGCAGTAAGGTGAAAATGAAGGGCACTGGCCAGCCTCTGGCTTGACAGAGTTGAGGTTAAGACAAGGCCTGGATCTGGGCAGACCACCTTCCCACCCAGTGAGTCTTTCTTATCAGATGCTTCAGTGTCTTCTATGTGGGTGGAAGAAGGCCCAGAGCTGCCCACTCCTTTGAGGACAATTCAGTGTGTTCTCATCTGTCCCATCATCTCCTGAGAGCCCACTATAGGTCTGTCCACCCCCTGTCAGCTCCTCAGTTGACTAGGACCCTAAGGAGCAGGCCTTGGGATATCCAGGCTCCAGATTCTTACCCCTTTTCCCAAGCTGGTTCCTTCCTGACTTGCTAACCAACATCACCTGAACATGGAGTCCTTGGCACCTCCTGATATATCCACTTGTCCCTGATGAACCTCTAGAGCTCCGGGGTGCTCTCCTCAATCCACTGCCTTTACTCTCACAGCAGCGGACACCTGCCTTCTCCAGGGCCTCCTCTGACCCCAGGACTGGGGTCGGAATAAACCACTTTGCCTAGTCTTTTTTGGTTAGTTCTCATCTCTCAAAAACCCCCTTTGGGTTTCCTTAACACCCCCAACCCCAACCTGGGTGCTCCGGGACTCTTTTTTCTCCCCTTTTCCTGCTTGGCAAATTCTGCTTGCCAAAGTTCTTCCCTCCACAGACCCAGTTATCTGTCTAGTAATCTGCCTGCCTCTCTGCCCACTTTTATGACTCTCATTCATCCATCCTTTTGTTTACTCATCTTCCAACCCAGTCATCCATGCATCTATTCTCCCCCTCATCTATTCCATACATATATCCACATATCTACCCAAACATCCACCCATCTGCCTACTTATACATTTAATCATCCATCCATCCATCCATCCATCCATCCATCCATCATCTCTTTACCCACTGATCCATTTATCCATCCACCTACCCATTGATCTGCTGTTTCACCCACTGATGCACACTTACCCAACCACCCATCTGTCTACTCATCCACCCATTCATCACCCTACCCACCCTGTATTCATACATACACTCACTATCCCTTCTCATTTACCCACTCACCACCCATGCACCCACTTGCCCACCCATCTATTCCCCCATCCACTAATCCACACATTCATCTACCTATAAGTCTATAGATTTATAGATTCATCTACCTATAAATCTATCCACCTACCCCCATAGCATCCGTATATCCACTATATACCCATCCATTTACTCATCAAGCTGCCAACCTATCTGCCCATTCATTTGCAACCCACCTACCCATCTATCTACCTACTCATTCATGCACCCACCCATTCACCAATTCCTCTACCTGTCCAGTCAGCCACACTGGACACACATCTACTTATCCACACATCCCATACTAACCTACCAACCTATTCATCCACCTAACTTCTCATCTACTTATCCATATATCTACCCACCAACCTGTCATTCTACCCACCCATACTCTAATTCACTCATCTACCTATTCACCCACCTATTCACCCATTCATCCACCTACCCATCTACCAATTCATCCACATCCATTCTTTTATCCATCCATCCACCCACCCACCCATCTATCCATCTACCCACTGCTCAACCATCCATCCACCCATCCACCATGACTTGTTCATTTATCTACTTACTGACTCATTAAGCCACATATTTATCCATCTGCCTACCTGCTCACCCACCCATCTACCAACCATCTGTCTATGTATCCATCACCTACCCACTATCCATCCATCCATCCCTTACCCCATCCACTCATGTGGGTGGGCACCTATAATGTTCAGGATGCCTCAGCAGGGGCTGTGTGAGTGTGATGGAAGTTCTGAATGGGCCACACCAACAAGATGGCATGCAGACTGTAGCAAATGCAGAGAACAAGTAAAGGATGGGATGCACATGCCCAGGCCTAGAGCATTAGAGCATACCCCTCGGAATGGGGTAGGGGTGCAGCAGCAGGAGGGACAAATGTAAGTGATGAGGTCAGAGCTGGAACAAAGTCAGGTCACATGGGCCACATAAGCTATTGCCATTCACTCAACCAACACTTATGGACATTTCTTCACTGGGATGAATGATGTCCTCTGGAAAGACGTATCTATCTTTTGACACTGGGACCTATGAGTATGACCTTATTTAAAGAAAGGAAAGGTCTGGGGTTGGGGATTTAGCTCAGTGGTACAGCGCTTGCCTAGCAAGTGCAAGGCCCTGGGTTCAGTCCCCAGTTCTGAAAAAAAAGAAAAAAAAGAAAAAAGAAAGGAAAGGTCTTTGAGATTATGGAATGACTTTGCAATGATATTATTTTGAATTTAGGGTAGGTCTAACTCAAATGACAGTTGTCCTCAGAAGACATGAGACAGAGAAGGTTGTAAGGAATAAGGTTATATACAAAGACAGAGGCAGGAACTGGAGTGATGCAGTCACAAGCCAGAGGATGCCTCGAGGTCCTTGGAAGCTGGAAGAAATAGGAAGGACCACCATCTGGAGTCTTGGGAGGGAGCATGGCCTTGGCACACTTTGATATTAGGCTCCTGGTCTCTAACGAAACGTGTTACTGTTATAGAAGCTCCCAGTTTGTGGTTGTTTAGGAAAGGGATTGCACTACAATGCCCGGGTCTGTATAGGGAAGGTCCTATAGCAAGTAACCTCAAGAATAGCTTCTATTTAGTGGTCTGACTCTGCCAGGCCACACCTCCATTGTCCTACCTGCCCCACTTACCTCCCTGCAGCAGCGCCCAAGTGGTACTTAAAACACCAGACACCATCCCACTTCTGTTTGGAACGTGCCAGATGCTTCCAGATAAGCCAACCAACTCATGGTGACCAGAAGCCACCCTGACACACCCAGTCAACCACTGAAATCTCTTAACAATTGTCCTAGCCACATGAGCCTGATAGCTGGGAACTTTCGACCTTCTTCAAGAGCTGCCCTGTCTACACCACTTCCCCTGAGAGACCTGCTCTAAGTATCCTTCTGTGATACTGGGTCATCCTTCACAATGCCTATCCTGAGTACCCGGTACACAGTGACATTTCGCGTGCATATGTTTCACAAAGGCTCTAAAAATAAAAAGAGCAGGCTTCAAAATGGTGTCACCTATGCTCATTTGTCTCCCCAGGACATCATAAAGACCTTCCTACCCATTATCCCCATGCCCACAACCTACAAGACAGACCCTCTGCCACATGCACCCTGAGTCATATTCTTCATGAGACCATAGTGGTGAGTCCAGACCTTGCCATTCTCCACTTAGAATCCTCTGTGGTTCACGTGGAGTCTTGGGTGAAGCTCAGAGCCTGGCTATGATTTGGGTTCTTCGGGATATGACATCATCCCCATATCTCAGTTGTATCATACCAATTCCTTCATCCCCTGTGTTCTCTTACTCAGTGTCCCCACACCCAGTCTTGTAAGGTGGCTGCCCTCTCTCCCAGACCCTTTGATATCTGTCATCGCCCTGGTGGCCTTGGCATGCCTTCTGCTATCCTGGGCAGTTCTTTTCTGAACCCCCAAATGGCTGATCTTCTTTAGATAGCAGTTGGGCCCCTTTCCCTGTTCCCCAGAAGTGCAGTGACCACAACGCAAAATGTCTGCTGTCAGATTCTCCCAGAATTTGTCTGGATTTCTTTGTAGCCTTCACTGAAGAGCTGGCCAGAGAAATGATGCTTCTGGGGACCCCAGGGTAACCACTATGGAGACCCAGGTTTATCCAGTCCCATCTTCTTCAGGGGTAAGCCCTAGTCTTCCCAGTCCTCTTACTCTGGGACTGGGGCCCTGGACCAGGGCATCAAACTCATCTTTAAACACTGTTTCCACCTGCCTTGGTGTCCTGACCCCCAGGGTCTTCAGGTCTCCCCAGTCACTGAGGCCTGGCTCCCAGCTGGAGCTCTTGCCGAGATAGACAGGTTGGGGTCAGGGGTAGTGCCATACTGACAGTACCCCCCAAGCCTGGCCTTTCTACCTGCTCTGCTAAGCCCTGCCCCTGCCCAGCCCCCTTCTGGCTGCTGGGCCGAGGCCTGAGGCCTCATTAGCGCAGCCTGCAGCCTCTCCCGCTCCCAGCCCCAGCCAACCCAGGCCTCTGCCGGCCAGAAACCAAAGAGAAAATGCCTGTTTATGCCAGTTATGCCGAAAGCAAAACAGTTTGTGGTTTGTGACCCAAATTTTTTGCCTTTTTTTTTTTTTTCAGAACATAACAAAGCCCAAGACAACTCCCTCCCTGCCCCCACCCTCCCCCCAGGCAGACAGAACTGATCTGTTTACACTGGCTGCTATGCACCCCCACTGGCCTAGGCTCTGGCCATGCCCTCATCCTGGGTATTGGGCGCCCCCAGAAAGAGGTTGTAGGCCTGGCAAAGTGGCAAGGAAGTGAAGGAGGCAGAGGTGGCTCAGTCTCCCCTGGGGCAACAGAAGGACATCTGGAGTATATGAGTATTGGGGCTCAGTCAGACTGGATGCATCCTGGACAGAGCAGGCACAGAGAAAAGCACTGTCTGGTTGATCCCCAGGTCTGCCATGAAGTGCCAAGAGCCTACCTCCGTTTTATGAGACTAGACCTAGACCAATGGCCCCTAGACCACCTGTCCACTGGCTTCCTTCCTGCATCTCGTCATCCCTCAAGGTCCATAGTGCCCTGGAGCCCATAGAGAAGGGATGTCCTCTGTCACTGCGGCCTGGGCCACAGGGTCAACAGATGTACAGCCAGGTGTTTTCTGGTGGCCATTGTGAAAGTATGAACTACCCCTGACGAGCTGGCCAGGATTGGTTCTTTGAACACTGTGGAAGTCCTGTGGTCAGGGCTCTGGCCATGGAGACCGGACAGGGTCCCTGCTTGCTCTAGCTCTTTTGGGAGACCGGAAGCTTAAGCAAGCTTTTCCTTTGAGCCTTACCACAGCCCCCAGGCTCTCTCATTTCTCCTGGAAAATCCTAATCTTCACTTATTTTCATTTTCCTGTGTCTGTACTGGTCTGGGTCATAGAAAAAGGGGCTCTTCTGAGTCAAGGGGGCCCTAAACTCACCAACTCACTAGAGGGGCCAGAAGGATGGCACCTGGACCTGGAAAAGACCTCCCTCTCCCATGAGAAAATTTCTACCCTTGTATCTGAAGAAAGCAGAGCAGGCGGATCTGTACATGGGGGATGGAAGAGTGTCTTTGTAGAAGGGACAATCAGAAGCTCAAAGTACCCCAGGGTTGAGTCCTGGCTCTGAATCTCAGTTCAACCTGCCAAGGGCTCTGGGTGGCAACAGATAGTTTTTAGGGAGCTACCAAGGCACCAGATTAAGTTTAAGAAAGATGGTGTACGTGTAGGGTTTATTGGAGCTGGGGAAAGTTTGTGGGGTAATGATAGTTGGAGCAGAAGGGGAAGGATTGGGTGGGGAACAGGGGTGGTGCTCCAATTGGGAGGAGCACAGTATGAGGAGCACCAACACCATTGCACTAACCAGGGTGGGGTGCTCTTCCCACCCCTTCCAGCCTCGTAGTGAGCAGGCCTGGGTTCATCTGCTGGTGAAGTTGAGGGGTGAGTAAAGAGCACTGCCTCCTGCCCTGGAGACCATTGGGGGCTGCCCTTGGCCAGGCTAGCAGGCTCCTCTTGCTGGCCTAGAGGATTGCTTTTGGGAAGGTCTGGGCAGTACCTCTACTTCCCCCTCCCTTGCCTGCCATCCCTGGCCTCCCCTCGATCAGGACCAGATGTGCCTTGGAGCAGGAATTCTAGCTATTTGGTTAGCCAGCCGCTTGCCGGACTTTCTGATAAGGCAAATTGGTTCTCTACAGAGTTGGGCGTGCAAGATGAGGAGGAGGAGAGAGAACAATATGCCCACCCTCTCATCTTCCTATGCCAATGACACCCCCAGACAGGTTCCTGGCCCAGCTCCAGAAGCTTCTTTCTGACACATACTGGGGTGATAAAAGGTATGCTAGTGCCCAGAAGATGGGGGTGGGCTAAAGCTCATGGAACCTCCCTACAAAGCCTGGTAAGAGGGAAAGACATGCAGAGCAGAGCCCCTACAGTGGTGTGGAGGCTGCTGCCATGGTTGAACTGGTCCTTCAATGATTTCGCAACCCCAGATCTAACATAGCACAGGGATCCTCCATGACACCCGGAACTGAGAACTCACTGCTTCCCATTTGTGGGACCCACCTACCTTCCTGCTTTCGTTTTTCCTTCCCTAGTTAAAATTCCTATCAGAACTCGGAGGAGTACCCTAGAACCATGAGGATGGACAGAATTCCATTCTTGTCAGAATTTCATTCAGGTCTTCAAGACGATCACAGAAAACGAGACACAATTCATCTTCATAAGCCTAATGGACAGCCAGGCTGAGAAGACAGCCAGGCTTACACAGAAGATGGCTATCATAAAACCTCGATACCAAAGCCTTGTCCTGTCCTCCCCCAAGGTCCTCTTTGAACCTCTCTCAGGCAGAAGCTCTGTGACTCTCCTGTTGGAACTGTACTTTGGGTCCCTGAATTCCACAAAAGTGTATTGTTTCTATTCTGTCAATGACATTATCTTGCTAGGACAGTTTCGAATCTCAAATTGATCTTCCAGGCCTTGGCTTATATCTTCCAGCAGCACTGAACTTTCGATGTCTAGAATAGTACATACTGGAGAGAAGAAACTCAATGTGGGCTGCATAAACGGGGTGGGGTGGGGTGGGGTATAGGGATGTATGAATGTATGGATGAACAGACAGAAGAATGTGTGGGTAGTGGATGGATAGTAGGATAGGTGAGTGGACACATGTGTGATCACGTCGATGGGCTGATGGATGAAAAGATGCAAGGATGGAGTGAGGAAAGTTGGGTGGAGGATCTGTGTATAGATGAGTGGATGGATTAGCTGATTGGTAGGCTCATAAATAGATGGAAGGATAGACAAATGGATGGATGGACATATGCATCAATACGTAGATGACTGGCAGATATGTAGATGCATGAATGTGTGACTAGACTGATGGCTTGAGGAATAGGTGGGTGAATAGGTAGACACATGATGCGTAGGTGGTTAGATGGATGACTAGAGGATAGGTGGATGATGGAGAGAGATGCGAATTGTGAAAGGTTGGATCGATGGATAGATACGTTCATGCATGTGTGACTGGGTGACAGGTTTAGAAAGGTGAATGGATAGATGTGTGAATATATGGATGTATGAAAGGATAGCTGGAGAGAGAAATGACTGAGAAGGCTGATAGGTGTGTCAATTGCACACCAACAAGCATCTACATGAGATGGTCTTAGTGGAGAATGAACAAAAAGAGAAAGACATTGTAATTTGTGGAGTGCCTATTCCCATAGTGTGTATGCTCATTCCAGTGTACTATATCCTCCTTCTATAGTCTGTCCAAGGGGAGGAGTGGCAATATATTTATTAATTACATTTTATTATTTTTTATTTATTATAATATAATAGTGTATGTTGTATGTTATATGATATATGTCATAATATATAATGCATGATATATAATATATCATATATCTTACCTATATGATATACAATATATAATATACTATATAATTTATTATTAAGTATATTATATAGCTTGCTATTTATAAATATAATATATATCTATAATATAATTTATTATTTCTATCTTGTTATTTATTTATTATATCTTATATCTTATTATTAATTAAAACATAAGGTAAATATCTAGCTTTTTCTGGAGGGCCTAGACAAATCTGGACATGTCAGCCAACCAAGCTTCTACCCAAGAGTTATAAAATCTTCCAGAGAAAGTGTGATAGTTTTATGGGCAGGTTTCTAAACTCTAAGACCATTGCTATGCCATACAAAGCACAGAAGATGGCTATCACAAAACCTTGATACCAAAGCCAATCATGGTAACACAGGAAAGGAAAACCCACAGTTTAAAGTCACATGTGAAGAAAGATACAAAAATCACCCATCAAGGAATTAGCAAACTGAGTCTGGCACTATGCTGAGTTAAAGTAATAATACGATCTGACCAAGTAGCATCAGTTTCCAGGAAGGCAAGGGTGACTCATCAGTGAAAAATCACCATGTACATAGGCCAAGAGAAGACCACATGTACGACATTGAGATGCCCCAGAAACATATTTAATAAAGTCCAAAATGCATTTTCAGTATTCCCAGTTAATAACACTTGCTTATGAGGCTAGGGCTCACCTGGCTCTGTGGCACACACCTTCCATCCCGGCACTCGTGAAGCAGAGGCAGGCAGATCTCTGAGTTCTGTAGGCCAGCTTGGTCTACAGAGCGAATTCCAGGCAAGCCAGGACAACACAGAGAAACCCTGTCTCAAAAACACCACCACCAAACAAACAAGCCCCAAAGAGGCTAGGGCTCAAAATAACTTCCCTGAACCTAAGAGGAGACCTTTGTTCCTGAGTCTCCTGGCAGCCCCTCACCCATTGCCTGTGTCTCAGTCACTCTTCTGTCATTGTGATAAAACACCATGACCAGAAGCAACGGATGGAAGAAAGTTTATTTTGGCTTATGGTTCCAGAAGGTAAGAGTCCATCACAAAGAAGCATGGCAGCAACCAGCAGACATGATGGCCATAGAGGGGAAGCTGAGAGCACACGTCCTCAGCTATGAGAGTGAAGCCCAGACAGCAAACTGGAAGTAGCATCAGGCTTTTAATCTCACGTATTCATCAGCAAGACTGTCCCACCTAACCTCCTCAAACAGTGCCAGTGGCTGGGGATTGAGTATTCAAATGCCTATGGGGCAAGTGACTATGGGGGGACATTTCTCACTTGAACCACTACACACCTGAGTTTCTTGTATCCTGTCACACGATCACCCATGTCTCCTTACATTACATCACTTCGTCACATGGGCTACCTGGTCTTCCCTCTCACCACCCACCATGTTCCTCAAGGTCACTCACTCCCAAGCACCTTTTAAAATGAATTTTAATAATTTACGTGTCTGAGTGTTGGCCTGCATGTATGTCTGTACCACTTGTGTACCACCAGGGAGACTAGAACAGGGCATCAAATCCCCTATAACTGGAGTTACAGACAGCTATGAGCTATGGGAATCAAATCAAGGTCCTCTAGAAAAATCAGCCAATGTTCTTAAGCTCCGAGCCATCGATCCACCCTGACCTCCAAATTTCTTACAGCCAAATTTAATGGTTGTTTCTTCACCAGACTTGCCAGCTCAGCTGCACTATGGCTACTAAAGTCTCATCCATCCTGAAATTATCTGGGTTCTATATCCAGCATGAACTGCCAAAGTCTTAATACAGCATCACTCATGTAGAGAGGAACTAACTATTAACCCTGAGCCGTAGGCAAAAAAAAAAAAAAAAAAAAAAAAAAAAAGACCTGGGTTCTCCAGATAATGAGTCAAAGCAGGTAGATTCTGAGAGGAAAGCTAAGGTGTGATGTGGATGTCAAAATCAGAATAGCGAGTCTTTCTGATTGGAGAACGCTCCTACAGTGATAGAAATTCATGAGAGTGAGAAAAGAATCCTAAAAAGTGGTCACTAAATGGATACTAGTTACTTTCGTTGTTGCTGTCACCAGATACCCGATAAGAAGCCACTTAGGGGAAGGACGGCTTGTTTGGGCTTAGATTTAAGGGAGAGTAGCCAACCGATCACAGTTGGGGCGGCCACAACTAGCAAGTGCAGTCCACAGCGGCCTCCATGGAAGCTTGCTCGCATCTGGAGGGGTCAAGAATCAGAGAGAAGATCGGAAGCAATCCAGGAGGCTGCTTGGATACCTGCCATTGGATATGCATCACCCTATCTAGCTAGCACCTCTGGATCCAGGTACAGGAGGGAGGGACCGTCGGGGGTTTAGAAGATCTAGTGAAGAGAGGAGAAGGCTATCTGGGAGGAAAGGGTTCAGAGTCCTGTGTTCTTCTACCTTACAAGAAAGGCAGGGGCCCACTGGAGGGCCTGTGGCCTAAGCATTGGGATGGAAGAAACAGTGACCCTCAGGGCCTACACATGTTCAAGCTCTCCTCTCTGCTGCTGTGCCCTCCCTCTATGGACCCTTCTGTATGCACCATCCAAGTCAGATCTGAGTACATAGAGGGCTCCTACAGTTCCATGACATCATGCCTGGAGTCAGGCCTTCTGGGCTTCCTTCCATGTAAAAGATGAATGGGAATATTGGCTGCTCTAGAGCAAAGGTGCCTCTGGCCCAGATAAGGAGGAAGGAAGGGGCAGTTGTGTTGAGCATGGCCCAGGAGCAGGTGACCACTCCTACCCTTCTGTCCTGTGGAAAAAAGGAGCCAAACTAGAAGCCCAAGAGGGCATAAGCGACTTACTCCTAATATGTCTTGCTCATGGGTGTTCCTCAGAGCTACTGTAGGGTTCGACATCTAATTCATGTAATGTCCCGTGGCACACTTGAGAAGAAACATCAGGCAGGCTCCGTCACAATGAAGAGCCATGTGTTTGCTTTTGCCACACTCCACTTGTCCTTAGCAGAGGGGCAGGTTTTGTTTATTAATAGGAGTCAAAAGAAGTCCAGAAAGTCTAGTCTTCACTGCTGCTGGATTTGAACAAGGGGCCTGAGGAGAGGTGTGCTGGGTAGACTGAAAAAGAACACCTCTAGCTCGGAAGAGGAGGACAAGAACATCTTCAAAGAAGATAGAATAAAGTGTTCAGTGGGGGTTCTACAGCCAAAAAAAAAAAAAAAAAAAAAAATCATATGTCGATGCAGGAGATCTGGAGAACTCATTAGATAATAGAGAGTGGACCAGAGTGTGGGGAGCAGGGCAGGCCCACGGTGGTGGTAGTGGTGAGGCTGAGCCACACTCCCACTAAGGCCCTCCATCAAGGGCAGTGTGGTTGGGGGTGAAGCAAAGGAGTTAGCCTAGAGACCTCTGGGAACACAGGGTCTGCTTTGAGAAATAACCCCCGGGCACTGGCTAGCGGACAGCTAGCTGAGGAATGTCTTTGATGGTCATGAAATCTCAATCCTGGAAGATGTTTTTTTAAATATTCAGTAGGTACAGCTTTACTTCAATGAAAGATCTTTTGCGGTTCCTACGTAATTTCTAGGATTGTAAAGTTCTGAGGCCAGAATGTTTGAGAAATAAGGTCAAGGGGTGCAGGGTTCAGGAATTCTCAGGTCTGCCTATCATTTGTTTAAAGGAGAGTGTTTTCTAAATCTTCATGTGTTGTCTAGTTTCTATGTGCCTCAGTTTCCCCTTGTGCCAAAAAGAGACTTCATGACGTGAGCCTCACACAGGATGTGCCATGTAAACAATCTTTGTCTTTTCCTTATGAAGGGATGCTGGTAGTTTCAGAATCAAATATATAGGCAATTATTTAACAAGATAAGGACTCATTAGACCCAGGCTAGAAAGATGGTTCAGTGGTTAAGAGCACTGAGAGTGGGGTTGGGGATTTAGCTCAGTGGTAGAGCGCTTGCCTAGGAAGCGCAAGGCCCTGGGTTCGATCCCCAGCTCCCAAAAAAAAGAACCAAAAAAAAAAAAAAAAAAAAAAAGTGCTCTTACAGAGGACCTGAATTTTGTTTCTAGAACCTACATGGCAGCTCACACGTAGTTCCACTTCCAGGGGATCCAATATCTTCTTATGACTTCTGTGGGCACAAGCACACATGTGATGCCCGTACATGCAGGCAAAACACGCACATAAAAATAAATATTAAAAATATTAAACCCTCATTGGGCCTATAGAATTGTGCAGAGGGCTGGGCTGGGGCTCTACTCTAGTGGAGTCACCCAGCATGCTGGAAGCCCTAGGTTCAATGCCTACTACGGTATAAACAGTGTGGTAGTGCCCACCTGCTATCTCAACACACATATCATGGAGGTGGGAGCATCAGAAGGTCAAGTTCAAGGTCAAGGTCTGCTGGGTCTACAGTGTCAAACAGTCACCATCTTGAACATCCCCTGGGCTCCACCCATCCCCATCCCTGCCCTGGATCCTGAGAGTCACTGAAGTTTTTGACCGTAGGGTGATTTTGCCCTCTGTAGAATAAGTTTCAGCATGGTGGGGTCTTTCCAGCCCAGCTTCTTGTCCCCATGTGTCTTAGTCCCATGACCGACAACTAACTTCTTTTTAGCATGAAACAGCAGCCCTTGGCATGGACCAACTCTAGCTGTTTACTCCTTACCCGCGGAGGGACTGCTAGGAAATTATGAGCAAAGCTGCTATAAGCATTTGGATGCAGGTTCTGTGGTAGTGAGCCATCTCAAGATGATTTGAAAGATCGTTTTTCTTAACTCCTGGGAAGAACTTCTTCTGAAGTGGGGGACCATGCACATGTGCATTCTACTCACACAGACAGAGGCCAAGGGTCGATGTCTAGCGTCTTCTTCAGATTAACTTTTGAGGTAGTCTCTGGGATTACATGACGGAGCATGCTCATCCTTCTCTGTAGGGTCAGGCCCCAGAACCCAGGCTCAGTGCATTTCCCTCAAAGGGATGGGAGCCCACCCTGGGACTGTGTTTTTCTTCCCTTCAAACCAGAGTTGCTTGAGACCTCTCTGCTAGGCTGGGCACCCAATTCTGGCTCCTCCAAGTTTCCTTCAGAGCCTCTTTGCCTCCCTCGGCCGGTCCCCAGGGCTCAATATCAGCACTGCTTAGGCCACTGAGACAGCCCTCTCCACCAGAGGATAAGCAGAGTAGATAGCTATTTCTCTCCTGCTTTCCAGTCAGCAGTGAGTCTATGGGCAAGAGGGGAGACTGCTGGGGAGGGGCAGGCCCCAGAACCTAGCTCAATACCATCCCCCACTCTTTTATCTACTGGTCTTTCTGTGCACTGCTTCATGGCCCCATTACAGAGCTTCTGGTCGTAGTCCACTCAGAGCAACTGGCCCCAAGAGAGAGAGAGAGAGAGAGAGAGAGAGAGAGAGAGAGAGAGAGAGAGAGAGAGAGAGAATGTGTGTGTGTGTGTGTGTCCGTGTGAGTGTGTGTGTGTGTGTGTGAGAGAGAGCATATGTGTGAGCCTATGTGTGTGTGAGAGCATGTGTGTGTGAGCTTGGGTTCGTGTGTGTGTGTGTGTGTGTGTATGTTAGCATGCTTGCGCCTTGGTGAGCCACTTTTCCTGGCCTCACCTGGCCAGTCAGGAAGCCCAGGGATCCCCAGGGTCCTGTCTGGACATGTACTCAGTGTCTGGGACAGCCCCTCAGCCATCTGAGTGCTTGGCACAGCACCACCATCCAGACAGTGGGTGTCCTAGAGACCCCAGCCATCCCCTCACATTTAGAGAAAAACAGCTGCTTCCTGTTTGTATCCAGATCTCAGTTGTTTTCCTCCGCTGAGGGGCTAAGCAACTGTGAATTGGTTGTCCAGACTCTGCATGGCCCGCTGCTCTGAGGAGAAACTTAATCACTTTGTTTTCTTGGTTTAGGTTTTGCTTTTTAATAAAAAAATTGACCCTGCTCTGCTCCAGCCCTGGGGCCTGCAACGTTCCTTGCATAATAGGTGTCAATTTAAATGCTCTGCACTAGCTGGCAAAGCTGGGCCATGGGCTCCCCGGGGAGGGTGGTGGGCCTCCGGGACTGGACTTGCCCAGACTAGAGCATTTGGGAGGCAAGGAACAGGCCAAAAGGAGCTCCTCATCCCTATCCTTGGCAGCAGAACCCTAGCGTAGCCCTGACCTCTCCCAGCCATGGGTCAGTGCTAAGGAAAAGAACTCTCAGTGTCCTGTCAGGTCTGGGCCCCACAGGGAAGAAGGTCAGGGAAAGATGGTAGATGACCTCTGGGGCCTCCAACTAACCCTGCAGGAGTCTCCTCCCACCATCTTCTCCCCTTTTCTCCTCCCATACTTGCTCAAGGAAGATAAGGTACACACAGCCCAGGCTGTCTCTAATTCTCTTTTCTCAGAGGTGTAGGAAAGGCTGGGTCCGATGGTACTGGCTCTCTTTACAGGGCTCCAAAGTGTGCTCCAGAGTCTATTATGCACCCCACAGAGCACCCCAGATTTCTTTTCCTTGTGGTTGATGTATCTGCCAAGTTGTACGGCCAAAAGCAAGGGATGGTAATGAGTACCCCTCCTACGTGCCAGCATTTTGAGGGCTCAGAAATTCACTCTCAGGGCACACACTCATGGTCTTAACACTGGTATTCAGAATCACCTCAGGAGTGAATGGTAGGGAAACCAGAGGCAGGAAGCGAAGGTAATGGTGGGGTGGTAGCCAGTGGTGCTGGGGAACTGAGCAGTAGAGAGATGTGTGGGGTGATACACCCTAAGAGGGCAGGAGGGAGCCAGAGAGGGCAACAGACAGGAGCACAGGCCTTGAAGGTTATGGGGCAGGTAATTAAGAAGGAAAGTGGAGGACTGGGGATTTAGCTCAGTGGTAGAGCACTTGCCTAGCAAGCGCAAGGCCCTGGGTTCGGTCCCCAGCTCTGAAAAATAGAAAAAAAAGAAAAAAGAAGGAAAGTGGAATGAATGACTCCTAGAGAGGGGAAGGAAGAAGCCTGAGGTGTCAGGAAGGCAAGGTCTTTCCGCATAAGAAATGACAGAGGCCACCTTCATCTGCTATTCTCATTCTAATCCAAATTGTGGAAGAGGCCTCTGATCATGGGAGTCACCTTCCAAGATGGTCCCAGGGAGCTTGACCTCTGGCTTTCTGCCCCTCTCTGCTATCCTGATACTATAACTAGGGATCCTGGCACTTTAAAATGGAGGTAGGGGTCTCCAAACAACCATGCAAAATAGAGATGTACCATCCTGTCTATCTTGTTTCTTCCTGTGTCTGGGCTCACAGGCCCTGTATGGAGGTCTTCACAAAATGAACTGAGGTCTCCCCCCAGCCCCCACATAGCCTGACACCTCGTGAGACATGGTCCCATTTCAGCAGAGCTTTTCTGACTCAGGGGTAGAAGGGAGCCTCCAGCCAGGTTTCTATAGCACCGGTGACTGGGCTACTCCAGGCTCTGGAAAGTTGGTGGGCTAATCTGGCACTAATCCTAGCAACGGACTGGACCTCACGCTGTGAGAGGGCCAGAGGAGACACCAAAGTAAGATCCTCTTGTCTGGGGCTGGCTTCCCACAGCTGGTTGTTTCTTGCATCTTCTCACTGGGTTAAATTAGCCCTGGAAGCAAGATTTGCCTTTGACCCTTCGTGGGCCACTTAGGAGCTACTGAAGACCTCACGATGGCTCTCACCTAGAGGTTGCCAGGGATCAAAGGAGATTAGCAGGTGAGGGAGGCTGTGTGCAGTATGACTCCCTGTTGTGAGATGTCAGGAGCCTGGTGACCTTTGAGTCAGGCTCAGGGATCCTGGCCATTCACTACAGGGTTCTAAACTGGGGCAGGGCAGCAGAAGAGGGTTTTCTGGGCCACTGGAGCCCTGAAGAAGGGATGCAAGGCCAGTTCTGTGCAGTTTTCCATGTGCTTCTCCAGAACCCTCCTGCAGGTGGGCAACAGTGTGACCAGACTCCAATACTGATGGCTGGAGCTCTGGGTTTTGGTCTGGGGCTGCTAGTTCTCCCTCAGCCTACGGAGACTAAGAAAGCAATTCCATGGAACAGCTTCAGTTCCCTGCTTGTGACATGACAGCACACAGTTGTAATTGTCTCATCCTATGGTGAGATAGTGAGAATCATCACCATGCCTAGCCATGGAGGAGACGTGAGGAAGGAACGCCACGGAGGTAGCAAGCTATCAGCCAATTGCCTTCAAACAGCCAGAGACAAGCTGGGCAATAGCAGGAGGGCAGCAGGGCTCTCTTGGATTCCTTTACACTGGTTCTCTCATGTTCTTCTCCAAGGAGGCTCCTACTCCATAGCATTCCTGCCCTGGGTTCTGTATGTGAGAGTGTATCACATGTCCTGGGAGCCTAGAGACCAGAAGAGCTTCTGGAGTGATCCCTGAACTTCCAGCAGATAGAATCTCTGGTTCTGGGAGTAACACAGCTTCCCTCCAAAGAACCTGGCTTCCTTGGTTCCCCCATGTTGTCCCCAAGGGTGACACACCTAGGGGCAGAAGCTGGAAACCAGCCCTAACCTGAGTTTCAACAGGAGGTCAAGAGCTTAGACACAGACAGCAGGAAGGACTGGATCCAGAGCCTCCATCTTCCTTTCCAGTGTCAACCGGGCACAGTGGCATGGGAGACAGAGGATGGGTTGAGGAGGGCAACAAGGGAGAGCAAGGTAGGAGCTGAGGCAGGATGGTTATAAGGAAGAGGATAAAGGGATCCAGTATAGAACTTGATGAAAAGGCAAACTAAGGAACCATGGCCCTTCTTTGATGAGGGGTGAGGGAGGCAAAGCATCACCGTGCATTCTCCTTTCTCCCCAGAAGGCACCCTGGAGCAGGTGGCCCCAGCAGTCCCAACCCCAGGGGAGGCATCGTCTCACCTGAAGGCCTCCAACAAGTGCCAGAGGCCTTGATCTTTTTCTGCTTTCCTGCTCCCACCTCCAGCTCCCTGCGCCCCATTCTTAGGGCCCCAGAACCTCAGTAGAAGAGGAGGGAGCTTGGGTGGAGCAGGGTGGAGGTGCGGCAAGACCAAGCCAGGCCCATTGTTTAGAAAAGGAGGAACTGACTTCAGCTCCGGGAGCAGGGCCTCCCACCCCTGCCAGGCTTCCTGCGCCCTGGCTGGCCAGAGTGGGCTTTGTCCACCTTATTTGGGGATTAAGAGTCGCACTACTATGTGGCCTGGGACTCAAGGCATGAAATGACAGACTCTAAAGTATGTGTAGAGGGGTATCTTTATAGCCATTCTCTGTGCACAGAGCTTAACTAAAGAAAGTACCATTAGAGGATCCATTTAACACTCTGTCTAGCTGTCTAAATATCTCCAGCCAGCCACTGTTCACTTACTTCTATCTCTCCATCTACCCACTCATTCATACATCTACCCACCCACCTATTATCGTTATCTGTTCATCTATATATCAGCCCATCCTTCCATCCATCCACCCATCCACCCACCCATACATACATACATACATACATACATACATACATACATCTATAAATCAGTCCATCCATCTGTCCACATCCATATGCTCACTGCCTATCACATCCACTCACAAGTCCGTGTTTGTCTATTCCTCTGCCTGTAATTTATCAGCCATTTACCTCCCCAAGACTCCATCCATCCATCATCTGCCCATCCATCTCCATATCAGTCCATACACCTTTGTAGTGGTTTTAATGAGAAGGGGTCCATAGGCTCATGTGTTTGAATTCTTGATGTCTAGTTGATAGAAGATTGTCTAGTTGACAATTGGAGGTATGGTCTTGTTGGAGGAAGCGTGCCACTGGGAATGGGCTTTGAGATTTCAAAAGTTCATGCCAGTCCCAGTCTCCCTGCCCCCATCTATTCCCACCCCCCTCTGACTTGGGTCTGTAGATCAGATATAAGCCCTCAGCAATACTCCCCACCATAATGGTCATGGACTCACCTTCTGAAACTGTAAGCTAGGCCCCAATTAAACGCTTTCTTTTATTAGCTGCCTTGGTCATGGTGTCTCTTAACAGAACAGAACAGTAACTAAGACAATCTCTCAAGACCACTTCTACTTTTTGTGGCATCTTGATTTAACTTGGTAACTAGAAGTCCCTTGCTAAGAAAATTTCTTCAATAATTTTTTCCCTTGATTTGTTTGGTTTTGTTTTTACCTTTCATGCTCCATGTTGATGACTTTCAGCTTTGAGCCTTCGAGAGTGATGCCTGACACTGTGTCCAGGTATGAGACTGTCTCATTATATAGATAGAGATGGTGTCACACAGGAGACACTAAGCAGGCTGGCGTTCCCAAGGCTGCCAGTGTAGGGAGGGGTCGCTCTGAGCTCTGCTAGACTGTCTTTCTCCTCTAGTCTGGCCTTTTCTGTAAAGGGGGTATACAGATTGCGTTTCTGTGAGGGTTGGTAGGAGGAGAGTCTGCTGGACACTTTCAAAATGTTGGCTGGAGGTGAAAGCCACTCCTCTCTTTGAGCCTGCTCTAATGTCCCTTGGGGTTGAGACTAAACTTTCAGTGCCTAACAGAATCCTTGAAGTGATTTAGTGAGTCTGTCATGGGGAAGACTCAAGTGAGGAAAAATGGTGCGTACCGTTAGGACCAGCTGCCTTGCTAAGATGTCTGGGCCTGAGGCTACTTCTCCGGTGCCATGTGTAGAAGGCCTCATGACTTCTCAGCTTTAATACCTAGTGCTCCTGAGCATGGAACCCTGGAGCTGACTTGGGCCGATCTTTAGGACAATTGGAGGTATGGTCCCTCTGCCCTTCAGGTCATCCTGATCCTCCCTCCCAACATTCTTGAGTCTTCAAGACTGACTCCGTCTTTTCCTTCCTTTTAGCTTTCTGTACACTGAGGCAGTCTTTCACTGTAGACTCTTAAGTTTCTTCCCATTTTCTCAACAGTGGCCAGCAGGTATCTAGATGTAAAGGAACCCGTGAAATGATTCCCTGACCAGCTGCCCTTCAAATTGAGGCTAAGAGAGATTAGAAAACTAGAAAGGACAAGTAGGATATTCGTCCACCAGGCCTTGAAGAAGGAATACAGGGTTGTGAGGAGTGGAAAACAGGCCTAGGCTGGCCTGAGAGGACCAGGGTGGAAGCAGAGGGTCCCAGTACATTGGACTCAGAGGAAACCTCCTTCTGTGCTGAGCAGGTTTCCTGTCTGGCCCAGGGAAGTGACCCCCCTACCCCTACACACTCCCCACTACAGACAGTGACGTCAGTGTCTGAGATAACAAGGCGCTGTCCTGGTACACCCTCACCCCTGGCATAGTCTCACTGTAATCTGGACTGTCTGGGACAAAGAGGCCACCTCAGTTGGGGAAAAGCCACCGTTGGGATGGGCTTCTTGTTGGGTCACTGTGACAGATCTGCAGGTCCCGCCTGGGGAGGACTGGGCACCATTCTGCCCTTGTTATATTTGCTGTGTGTTAGAACCTAGCTGTCCTTTGTTGGAGACACATGGGACCTGGAGCCCGGCCGGATATGCAGTAAATGTTCAATTAATGTATGGATAAATGAGTGTGGTCTTAATGTACTCAGCACAAGGGATGTGGGCCATATTTGGGCCTGTCTGGGGACATTTTGCCAGGGTAGCTTTGTAGGTCTGCTCTTCCATGCCCGAGAACCACAGGGCCACCCTTCCCTGTAGCCCACTTTACCCAAGGGAAGCAAAGCTCCAGCTGTCTTCAGACACGGAGCTCCTCCTCGCATCGAACTGTGGCGAACGGTTGTTGCCAGCAAATGAATGGGCAGAACAGTATCCCGGGGGCACACAGACTCCGTTTCCTGGCACTAGCCAGTCTCTTTGGCATCCAAAAGCCACACCTCACTGAGATGTCCTGTGCCAGCTGGCAGGGCCTACCTGGGGATGTTTAATTGTGTTTTGCAATAAAAACCATGGGCAGAGAAGCTATTCCTAGAATACTAGGGCTTAGATAGGACCGCATGCGCCAGGCTGGTAAGGATCAACAATTGCTGAGGACTCAAGTGACCCCCCCAGGTGGGAGGGGCCAGAGGGAGAGTCTCAGTCAGAAAGTGCTACACAGAGGGTGAAAGGAGCCAGGTGGGCTTTAGCAGACAGACCGAGGAAGATAGAGGCTCGACCAGTGCACAGGACACAGAGCTTACCAGAACGGACACCAGCAGGGGGAGGGGAGGGAAGCTCTCTACCATCTCAGCCTCTCAGGGTCACTGGGGATGTGGGAAGGAACACCTGAAGTTGGATGCCCATGCAATGAAAGATGACTGGGAAAGGCATTGAGCATGTACCGGGAGCTGGGAGAAGGGGCTAAGGTATGACTCTTGGCAGAAAGTGGTAATACTGGGTGAGGTGGGGACTGGCTAAAAGGGTTGAGGAGTATCCGCTGCAAATCAGAGCTTGGTGTAGGCAGAATTGTGAGGAGGTGATATGGCTGAGGTGGAGGATGCTGGTCATGGTGAGACAGAGGCCTGGCTGGGTTCGGAGATGACAAACAGTGGTCACTCTAGAGATAAGGAACCAAGTGTTCACCTGAGCTTGTTTGGGGCACATGAAGCAAGCTGAACTTGGGGTGCGTATGTGTTCTAGGGTAATGATGAAGCTTCCTTTCTCCCTTGGAAATGATTCTCTAGGATCCCAATGTTTCATGGACTCTCTAGGCTTGCCTGGGCCTATTCTGGGTGCCTTGGCACACTGAGGCAGACAAACAGGGTCATGGCTTGGGGCTCGGAACTTGGCACATGTTTGATATCCTGGGTGCTTTTTGAAATGTGCTGGCAGAGTGAGACATAGGAAGGTAGGGTGTATCTGGCAGGCGCTTATGCCTAAGGTCGACCTGGTGTATCTAGCTGTCGCTGGCAGCCTGGGTCCTCAGCCACACCTGTTCAATGTGCTAGCTCTGTTGGTTCAGCTCTGCTTGCCGTTTGGCAGACAATCTGGTAGCCCTTATTCAAGGGTGAAGGCAGAGACCGAAAACAGGTGACGTAGCCCTATTAATGGCCCAGCCACGCCTGTCTATTGAGCAGAGCTAGCTCTGGTCTGTCCCAGCCATTATCCTAGGTCCTTGACCTAAGTCCTGGGACCTTCAGCCCCAGCATCGATGAAAAGAAAAACAGCCCCACATTCCCAAAGACAACACAGAATTGGCAGTACTCCTGCACCCTGGCCTGGTTATTTGAGAGGATACAACAGGCAGGCAAGACAGGGCTCAGCAGACAGGGTCATCCTGCAAGGTTGGCATGAGCTGACCCCATGGAAGAAGAGAGCCTGGCTTCAAACACCAAGCTGGGCTGGAGCTTGAGACAGAGACTATCCATGAGGGACACAGGAGGCCTCCTACTGGGTCTCTCACCCAAAGCATAGTGACCCATCAAATGACATGGGGCCCTATGGGAGGGACTTCAAAGAATGTTGACACACCAGTCCCATTCCAGGTATCCTTAGAGTTTTGCTGGTATCTTGGGTTCAGCTTGGGGTCCATGGTCTTGTGGGACATTGACCCCATACCCGTTCACTCTTAGCCATAATGCCTTACATTCAGTTCTTCCCTCCGTGACTTCTTGGAATGACTGTGGCTGGCAGGTGGCCAGAGGAAAGGCCAACTAGATGGTCTTTCACATCTCCTATAGCCACCAGGGACCTCCTTGCCTTCATATTGCTTTGAGAACAACTAGATCTCTCCTCAAAGCTATATCCAGGTTCCATGATCCAACTCCTGCATACTGCTTGGGAACCATGTAGCTTCCTGGACCATGGAACAAAGTATTCAGGAGAGCAGTGCTCACAAAGCCAGGTTAGGCTGGACAGGCTCTGGGTCTCATAGGCATCCATTGCTTTATGAATGTGCAAAGGCCTTCAAGCCTAGAACAGAGTCCTGCAGGTCAGATACTATGACAGTGGCATGCATCAAGTTGGGGCTCGAAAATTCCATGGATCCTGAAACAGGGACCTTGACTTTGTAAGAGAGTTAGAGGTGGTTCAGGTGTCAAGGTGGATGTGGCAAAAGGATTGTGGCTGGGTCTGGAAGTCCTGGGAGGCTGAAGTGTTTGGCCAGAGGGTGAGGAACCAGCATCCTTCCTCTGAAGTGTCCTGTGGTGCATAACTAAGCAGGGGATGGTTTTGCTAGCCAGCTCCACCTAGATGGACAGGGGCAGGGCACAACAGGTTCTTGGCTGCCAGACTTGGTGAGACAATTGTCCCTCACTCCCTGGTGTACTTTTTAGAGTTGCTGTGAGCATGTGAAATGTGAATCCCATGGGCTCTGGCTATGGGAGGAAGAGGTGGTGGGCAGGGCACCCAGGGACTGACGTGTTAGGCTAGTGACTATAGAGATAACAGGAAGGCAAAGATGAGGACCAGGGCTTTCCTCGTGAGCTCCAGGCAGCCATGTTTAGTGAGATGGTGAGATAGTGAGGTGTGAGATGGCTCTGTGACAGAGGTTGAGGCCTTTCTTGTTGGGGGCGGGGGAGCAAACAACCAGGATGAGAAATTGAGCTTATGACTCCAGCAGCTGTCTCTGTGAGCTAGCTGGTCAAAAGGAGAGAAGTGTGTATGGTATGAGCATATTGTTAGCACTATGCTTTGTACTCAAGTCCCTTCCCTCTCTCAAACTCCAGACCCCAGCATCATCATCTGGGTTTCATCCTGGTCCAGAACTGACCACAACATCATATCAGGAGATTGATCTCCAGATGCCCTAGTCTAAACCAGCCCAGGTTTCTGAAAGTCCCAATGGCCAGGGATGACAGTTCTCCCCCATCCCACCAGATAGTCTCATGTCAACACAGAGCCAGCATAGGTCTCTACCCTCCTAGTCTTGGTAATGCACACTGCTGAGGACTGAGGGTAAGGTTTGCTGGGTACCTGCCTCCTCAGTAGGGTAAAACCCAATAATAAAAGCCAGACTGGTCAGTGACAGCCCGGAACATTGTGGGCGGTAGCCTATGCCAGAAATGGTAGGGTTGGGCTAGAGAGAAACCTACCTGACTCATCTTGACTTACCTTTACTCGTGGTGGAGAGTCTCAGGTTGGCCAACATTTGCCTTGAGTGATGGTGTGTGTTTATTCTCACTATTGAAACCTGTGCACAGTAAATTAATCTCCTGCTATAGTAACCATCTGAGAGGTCAAGAGTCTATATGCCAACAAAGTCCCACAGGCCCAAATCATCTTTCGTAAATGCCTAAAGGGAAGTGAAATTCCAGGGGCTCTGAGGGCCCACTTGTACCCTAAAGTCTCCCCTGCATGGGAACCAGCTGGCGGGGAGTTCCCCCTGGGCTCCACATTTGCCTCTTGTGTGGGCAAGGCATCCCTCCATGACGCCATCAGATTGATCTGGGTCTTGGGCCTGTGCAGCAGCCATATGCTGGGCTTTGGGGCAAAGAATCCTTGGTTCTTGGGGTGGGGAGTTCCATCTTGATTACTTCAAGTTAAAAGTTCCCTGGCCAAGGAATGCCATCACTCTAGGTGAGCCCCTCAGGCAGCAAAACTGGCCTCTGCCAGAATCAACTGGACAGGCAGCTTCTTCAAGAAAAGTTCTGGAAGGGTGGAGATAGCTTCCAGAGAGGTGCCAAAGGTCCTTGGAGAATGAAACGTGCAGGCCTTCTTCAGTATTATTTCTAGTCTCCAGTGCCCATTCATTTTTGCTGTAGTGGCCTCAGGGTTCCCAGTTGCAAGAGTCTCCTTGGGGTATACAGGGTTGTATGTCCTACCACTTGGCTGTGCTGGCTGACACACAGAGCTTACCAATCCGTACCATTGAATTCACTAAAGGACTATGGGAGGTATGGGGAAAGGATGAGGAAACGGGCAAAGAGAGGACAAGTGACTGCTGAGAACACAACAGCCTGTCTTCAACCCTGCACTTCCCCACTAGGATTACGAATAGCTGGTATGCCTATGGTTATACCCATGTGTGTGTACATGTGCATATGTGTTATACCTGTGCACACACACCTGTATACAGAGCATATACAAGTGTCTTTGCTGATGTGTGTGGCATGCATATGTCCGCAGAAATGCGTGCATGCCACGGCCATGGAAACGTTATCTGCCCTCACTCAGCTACATCGACATTGCCGTGTATCTTCTTACTTGTGTTTGACATTTTTGAAGCTGAGTTGGGGGACTGTGGTTGCAGGGGCAGGCTGGGTAGTGGCGGGAGGGGTTGTTGATGCCAGACATCTACCCAGGCTACACATTCTTGTGGTCATCTCTTTAACTTGGTAAAAATTTGGGAAATTTCTAAATAAAACAAAGCAAACATTTTCAAAGGGATTTCAAAATGGATGCTGCTGTGTCTCCCAGGAATTGGATCACATGGGGAGGGGGGAGGGGAGTACTTCCTGCCATCTAGTACCTTCCAGAGAGCCGAACTGTAAAGCTCCTTCTCATCAGGAGAGCATCTGAACTTGGTAAATGTTGGGTAACAGGCTCTAAGACTCATCCCTCTCCCCCTCTGTGGCAGGCATCCAGTGTCAGGATCTGCAGGAGTCTCAAAGTCTTTGGGTTCTGAAAACCAGGTAGGAGGAGCTGCTCCCTAGCCTCTCTGAGGTTGCATGAAGCAGTGAGGTGCAAAAGAGGGGCCAGTAAGGAGTTTGGTTACAGACTGGGATTCAGGCAGCTAAGAGGGAAGCCTCCAGGTAAGAGATAAAGGAGAGAAAACGTGGGTGGGTAGGGCCAAGGGACAGCTGCCTGTTCAGTGGCACAGGTCCAAGGTAACTTCAGTACCTGGAGAAGTCTGGCCTAGACAGCATGAGTATCATGGTCTGGTCCTATGAGCCCTTTGTGGTCCAGGGGGCCAACCAACATGGCTTCCTGGCCCTCTGTGGTACAGAGTGATGTGGGAGGGGGATGGGCCAGGGCCAGGGCATAGGAGTGCAGGCCTGGGAGGATGTGCCTTCCACAAACCACTCTGGCTCAGTAGCCATTTGCCAGCACACAATGTCATGTATGGTGACTTCTGGCTTCCCTTGAAAGCAACGAGTTATTGTCCAGTGAGTTGCTTCATAGGGTCTGAAAGATGAGACGAGCCTTTCTCGTATGAGCAAACCAAGAATGAATTACTTCTCATCGCTATAACCAAATACCTGATAAAAACAACTTAAAGGAGGAAGGATTTTTTTCCCTCCCACAGGCTAAGGGATATAGGGCATCCTGGTGGGAAGGTCATGGTTGTAGGCAGCTCCATGACAGTGTGCACCCAAGCTGCTTGTCTTCACATCAGTAGACCAGGGGGCAGAGCGGGGAACGCTGGTGTTTAGCTTACTTTCTCCCCTTTGCTTTTCTTCCATTGGGGACCGTAGCCTATGGACGGTGCCACCAATACCCAAGCCTTTCCACACATACACACACTGCCCAGTTTATTGTCTCTGGAAATCTTTGCAGATGTCCTAGGTGTCTCAATCCAATGAAGTTGATAGTCAAAAGTAAAAAGCTACCAGAACAGTGAGGACACGTATGAGTAGAATCCTGGAGGTTTTGAGCTGCTCTCCATAGCCTGTGGCCCCCACCTCCAAAGATGGCAGGAACACCCAGGTTGTGGCATCTCTGTGGCAATCCCACAGACAGCAGCCTCAGGGAACCCACTCTGGGAGCCACATGCTATCAAATCCACTGCTCTTCTTAGTCTGTCTCCAGTCAGATGGTTAGTGTACCTCGTTCACATAGATGCACATGTGTGTCTGTGTTTACACTTGGGGCACAGAGCTCTCAGAGGGCTCTCTTCTACCGAGGGTTGTTGAGTCACAGAACTGAGCCCAGGTCCTCTGTAAGAGCAACAACACTCTTAACCACTGAGCCATCTCTCCAGCCCCCAGTGAGTTGCTCTTTATGAGGGCAGGGGTTGAAGTCATCATACCTCTGAGGCTGTCAAAAAAAGAATACGTGGCAAAGCCTTGAGGTCTCTGAGCTGTGCTTTTAACCGTTGCCCCTCTGGTCAGTCCCGGTTGCCCTACCATTATAAAACATCAGTCAGGAGAGGAGCCTACTGCAAGACTCAGAGAAAGAGCAGGCGTCAGAAGAATGGATTCAAAATCTCCACATCCTCCTTGAAGGAAGAGAAGGAAAGCTCTAGGTCCTGCGGTGTGAGCTCTGCGAGAACTCTCAGCTTGGGGTGTGATGTGGGAGAAGGCCAGTGGCTCCTTCTTTGAGTTTTCAAGTTCTTCTGGTTGTAATTAAAGGCAAGGCATCCCACAGTCTCTCTGAAGTCCAGCGGATCTGCTTTGGAATTAGACAAGAATGGGCTGGGGAGCCAGGGAGACGTGACAGCCTGAGTAGCATGCAGGAAGGTCTTCATTCCAGCATTTAGCTGCTCCAGGTTGAAAGTTCCTATGGAAACTTTAGGGGGATTTCCCACATTCGAGGGTCTTCCCCAGGTCTGAGAAACTCAAGATCAGGTTATGGGTGATGGCTGAGGGTCAGGGTATGTCTCCCATGGTGGCTTTTGTCGCACTGGAAAAAGGGATACAGGAGGCCTCCAAATGGCTGTGATGGCAAGAGTGTCAGGTTTTGGGGTCTGTGGTTCCAAGACCTGGGGTAGGTCAGGGATCTCAGGTGGAAGGTGTTTGTGGGGGAGGTTTTGGTTTCTCAAGGCCCTGAGGTGACCAGGTGAGAAAGGCATGGAGGTAGGTGGCTGTGGGATTGAGAAGGCCAGGGAGAGGGGTTGGGGATTTAGCTCAGTGGTAGAGCGCTTGCCTAGGAAGCGCAAGGCCCTGGGTTCGGTCCCCAGCTCCAGAAAAAAAAAAAAAAAAAAAAAGAAAGAGAAGGCCAGGGAGAGACATTTCTGCAGTCCCATGAGGGCGGTACCTGAAGTTCCCAGGACGCCTTCAGAGAAGGAATGTTTACAGTAATGAACCTCTGTGTCAGACCCACAGAGACCACAACTACCCACATCATCCTGGCTTCCTCCCCTCAGTCGGGACACTTATCCTTGCCCACATGCCTGCGTCCATCTGGGCTACTTTTGGGCTTCAGGGGGCCACTTATTTATTTCCAGGCCCCCCACATTCTCCAAAATGATGTGTAGAATACATGGGGGTATCTGGATCTCTTAGCTGAGTCCCAAGCTCCGTCTTTCCCATCACAGATCACTCCCAACATTCAGTAATGGTTAAGAGGGATATGGAGGGTTTTTGGTCCCAGAAGAAGAAGGCGGAGACCTAGAGAGATCTGTAGAAAGGGCCATGGCTGGGTCAGCCCCATAGAAAAATCATGCTGGCCTCACCTGATTTCCTGTTGGTCCATCCCTCACCTCTGCCTCACAGTACCAGCTCAGAAGATTTGGCAAAAGTCTAGTCCAGTAACAACTTGGGCCCTAGAAAGCACATGGCTAGGCTGGGAATTGAGGGTTACCTCTAGCTGGGCATTGGAGGCTGCACAGAGGAGCTCAGTTTTCAGCCAGCCTAGCTAATTGGTGAGCTCCAAGTTCTAACATCCCTGTCTCAAACAAAAACAAACAAACAAACAAATAATAAGGCAGAGAACAATAGTGGAAGGCACCTGATGTTGACCTCTGGCCTCCACACCCATGTACACACATGCATCTGCGTGCACACAGACATACATACACATGAGCATATACTACACTCTCCAGCTCATTCCCCACAAAACAAACAAACCACAAAGGAAACGAGGTATACAAAATAAGAGGAATGATTTGGGGCCAGAGGGTCCTAACTTTCCCCAGAGCCTCAAATTCTCACTCGGCCACTGCCTCTGTGTGCCCACCTGCCTGTGCTGGGTAGCAAACGAAATTCACTGAAGAGCAAGCAAGATTACATCATTGAGAGACATGTATGGGGAGCCAAGTCTGTCTGAAGGCTTTCTCTTTGGAAGAGAAACTAGGTGTCCTTGAGAGAGAACCTGGAATTCTAATGCCCAGGGAAGAACCTGTTAGGTGGGCAGGAGTCAACCTACAAATGCCATCTAAACAAGCTAGTATTTGAGGCAGCCTTCTGGGCAGCAAGAGTGGGTGGAATTGACACCCCACAACAGCATATGGGTAGACTTGATGATACCAGGTGTCTAACACACACAGAGGGCCAAGAACTGTCCTTGGCTCCAGTGGCGGCTCTGGTCCCCATATTTCCTGAGTTCCTTCCTTCATAGCCTACCTCGTTCCACCTATCCTGACCTTAGGAACCTTATTACCTTTGCTTCTAGAACATTCCTGAGAACACTGGGCAGGTCTGTGAGGTCTCTGATGATAGTCATACTCATGGGGATAAAATGTGACTTACCATCATCTGTCCATCTGAGGAGCTGAGAGTAGTGAGCCCTTCAGCTGTGCAGGAATGGTGGACACCAGAGAACTGGCTCCACACCATTTGCCTAATTTTTCCTGCTCCAGGGAATGGCAGGTACCCAAGGTCATGTCTGGGGTTGCCAGGTCTGGTGGCTACCTCTGGGGTGCTGCAGAGGACTCTAAGCTCTGGAACAAGTATCTGGTGACTGACTTCAATGGCCGGTTCTAAGGTTGGTAAGAGCATTTTCTCCAGTTGGACCTGGTCCAGTAATAGGACTCAGTTCCTTAGCTGGGTCTGCCCTCCCTCCTAACCTTTGGCAGGAGAGTCCTTCATATGGGCACCTGTGCTGCCTCACCAGTACAAGCTCATGGCAGATGGACAGCCCTAGATACAAAGCAGAGACAGATGTGAGATGCAGGTGCTGGGCCCCCAAGAGACTGTCTAGCTACCCTACTTTCCTCTGTGGAGGCTGGCTGGCAGCCACTGTCAATGCAACAGCTCCCAAAACACACACACAAAAACACAAATGCACAAGGCACGTTCCAGAACCACTTTAGGACAATATTTGCTCTGAACCAGAACTCTGTGGCCACAGCTGGCTTCATCTCCTGCCACCATGCATGCGTGGGCGGTGGGACATTCTTAGAGAACTGTCTTCCTGCTCTGTACACATAGTCCTACTTCTGGTCCGGTGGCAGACACCACAGTGGACAGGGTTCTGTACTCCAAACTTGTGTATGTGAGGCAGAAAGTGGCCCTGCAGGGCCCGGGTTCAATTTGTTACTTAGAGAGATACAGACTAGTTTCCCGATGGCCCTGGCCTTGGTTCAATGTTTCTGTCCCTGGGAGGTCTCATGTGATAGAAGGCTGTTATGGTGCAACAGTGTCCCTGCGTGCTCCTAGTGTATCCATGTCACGCTGGGTGTCAGGAGGATGGAGCCTGACATCCGTTCTGGGTCTAAGCCAAATCCTGGAGCTCTCAAGAAGCCCCCACCCGGGCTGGAGAGATGGCTCAGTGGTTAAGAGCACTGACTGCTCTTCCAGAGGTCCTGAGTTCAAATCCCAGCAACCACATGGTGGCTCACAACCATCTGTAATGAGGTCTGATGTCCTCTTCTGGCTTGCAGGTGTACATGCAGGCAGAAAGCTGTATGATGTATACATAATAAATAAAAAAAAAAAAAGGAAGCCCCCACCCTTTCAGTTTCTCCATCTGTAAACAGAAACATTGCTATCACCTGCCACCTACTGTGGCTTCTTGGGTACCATGAAAGGAAGAGACAGGTGAATGTGGCAGGCTATGGAAGTGTGGGTGCGTGCGTGCGTGTGTCTGCGTGTGTGTGTGTGTGTGAGAGCATGTGTGTGAGCATGCTTGTTTTGAACCTGTGTTTGGCTAACGATGTGTCTGTGTGTATGCTTGAGTATAGATATGAGTGGATGTAGTGTCTGTGACTCTGAGTGCCTGGTGTGTTTGTGAGCTCCAGGGTGAAGCCATCTTGTCCTTGTGTGTTTCGGTGAATGTTTTTGTGTTTGAGTGGGCAATATTAGTGTGTGAGCATATGAGTGTGGGTCAGTATGTATGAGGGGTTGTAGAGCACAGGCCACTCAACTTCATGGTCCCTCTCCTAAGTGGTCTCCCCCTCCTTCCCAGCTGTGTGGCTTGTGCCCTCTGAGTGGGTTCCTGTCCCGATTCCAGCTCTGTGGTGCACCATGTCCCAGGTCTCCTCTCCTTAGCCCCCTGGCCCCTTTCAGCCTCTCCTGAACTGCAAGGCTCTACTCTAATGCTCAGTTCACCGTCTACAAACATACTCCTTGACATACTCCTGCTTCTTACCTGGGATGTAATAGGGTGACTGGGTGTTGGGATGCCCTTGCCAAGAAATACAACAGATCTTAAAACCAAAAGTATGCCAGTGGGAGCTCATGGGACAAATCAGAAAGGAAAGTTTGAATGGCAAGATTGCTTCTCAGATAAACTGTTATTCTAGAAAAGAACAGATTCCTAGGGGATGGGCATCCCACACCTCAAATGCTAAGATTCATCATTTGGAGTCAAAGATCAGTAAGCAGGAGGAGGCAATAGGATATTGATGCACTCCATAGCAGGGAACACTAGTGGGGACTGGCCGAGGGTGAAGTTTTTGCTCCATTATCGCAAGTGACATGTAACCAGCCTCATAGCAAGACCCTTGGAAAATGAGTGTCAAGACAGAAATGTGTCACTTACCACTTTCTGTCCCATTTCACCCAAGAAAACTTTACATGACCTCAAGCATATAGGAATATAAGATGGAGTGGAAATCAAGTTGACTCATCACCAATCATAAATAAATTTATTTCAAAACAATTCCTTGGTAGAGATATCATTTCACCATTCATTAACAATGAAAGAAATCTCTATGCTAATGACATGGATACATTTATTTTTTACATAAAGAATGAAACATTGGCTGAGCATTTGATACCACAGGCTGGCATCTTCGATATCTCTCACAGTTGTCCAATATTTTGATCTCTGGTTGTTAGCGCTTGGAATACTGATTTGAATAAAGACACAGTACAAAGTATCATCAGAAAGTTCAAATAAATCCATTTCAGAAATTGTTAGAAATTCTGTCCCAATCCTAAACTTGCCACTGCCTTTCTTGTCATGATAGTCTATACTTTCAAACCATAAGCCAAAACAAACCCTCCCTGTCTTAAGTCATTTTCATCATGTATTTTGTCACAGCAACAGAAAGGGAGCTAATACCAAACTAGAAGAGGGGAAAAAAATCAACTTACCTACACAGACAGAAATGTCAGAAAACCATCAGATCTGTCAGCTTCCAAGCTAAGAACACATAGAATGGTGCATTTCAAGCCCTGAAATCAAATAAATGCCCAACCAAGAGAACTCTGTGCAAGACATCCATATCGTGAAACTGATGGTGGAAAAGGACATTTCCAGATGAGCAGGGAGCAAGTTCATGACCACCAAGGCAGCGTTGCAGATGGTACAGAGAGGAATAGCACATACATGAGAGAGGGAACCGTTTCAGTCACAGAGCACAGGAGAGAATGAATGTCATGAGAGAAACGGCTGCACAAGGAGAGGTAAGTAGGAATCATGGCATCTCACACACCAAACTAGCAAACCCCCGATACCAACGGGAAAGTAAAGAACTAACAAAGAACTAACAAAATTACAGAAATTAGCAAAGATCTCAATAATAGCAATGGTCTCAACTTAACAATAAAGAGACATGGACTGGCTGACTCGGTTAAAAATCCTGGCTCCAATAATCTGTTGTCTCCAAGAAACCGGTAACAATGCAGCCTGAGGGTCAAGTGATGGAAGACCATCTAGGAAGCAAATAAAAGCTTCAAACAAGCTGCCATAGCTAAAATACCTGGCAAAGGAGACTTCAAAAGAAAATTAATTAGAGAGATAAATAAGACCACTATATACTAAGAAGGGGAACAATCCGTCAAGGAAGTATCACAATTTTAAATCTCATACAAACCAATGCTATGGGATTAGAAGATGGAAAACGAAGTATAGAGAATGCAGGAATATGAAGAGCAGAGAACACGGGAAAATACGGTGAGTGCTGCATGAGACATAGACCACACTGGGTGGGATGAAGTATGGCGTAAGAACTCAGCATTGAGGGAGGGGAATGGAGAGTACGTGGAAGGAAGTACATGGTCGATCGAGTAGGAAGTGTGGAGAAAAGCTTGTGTAGAAGATGCATGGAGTGTAGAGAAAGAAAAACAGAGAGTGGAATGGAGGGGATGTGAATGGGGGAGGAGCTATGGACGGGAACCTGCACAATGAAAAGGAAATGCTGAGGGTGGGTACAGAGCATGGAGTGAGAGAAAGCAAACGGGAGGAAAGTGAATGGTGGGCCATGCATTAAGTGTGCAGTGTGGAATCTGCCTAGTAAATTATGAAAACGGGCTAAGGAGGGAAGAAAATGGAAAACAGAGGGGATACACGTGGAATGCAGCACGGGGGCGTTGTGGGGAATAGAACTTTAAAAGGAAGTGTGGGGTAGCGTGTGGTTAGAGGCATGGAAGTGGAAGGGAGATCCTGGCAAGTGCAGGAGAGTGAGTGAAGAGTAAAGTGTATGGAAAGAACGACTGGAACAGAACATGAAGAGAGTGGAGAGAACATGGCAGAAGAACGGGCTTATAAACGGTGGTGTATGCACAGTGCAGCATGGAGTCTGTTGTGAGGAGAATAGAGAACGGAGGATCACTACATGGCTACAGGGCGGTGTTGTCACAAAAAAAAACAATAGATAGAATCAAGTATGACATAGAAGAAGAATAATAGAGTATTGACAAGGACATGAGAATGTAAGGAAGGCGATGCAAATGGGATGTGGGGTGTGTAGCATAGTATGCAGTATGAAATCTGGGATGCAACAGAACATAGAGTGAGGTGGGTAGAAAATGAAGAGGGGACGCGGTGAATGGAGAATGAGTTGTGGAGAGCAGAGTTGGCCATAGTACCTAGCCCAGAGTGAGGAGAACAGACAGAGAACAGGAAGAATCAATGCTGTTATGGTGTAGTGTACATTGCACTGTTTACAGTGTCTTGTTCTTGGAGAAGCTGACTCTATAAGTGGGGTTGCCCCCATCCCAGACCCAAGAGTGTTTATGTCAAGTATCTTCCAAACACCCTGTCCTGGGTCCAGCAGCTCCCTTTCTCTGTAACAGTGAGAGCAGAAAACAGCCACAGCTAATGGCAATAAAATCGTTGTGCCTTTGAGAATGGCTAGAAAGTAAACTATTTTGACAGAGGTTGTGATTATTTAATCCCATGACATTAAAAATGCCTGCGGTGGAAAGAGAAGCCGGAAGCTCATCTTTGGAGAGAACACTTTGCTCCACCAAAACTCTCGTCCAGAACTCCAGCACGCTTGCTTCAGCCTGACTGGCTCTGGACGTTCCTGCTGCATGTTGCAAGCACACTTGGGGAACCCCGGCTGGCTGTCTCGGTGGGGCTTCCCCAGTTGGTTTCTGCTGGGTGTTTGTAAGTTCCCAATTTGATGATGTTACTTTTGTTTACTCTCTCAATCAGACTGTTCCACTTGTTTCTGCTAGATGTTGCAAGGGCCTGCTTTGATGTTTTACTATCTGTCTGGTGCAGCTCCCTCTCTATGCTATCTGCCATTTATCTCCTTATTTCTGCCTGCTATCTACGTAATAAGCTCACTCATTAAAGACTGAAGATACAGCTGGGTGTGGTGGCACACTCCTTTAATCCCAGCTCTCAAGAGGCAGAGGCAGGTAGATCTCTGAGTTCAAGGCCCACGTAATCGACAGAGCAAGTTCTAGTCACACCAAGGGCTACACAGAGAAACTCTGTCTCAAAAAAAAACCTGAAAATATGGCCATTTTACTTATAGCTTATAACTTATAGAACATGTGACATGGACATTGAAAGTGTAGCATGAAGTATGGGGTAAATGGGGACGATATGATGAAAGGAGCCTGAGGTTGGGAGACTGGCGTACTTCAGTGAAGCTCTGGACACAGATGTGGATTGAGGAGAACACAGAATGGAAGAAAGAACACAATGGATGAAGTATAGAGAAGAGAATACAACTGAAAGAGGTATGAAGTATTGAGTGGTGAGGTGTAAGGATGGATGGAAGGATATTATGAATGGAATGTGAGGCTTAGAGCCTTTCGTCTGTAGAATACAGTGTGGGAACACAGAGTCTGGAGGGAGAAGAATAAGAAGGGGAGGATGTGGTAAATGGAGAACAGACTATGGAGAATAAACTATGGAGGGTGAGATCAGATTACAGAGTGAAGGGACTGGAAAGGGGGAGGGAAAACACGGCTACTGGCACGTGCACTGTGGAGAGCAGAGTGTGTAGGATGGAGTGCAGCAAATGGGTTAGAGATATTGTGATGGTTTGTATGTGCTTGGGCCAGGGAGTGGCCCCCTTAGGAGGTGTGACCTTGTTGGAGTAGGTGTGTTACAGAGGGCTCTAATACCCTAGTCCTAGCTTCCTGGAAGTCAGTATTCAGCTAGAAGCCTTTAGATGAAGATGTAGGACTCTCAGCTCCTCCTGCACCATACCTGTCTGGATGCTGCCATGCTCCTGCCTTCATGATAATGGACTGAACTTCTGAACCTGTAAGCCAGCCCCAATCAAATGTCCTTATAAGAGTTGCCTTGGGGTTGGGGATTTAGCTCAATGGTAGAGCGCTTGCCTAGGAAGCGCAAGGCCCTGGGTTCGGTCCCCAGCTCCAAAAAAAAGAACCAGAAAAAAAAAAAGAAAAGAGTTGCCTTGGTCATGGTGTCTGTTCCCAGCAGTAAAACCCTAACTAAGACAGAAGTCGGGGGTTGGGGATTTGGCTCAGGGGGAGAGCCTTGCCTGGAAAGGGCAAGGCCCGGGGTTGGGTCCCCAGCACCGAAAAAAAAAAAAACCAAAAAAAAAAAAAAAAAGACAGAAGTTGGTACAAGAGTATTGCTATGATAGGTCTGATCATCCTTTTGTCTGGAAGAATGTGGATTTGGGGACTTTGGATTTGGAAAGCAGTGGAATGCTTTAAATGGAGCAGGAGAAATAGCTCAGAGGTAAAGAGCACTGACTGCTCTTGCAAAGGTCCTGAGTTCAATTCCCAGCATGGGAACAATGTGGGAACCTGACAGAATGAGAATGCGGGATAGAGCATGCTGAATGGACGGTGTTGCAGAGACTACATGGAATGAAGCATGAAGTTTGGGCATAGCACATGAGTGGAGAAAACGGAGAGTGGAGGGGAGAACGCTAGGACTGTGTATGATGTATGGAGGAGGGGTAGAAGTAGTCTGTGGCGTGGCATAAGCAGTTATGATAGAAGGAATGTAGAAGTGTTTCAAGCAGAGAATGGATTAAGGAGAAAGAGACTGGAGGAAAGGTTATATGGAAAGAAGTGTGGAGAGCGAAGTGTGAGTTTTGGAGAACGGTGAGCGCAGCCTTTGAAGCACAGTTTCAGAAATGAACAGTGACACGTGGAATGTGACCGTGAAAGACGGAGTGTGGAAAATGAGTTCTGTGCGGTACGAGGAGTGTGAGAATATAGTGAAATCCAGCCGGTGTGGGGAGTGGAACGTAGAGGGTGTCTCGTGAAGTGTGGGGTTTACTCAGAGAATGGAGTGCAGAACCACATGGTAGACTCCCGATGTGGAAACAGCACGGTGTGCATCAGGTGTGAAGAACGGCCAGGTGTACCACAGACTAGAGGCGGCAGAGCATACACTGGGAGTGAAGATGTGCGCAGTGTGCACTGGGTGTGGGAAATGGAACCGTGCGAGTGGGCAGAGGAGAGTGGCATGATGCTCAGTGGGTGTGGAGGATGGAATCTGGATCACGGAATAGAGAAAACCGAGTACAATGGTGAAGTGTGTGGTGAACGGAGACTGACATATGGGGAGTAGACTGTGAGTATACTGGTAACTGACAAGGAAGAACTAAGTACAGAGTGTGAACATTGAGAAAGTAATGTTCGTATGGAGAACAGAACGTGTAGAACAAACAGACTGTGAGGAATATGTTGTGGTATCCAGGGAATGAAAAAGACCTGTGTAGAATGTTGTGTGGAGTACAGAGCTGAGAACAGACTGTGGGAAGAGGGGATGGGGACTGGTGTGTAAAGACGGAATTGAGGGTAAGAGGTAGAATATTTCATATTCCATATGGGGTGTAGAGAATATAATGTGAGCCGTGGCAAACAAAGTTAGAGTATGCAGAATGGAAAAACTAGGAAACATTATAGAGATTTAAGTAAGAATGTCGCAAAGTCACCCTCTGGCCTTCACATGTGTGCTGTGGTACGCATATTCAGCCACATACATGCATACACAAATAAATAAAAATAAATACAACTTAAAAACACAAATAAATGGGGGTAGAAAATAGTGTACGGGTAATGGGGAAGGAAATGCAGAGTTCAGAATCCATATGCAAAATGTGGTATAAAATGCAGTGAGCATAAGGAATGGCGTGCAGAGGAGAATGGGGCTGGGAGGTAGATTACAGAATGGAGAGACGAGAGGAAGCAGCGAGGTATAAAGTATGAAGGTGGGAACGGAACTGTGACATGTACAAAGAATACAGCATGGACTACAGGGATGTCCAATGATGTGTCGAAGTCTACAAAGGGCATGGAGGATGGTGAACGGGTTGGAGAGCAGAGTATCGAGTAGGAGGCGTGGATACAGTGGGTAAAGAAAATGGGTCGTGCATAACCCTGTGTGAAACGGAGTAGAATTCAGAATGAAGGATGCAGTGCAGAGTATAAAGAAAGGAGCCTAGAGACTCAAGAACGGAGCTCGGGATGTAGGATGCAGGGTACGGTGTGGAAAATGGCCTCCGGTGTGAAGATAGACTAAGGGCTATGCAAAACAGAGACCAGAGATGAGAAGTAGAACACGAAATGCCAGATATGATGCATGAGGGGCAGAGAATGAAAAGCGGGGTGAAGAGAGTGGGGTGTGGAAGCTAGACGAGGAATATGGATCACAGAGAGCGAGAGAAGCCGTGTGGAGGGCTATGAATTTCAGAGTTGGCCAGTGGCGTGTGGAGTGTAGTGCATGGTGGGTTACACATGGAGGACGGACGTGAAGGGGGCGTGGAGAAGGGGAAATGAGAAGTGGAGGGCATGGGATGGACAGTGAACGCTGGAAAGTGGAGGACGGAGTGTGGAGGGTACAAATGGAAAATGGAGGATCACAGGTGGACGTATCCCATGTTGTGGTGTGGTGTGGTTTGAATGAAAAAGGCCCCCACTGGCTCATAGGGGGTGGCATTACTAGGAGGCCCGGCCTCCTTGGAGAAAATGTGTTATTGGGGGTGGGCTTTGAGGTTTGGGAAGCTCAAGCCAGGCCCAGTGGCTTCCTCTCTCTTCCTGCTGCCTACTGATTCAGGTGTGGAACTCCTAGCTCCTTCTCTAGAACCAGGTCTGTCTGTGCGACGCCATGCTTCCTGCCTTGAGGATAGTGGAATGAATCTCTGAACTGTAAGCCAGCCAAATTAAATGTTTACCTTTATAAGAGTTGCTATAGTCACGGGGCCTCTTCATGAAATAGAAACCCTGAGACTCGTGTGGGTGATGGAGTCTGTAGATGTCCAAGGAGGATGCAGTGAGGAGGAAGGAAAGTAGAGGGTGGCCTGTGGATGATGGCCTGCAGAGTGAAGGACGGAGGGTGGAGGGTGAAAACGAGGAGTAGAGAATAAGTACGGTGTATAGATTATTGATAACAGTCTGGAGAATGTAAGGGGTGGTCTGGAGCACAATGGATGGGGAGCGAGCAGACCTAAATGGACATTGGGAAGTGGAGGATGGGCTTTGTCCCAACAGATTTGGGGCTGACACTAGCCGCACTACCTTAATTTCTGTCGGTTCTCACGACCTGGGCCCCCAGCTCTCCATTGTGGGAGGTGGTCTGGGGTCTTTAGCTGTGAGGACATGCGTGCAGCATGGTGCAGTAGGGAACACTCACCGATCCTTCGAGGTTCTGGTCAAGGCAGCTTGCTGTTCTTCTGGGTGTGTCCCTTGAGTTCATTCATGCTGTTCTCATTGTGGCTGATGGCCACTGCATGCCAAACATGTTCCAGGATGTCTAAACTCCTGCGAATGGTAAGCAAAGGAAAGCCACAGTTTCCCTGCTGATTCTAGAGAGACAGCCATGCCACCTCTCATGAATGTCAAGTATCTCAGGAGAGCCCCCAAGGGAGGGCTGTGAGAGTCTGGGGACACCAAGGAGGCAGCAAATTTTTGGAGGCTGGGGATGTAGACAGGAAGCCCCCAGGTACAACTGCCATGCTCTTTGTCCAGCACAGCTCTCTAGAGTCCTAGACTGAAAATGCAGGGGCTTCATGTTTCAGGGTTGTGCTTTTGCATGACAGGGTTCCTGCAGAGTCCTGAGGATAAGGTGCTCCCTTGGTGGTACCCTGAGGATACCCCAGTGGACTGGTACCCCATGCCTCACTTATTCCACAATGGCCTCGGGGGCTTGAACTGTAGGTTTAAGAGCCTTTGCCCCTGATGCAGCCACTTTCATGGCTCACCTGCCCCACCTGGGGCCTCCTCCTCCTCCTCCTCCTCAGGCCTCTCCCTCACCTGTACCTCCTCATTTCTAGCTCCAAGTGCCTCTGGGTGTTTCTACAAACCAAACCCTGTCAGAGAGAACAAAGATTTGTCCATTTACCGAAGTTTAAGAAGTGTCTGAAGTGGTTCAGTTAGCAAATAGCAAACAGGATAGGACAACCCTTGCCAGCCCCGCCCCCAACCCGCAGACCTTCCCCGCACCTCTTAACACAGGCCACCAACACGCGGCCAGCCTCAGTCTCAGCCTCCAAGAGTTAGACAAAGAGACCCTTGGAGGACTTGTTCATGCCCACCCTAAGCGCACTGCCTGCTGGGAGCAGGCAGGGGATTAGGTGATAAACATAGGCAGGTGGCTGCACTCCAGGCTCCTACCCTCACAGTTCCAATGAGGGGCTTGTAGCCCTCTCCAGCTGCCCTTGCTGGAGTTAGCTGGTTTACATACGGGGAACCAAAGGCTAAGGGACAAACTGGATAAAGCGACATTTTGGCCATTTTCAGACATGAAGATCCTCTTCTTGTCCATAGAACTCATAGCCAGCAGGGAATCCCACAAAGCCTGCCAGCCAACCGGGGGCCTTTCTGTCCCCCATATGCTTCACATGGGGCTTGGCCCCTGGTCTTGGACCTCTCCTTCTCTCCTAGTTCCCAGGGGCTCTGCCATACCCAAGGTCCACCCACCCTCCTCTACACAGGAGAGATGAAAGAAAGGACTGGAAACAAAAGGAAAGATAAAGGCCTGAGTTGTGCCGGAGGCAGACCTGAGCCACACCTAAGTGTGAGCCCAGAGAAACCCATGTGTCTAGATGGCTCCGTTCCTGGTCCCCGTCTCTGCCCCTTGTCTCCCAGAGACGCTGTCTCTGTTCTAAGCTATGCTGAGATTATAGGCTCATACCTCCTGATTAACTTGCCAGGCGCTAAGCACACAAGGGGGAACTGAGGGTTGAGAGGGGAAGACAGGTTTAGAAGAGGGTGAACTACTTTTCCCTGGAGACCTGACCTGGAAGTGATAAGAGAACTGAGTGTAGCACCTGACCCAGCAGTGGCCACTGGGGTACCTCAGTCTCAGTGTCTCCTGACACAATCACCTACAGAGGGATACGAGCACACAAGACAAGTGTGGGCTTTCCCAGCCGAGCTGGACCTAACTGGTTCCTACCAAGTTCTCCCGCAGGCCCCCCTGCTTCCACGCTTGCTCCTGATCTGACAGTGTACACTCCCATGGGTCCTCATATTTGGACAAAAGATCCCAACCCTGGTAACCCCATGAGTAGCTTTCAGCTGACCTCTCCACTTAGCCTTGTGGGTAGCCGAGTTCACTGTCCACCCCGCATTCCTCATTCCTCCACTAGAGCCTCCACTGATAATCTAAGCTGGGAGAAAGGAGAAATCAGCTGTCCTCCAACCAAGTGTGCTTAGAGCCTTCTAGGAGTCCTTGGGACTGCCACCTCAAGCCTAGAGTGCAGCCAGTGCTGGGAGGAAGAGGCATCAGCCTGGGGACATAGAAAGGTGAGGGAGGAATGCAGCAAGGGTAGTGATCTGTCCTGGAAAGGTCTAGCTAGGTAGGGAGTTTGCTTCAGAACTCTCCTGGGACTTCCAACTTCCCAGGTAGCTCCTGCCCCCATCGCTCTCACTCGAAACTTTTCTTTGGCTCTCCCATCTCTGTTCCTTGCATCTACCAGCCCACGCTACTGAGGAGCTCCCTAACAGACCCTGGACAATCTCTCTCAGTCTCTCTCAAGACCCCCGAACAAAGCCATGGCCGGTTGACTTGGAAATAGCACCCGCCCCACACACACTGCTTCTGCCTAAAGCTGGGCCTCCCTTCCCCCACCCTCCCCTGAAACAGCCCTCCCTGGAACCCTGCCAGCCTTCCTGTCCCCACCCCATTTGTCCCTCCCTCTGCTATCAGGTATCTTACCACCCAGCTCTCTGTCCAGGGCCCCTATCCAGGGCTTTGGCCCAGCGCTATCTCCTCCCAGCCTCTCCCAGGCCACGCCCCCTCCCAGGCTGTCCCTGAGCCTTCTGCTTCTCTTTACTGTCCCACACCTAAGGTCATTAGAATTCCAGCTACCACTCCTCCTTCACAGCTCCTGTTGAGAGCCCTGCAGCTCTCTGTCACTGCATAGAAAGGCTGGGCCTGCCTGTCGGAAGGGTGGGAGTGGGGGTTGGTCCCTGCCTAGCCTAGGGCGTACGGAACAGTATCCTCTTCCACTGCCTGGCCCCTGAGAAGCAGGAAGGGAAAGGGGAGGGGGTTGAGGGGGAGAGGAGGTGGGAGAGAGCCCTGAGGAAGACAAGAGGAAGGGAGGGAGAAGGGGAGTGGGCAGGAAAAAGTTAGAGGTCAGAGAACCAGCAGGGGCGGGATGCCTATCAGGAAGCTACTCAGGAGTGGGGTCGTCAACAGAGCTTGGGGAACCCTGTGAGCCAGGCTCAGCTCTGGAGGTTCTGGCTATAGCTAGACTGCACCTCCAAACTGAAATTTTGTTGTCTCTTGCGCCCCCGTGAGGTCAGTGGTTAGCATAACAGTCATTTGGCGACTGAGGTGGGGCTCCTGGGGGGGTGCGGGTAAAAATGCCCCCAGCCCATGCTCGCTGTCCTCAGACCTGGGGCTCCTGCTTCCCCTCAGGTCCTCTAGGGGCCCTGAGGCATCAGGCTTTCCTACATTCTGCTTCTCTGAGGAGGTGTGGAGTACCACCCCTGTCTCCTTTAGTTCTGTCTTACATGAGACCCTCATCTTGGTCGGCTGCACCCTTCAAGTCCTGGGCCCATTCCTTCCATGGAGCCCCAGTCTAGCCTCCAGTGACCTTCCAGCTATGTCAGAATCCCCGGATTTTACCAGCCCTACTCTCAAAAGTCACATTTGTTTAAGGTTTGGGGGTTACAGGGTGTTACACCAAGCATAGCTAAAGGCAGAGCCCCTAAAGTTAATGCCCTAGTAGAAGGTTGGACTGGGCCTCTCAGGAAATGACATCTCCTCGGCTGCAGCAGCCCCAGCATGGCTATAAATCTACCACTGACAATAAGCTGCAAAAAAAAAAAAAAAAAAAAAAAAAAAGGACCCCAACCTTCCTAGCAGCCTGCTGGTTCAGTTTTCCTTATTCTCCTGGTCTTTAGTGTCTCTCACCCTTTGAGGAAGACATAACATCTAGATTCCCAGAGCTTGGGGCACAGCTCCATACCTCGGTAGACACTTTTAAGATGGCGGCTAGTGTAATGAGACAGGAGTCACAGGTGGACACCTGTCTGGATGGACACTAGGTCCTCGTGCTAGTGACATGCATATCACTGTGACCCCACAGAGCTCTCCAACCCAGGGCTCCTGGTGGATGTGGAAGGGTCCCTGAAAGTATAGGAGGGACGTATATCCAGGTTGGGGGTGTCCCTGTCCCTGTGTCCTGTCTAGAGAGGAGGATTCCATCACTCTCAAAGGAGAAAGCTAAATGGATCCCTCATCAGGATCAAAACAGCCAGTGGTGGAGACTGCGGGTTCAAGTGAGCAAGCCTGGGATAAGCTGAGGAGGGCTGGGATCACACCCTGGAGCCCCGGTGTCCCAGATGTCCTCAACGAGGGGCTGGAGTTGGAAGTCACATCTCCTTGTCAGGAGAGGATCTTTGTCCTTCCATGTCCCTTCATGTCCCTCCTCTCCAGGCCAGAGTACTGATGGCTCCCATGGAAGGATGTCCGTATTCTCAGATCTGATGGGGCCAGAGCCAGGACAGAGGAAGAAGGCTGTGCAGCCAGCCCAGCTGGGACAGCAAACAAGCCTCTGGGGTCTCTCCTTTCCCTTGCCTGCCCACCACAGGGGTCTGGCTGGGGCCAGGGCTGGGGGAGACTTCCTCGATTTATCTCGGCAGCCGGTGGCCAGCCCCAAGCCTGGAATCCCGGGTCAGGCTAAGGTTTGCCTGCCCTGCTGTGAGCAGCTTGGAGCTGGTCAGAAGGCCCAGGCTGAGCAGGGGGCTGGGATTGAAAGAATTCTGGGAAAAATTGCTTGGGGCCTGTGTTTGGGGACCCAACAAAGGCAATGGTCACATCGGTTTTTTTTTTGTAGTCAGGGTCTATTGAGCGAGGGCTGGTGCTGCACAATGTTGACATGGCCTAGTCTGTGGTAAAGGTGGTAGGTCAGGGGCACGATTACTTTGGCTGCAGTCCCTGCAGAAGGCAGAGTTAACAAGGAGGGACAAGGTTGTGCCCACAGCAAAAGAGAAGCCAGAGAGCTTCCAGAACCTTCTAGATGTACAAAAGGAGGGGAACCTAGATACCTAATAGATTTTGTTCTACCCTTAGTGCTCGGCAGTGACCAAAACAAGACCATCCCAGAAACAAGACTCTAAACCACACAGTGCCCTAGGAAGAGACACGCATGCTAACATGAGGCCATGTAGCTGCTGGGGCTCAAAAGTAGACTTTTTCCTACTACCCTAACCAAGAGACTAAGATCCCCTCAACACTCCCCATTATTACTGATCTACGGTGACCCTGGGTCCTTGCACAGACTCCCCATGGCTGAGAAACTGAGCTCACCAAAGTACTGTCACAAGGAGCAAGAGGAAACAGGACTCACCAGTGAGGGTTATATATGAGTCCCTGACCCTAGGCTCTGCTCCTTCATGGAGGTGAGATCTGTGGATTTTAGAGAGCTCAGAAGGCTCAGGGGGATAGCAAACCCCGTCTGGATCAGCATCTGGACCACCATCTCTCGATGTGTTCATGATACCAAGTTCCTCCAGCCTGATTAGCTACTGACACCCAAAGACCAACTCCCTACCACTTCTGTGACCCCATGCATTTCCCTGACCATGAATCACTTTCCTCCCATGGCTCCCAGGCTCCTACAGAATAAGAGGACCAACCTCAGCGAGGAAAGGGGTGATGGACCCACCTGAGAAAAACCTCTCTAGAACTAGATTCAGAATGCCTATCTCCAAGAAGGCAACCTCCCACATGGCCCCAGACGCCAAAACTGTTCATGAACCATGATGGCTCATGTCACATTCAACACTATATAGTCCAGCTGCAGTGCCTGATGAAGCCAGTGGATTCCACTTGCCCAGGCCTCTCCTTGCCCTAGACCCCAATACAACTGCAAACACACAAGGTCTTGAGAACTCGTCTTCTTTGGGGGAGCATGTCCCACTTGGGTACGTGTCCACCTGTATACCCATCTTGGAGTGAGACGCATCTCCCTCAGTAGCACTTGCCTACCATGCTAGAAACTCTGGGTCATCCCCCAGCACCTCCCAAAACAGACGAAGAAAAACATAATCTTGAAGTTTGCTCCTGCCTAGGCAGCTGATCCTGTCTAAAGGTCAGCTCCAAGTCCCTGGGAAACCCAATAGGAATCATCAGGACCCAGCAGGTTAAGAAGTAACCAGGATATGTCCTTCCGCCAGTCTGTCAAGTTCTGCAAGTACCTGGACTGAGTACCTCTCCACACAGCCACAGTCTTACCTGGACCCAGTGTCCTCTGGGCTACTCCAGAATCTTACCTCTAGATCTAGCCACTCAGGATTTGCTTCCCTGACAAGGCTGTCAGTAATATGGGCCCAAGCTGTATGGCGCTGACCCCTCCCTGACCATGTAGCTGTCCTCTGCCTTCTGGACTCTGGGAGAGGGAATCATGGAGGCCAAAAGCCAGCACTGCCTCTCCAGCTCTAAGCTTGTATCTGGTGAAAGGGGCCCTGGCCTGCCCTGGATATCCCAAAGTCTCTCCATCATCTGCACAACCCCCCTTGGTGATCCTAGACTGCTGAGTATCTCAGCCACTCTCCAACCACTCCCCTCCTTCAAGGAGCCTTCACCTTCCCTATCAAAGGCTTTCTCTGTCATTAGAAGCCTGGGGTTGGAGTTTAGGCATTATCTTTAGAGCCTGAAACACATCTAATTAGGTTCCAGTGGAGATATGGAGTCTCTGGGTGATGGTAGCAGGTCTCTCTCATCTACCCTGAGGAGGAAGACCCTAACCTAGGTCCTGGGTAGAAGTCATGAGCCTAGCTTTCTGTCCTCTCTGGTGACCTGGCAGGTATGTGGTGTCCCTCAGGCTGGGTACAGTGGTCACAGTCTCAGGTGTGACTTCAGTAAGAGTCCCAGGTAGGCAGTCAGCAGTCCTTAACTACCCACCCCTCTAATCACCCCTAGGATTTCTGTGGCCAGAACAACATTCTCCACATTCCTGAGTAGCTGGGGCTGGCAGGATGGCTGGTGTGGGGACTCAAAGCAGCATAGCCTCTCCTCTCCACCCATCTGGGCCCATTCCTTATTCCTGCAGGATTTCTGGGTCTCCCTTCCTTTCACGTGCCCTTTCTCCACTCTGTCTCCTCACTCATTGGTCATGACATTGCATCACCCCTAAAAATACTCGCAATGCCAGGTTCCTTGCTGTTATCAGCAGATCTGGGTCTGCTCCATAGTACTCCTATAGGACCCTGATCAGAAACCACCCTTCCTCCAAGGCCCCTGGAGAAGCTCCTATAGGACAAAGGACCAAAGACAAAGAGGATATTGGGCTCAATTAGGGTCAAGATGCCTGCCTTTGTCAAGGACACCTGAGCCCATACTGCACTGGCAAAACAGAGGTGACCTGATGCAAGGTGGGGACACCCAGAGGCAACAGATACTGTGGCTGCAGGTGGTATTGGGACTTTAAAAGCCCTGGGTATCCTAGGAGGCCATGGAGATCCAAGGTCAAAACCAAAGCAAGGATTTGGAGAGCATGGGTGATGACTGCAAGGCGGAGGGACAGGATGGGCACTGTCTCTCCCAACAATAATCACAGCAGATGCAAGAACCGAGTTCTATGGGGTAAGCTGATCCTGGGACCTTCCTATGCGGAACTGATGAGGCCATGGGAAGGAAGCTCATGAGGTCCTGAGGCAGGAAGTGCTACACAAGGCTATTCCAGGGTAGGGGCACAGCTGCCTTTTGCCCTGTCCCCTGTGCACAGCTTACTGAATTGCAAGCTTCCTGCTGCCATCCCTGGCCTCCTTATTCCTAAGGAAGTACCACTGTTCTCCCTTCATTGTCATTGAGTAGGTGACTATCTCCCAGCCTACAGCTTTCTTATTCCAGAAGCCAGCATAGCCTCAGCAGGCCTTGGCCCAGGCCTCAGTATTTCTGCATCTCATCTCCAAGCACACACTGTCATAAGATCTGTGTCGCCATACTGCGAAAGCTCTCGGGTGGAGAGGCCGGAACTCCTATGAGTGGCCCTTAAAGATGGCGTACTTGATGGCCTGGAGGGGAAGTCTGCCCTGCCTCCTCAGCTCACCTTCCCACCCACATACAAGTGCACATACACTTACACATGCACATACACATACACATACACATACACATGCACATAACACATACACTTACACATACACTTACACATTCCACATACACATACACTTACACATACACTTACACATACACACATACATATACACATGCACATAACACATACACATACACATGCACATAACACATACACTTACACATACACTTACACATTCCCATACACTTACACATACACTTACACATACACACATATACACATACACATACACTTACACATGCACATAACACATACACATACACTTACACATACATATACACTTACACGTACACTTATACATACACTTGCACATGCATATACACTTACACATGCATATACACTTACACATGCACATACACTTACACATGCACATACACATACACTTACATGTGCACATACACATATACTTACACATCACATACATTTACACATACACACACATATACATACACTTTCACATACACTTTTATACATACACATATACTTACATGCGCACATACACATGTACATATATACTTACACATACACATGCACATATACATACATTTACACATGCACATGTAAATGCACTTACACACACTTACACATACACTTACACTTACACATACACATACATATACACATACACTAGCACATACACACACACACACACACACACATGAGTCTTTAAGCCTCAAACATCCCTTGCCAAATGCGGCCCTAGACCAGGGGTATAGGATATACAGACTACAATGGAGGTGTGAGCAAGGTTGCCTCTTTGTCTCCTGGGGCTCCCCAAAAGTCCAGGCCTGGCCCTTCCACCCTGCTCAGGCCTCAGAGCACTGTCCTGCCCTCCCTGAGGCCACATGAAGAGTGCCAGACAAGCTTCAGGGCTCCGTGCCTACACCAGACTGGTATTGGGGCAGCTCTGCTCAGCCCAACTCATGCTTTCCATGGCCCTACAGGCCAGGGAGGCTCTGGTGGGTAAACACGTGTGTGTGGGCATCATGGACATGTGGCGGTTCTGTCTCCTGCCCGCCCACCCGTCACTTTTTCCTCTTCCCTTAATACCAGTCAGGCTGCCCAAGCCCTGTGGCCCACCCAGACTGGGCGGGTCCTGCAAGTGAGGGAGAAAAAGAAGCTACTGCAGAGGAGGAGTTTGGGGTACCAGGGGCCAAGAACTGGAATTTGGGGTCCAGAGAAACACATTTCTGGAGGAGATAGCTTCTGAAGCCATGCCAACCTGAAGGCGTCTCTGCGTTCCCCAAACCCAACCTGTTCACACACCAGTGGCCTGGAAGAGGCCCCTGGCCCACTCTTCCTAGGTCTTGCCTTCCTGCGAAAAGACTTTGAGGGATTTCTTAGAAAGAGTAATTAGAGAGCCGCAGGCCCTGTGAGGTCCAAGAGGCTCCATGGCAGGCCCAACCCGCTTCCTCCCTGGCCTAGGAGTGCGAAGGGTCCCATGGAGCCAAAGACACAGGCAGCCAGCCTACCCAAACCACTGTGGCCGCCCAATACCAGGCCTCCTTCCTCTCCATTTCCAAGGGTTCTGTGTGGAGTGCAAACCAAAGCCTATGGGAGAACCACAGGCTGGGAAAGCCTTGATGAAAGGGCCATCACGATTCACCCCACCCCCACCCCCAGACACCAGTAGTCCATTTTCCAAGTGTCCAGGTTTCCTTGTGCCCAAGAAGCCCAGGGCTTTGCCACGTAGTGCTAGTGGAGAGAAAAAGGCTACATGGACCCTCTACTGCAGCACTGAAAAAGATACCATAGGCTCCCTAGGACCCTTGATATTTCTGAGCCAAGATGTGTCACTTCCTCTGGTGGTAGAGACCCACATGACGTGTCCCAGAGCCAGAAGGACTGGGAGGGATCCTGGGGAGGGAGAGACAGTGGGAACACCTCACCTTCAGTATGCTTTAGGGAAAGCATAATCTGTCCCCTAGTTTCCCCTGGGCATGGAGGGAAAAGCCACACAGTGCACCGGGCCATGAGGAGCAGGGATGTGGTGAGCGCTAAGGGGTTAGAGTTAGGAGTGGGGTTGGGCACCTTTGGTGGTTAGGATACTCACCAGCCTACTCTAGATCCCTCCTAGGTTCCGTGGCTTCAAGGAGATAGGACTGGAAAGAGATCTCTGCACAACACTGCCAATCAAGAAGGCACCCACTGTCCCTCACCCTGCAGGCAGGGACACGGTTGGGGGCAGCAATAACCCCAGCAGAGCTGCATTTGCTGGCTAGCTACCTCAACACAGGACAGCACTGTGCGCTTGGAGCTTAGATCCCCAAGGCTATAGGACCCTAGGTTCCCAGTCCGAATCTTGTTTTTTCCCCAGTGCTGGGCTTCATACCTCGGGCTGGCAGAGCCCCCTGGAAACCTCTTGTGCCCCCGTGCCAGTGCTGCACATACAAACCCACCACCAGCAACGCCCCCTAAATCATCACCCTGACTTCCTACAAAGCTGCCCTGTTGCAAGGGCCCCCCCACCCCATTGGGACTCAGGGTCAACAAGACTGAATTCCAGGACCTAAGACCCTGGCAGAGCTGCTTGACTCTGAGGGAAGCCATTTATCACTCTGAGCTCTGGCCCACCCATCCGCTCCGCCACCCTGGCCAGGACCCCACAGTCCCACCGCCAACCCACCCAGCCTTCCCTTGGCCAGAGCTCCTTCACCGTCATCTGCCAGGATTTGCTGTCTGCCTGGACTTTCCAGGACCCTCTGTCCCAACCCAAACTCTCTATATCCACCCTGCTCTTCTCTCAGCTGCTCTTAGAGCCCCATGGAAGGGCAAAAGGAAGGGTTTCTCCATGCACAGCAGTCAGAGCATGGGCCATTTTGTAGGGTTCTCAAGGCTCCAATGAGGTATTACTAACTCGGTTTTGAGGGCACAAATCTGGGGGAGACACAGGCCCAGTGTGCCTTGTTCTGGACACATGGCTGACACACTGGGCTGCTTCAACAGCCGCCAGGGCAGACGCTTCGCCTGGGCTTCTTTGGCAGAAAGCTCACTTCCTGGCAGGGGCCAGTGGGCAGCAGGCATCTCTGGGTCCCTGGGTCCCACAGGAGCTCAGGCAACCATGTGGCCTTGCCTAAAACTACAGCCCCAGGTAAGGTGCTAGGCCCCTTGTCCCTGTTCTGCTTGTTCCCATCTGTCTGGAATTTACCTACACCAGGCAGGCCTTCATCTGGGAGCAAAGGTCTTTGACTTCTAGTATCTGCCCATGATTCTGCATTGTGTGTTTGGTGTGATGATTGGGGACACCTCTACAAACTACTAGGTCTGGCCTAAAATGGAAAAGACAGGAAAGGACAATTGGGGACTGGTGGAGTCCGTGGATGGCTTTGGAAGGTGGGGGAATCAGAAACTCAAATAAGATCTCTCTCACCTAGGAGATGGTAGGGGGTGGGAGCTCCCAAAAGATGCCCCAAGATGCCCCAACCACTTAGGCACATACTCCATGGGAAAGTGGTCAGCTCTATGTGTGGGCAGCTCTTGTCCCTGCATAGGGCCTTCATTGGTGGCAGTGGTTCCAAGGTTTAAGTCTGGAGTATAGATGTGGCGGTCCAGGGTTTGGAACCTGAGTACCCAAGACCTCAGACCACTGTTCTGGCTTTGTAGAGAGAAAGATAAGACTTCCAAAGCTCCCTCCTAGACCGAGTTCTGGATCCCAAGTTTGAGCCCTTCCTAAAAAATAGTCCATTTCCATTTTGCGGCCCCAGTAATCTTGTGTTTTCCAGAGCCTGGTATGTGTGACATATAGTTCTATTGCCCAGCCCCAGATATTCCCTCCCAAGAGCTTCTCTCTGCCTTCCATATTCAGTGTCCTCCATCTAACTTCCCAGACCTCTTAACTGAAGTTTAGGGTTGATGAAGGACTACACAGTCCCCAGCTCTGAGAATGAGGTCGCACAGAAACTGCAGAACCCTAAGACCTAGTGATCTTTAGCTTAACTGGACCAGCTGGCCCCCACAGCCGCAACCACTTCGGGAGGAACTCATTAATTCAGGGAGGCAATGGGTATAGCCAGGTGTGGGTGGCTGGATTCCCATGTTGTGACTCCTCTTTCTGAGTGTCCTGTTGTGAAGGTGTTTGTGCTAGGGCCCAGATAACTAGTTCTTGAGAGTCCCAGGATCCCTTCTGCCTGGTGCCCCAGTGCCCTAGGCACTAATGATCTCACCATCTCTGAGTGTCAGTATCACCTGTTCCCCAGAAAGAACACACTCCATCTATATAACTGGCTTTCTGAACATCTCTAATCATGGCGAATTCCAGCCAGGGTGTCTCCTCGGGGGACACAGCCTTCCAGAGAGACCAAACATTTCTAGAAGCTTGGGGGCAGATACAGTGATGCTAGCTGATTTCACAAAGTTCGACTTCCTTGTCTTGGTACCCATTCTTGACCACCTCGCTTGGGTGAGGTGGGGAGAGTTTGGGTTATTACCAGCCCTTCTCCTCCTGCTACTGTGGAAAAGAACCCATGGAGTAGGGCTGGATTCTCTGGCCATGCAGGCTTAGTGAGAGCAGAGACACCCAGTTGCAAAGGAGGCAGTTTATTCCACCACCACCCCCAGGGGTGCCACAGAGCCCTGGACAGCACAGCCTCTTAGGGTTTGTGATCGTAGACGCCCAGCCTCACAGTCCCGGACCAGCTTATCCCTAAAACATTCTGTGGCCCAGTCTTAACCTGTGTCCCCTGCCATTCACTAGTTGGCAAATCAGAAGAAAATTCATGTGTCATTTGAGACCTGGTGAGCCTGATCCCACCATGTTGGAAGCACCAAGGCCAGGTGACCAGCGAATACCAATGGCTGGCAGGAGAGTCTGAATACCAAGGGTCATCCATGGCTGGGCCCTTTGCTTCCCCTGAGCAGAGAGATATAAGGTGGGATGAAGGTCATGGGCAGTTAAGCCCACCCTAGCAACTTGGAGGAGAGGTGGGCTTCCTAAAGGCTGTAACCAAACCTGGGGTGAGAGGCCCTGAACCTGCTGGAGTAGCTCATGAGCAGAAAGAACACTAGATAAGCCTTAGCTAACCTCTACTCCCTTCTTTGCCCTTTTTTGGGGGTCTCGGGGTGTCTGGCTGGAGCCTATTGGGTAGTTTCTACATTCTCTCCCTCTCTAGCACCAGACCAGGGCTGGGAATAGCTACTCTTCCATGGCCAGCATGCCTGTGCGTATGGATGTGCTGATTGGTCTGCTCTCAGTGACACATGTGACCCTGCAACAAACAGGCCCAAACAAGGACAACAGCCTCCCCAAGTGTCCCCATGCCCGGGAAGGGTAGGGGCCTAAGAGTTGAGAACAAGGCTGGCAGGGGTACCTGCCAGTGGGTCTCGGGCCAAGCGGGCATAGCAGCTGAGGCTGCCATTCTCCACCCGTCAGGACCAATGGCGATGGAAGAGGACAGCTGAGCAGGAAAGGACAATGGGAACATCCTCCTGGGGAGGGAGGACTTAGGGCACAGAGAGGGAGGAAGAAGAGGTTGCCAACCAAGCCCATGCTGACCAGAACCCACTGCATCTTGCCTGCCATTTCCCTCCATCCTGGAGGCCCCAAGCAGGTTCAGTGGTCTCCCTGGCTAGCCAACTATTATGTCTCCAGAGAGGGTCCCCAAATTCTGGCTCTGGGTGTAGTCATGGCTGAGAACTCACAGTCAGAGCTTACAGCTCCTTCCCCTCACAGACTCATAAACGGATCTGGGGACAAGGGCAGCTGAGGGGGCCACTAGGAAAGAAAGAGAGAGCTGATCTGAGAAACCTGAGATGGCCAGCTGCTCTGCCATTTTTATTTCCTGTCAGCTCAGCAGCTCATGCCCTTTTTGGGGTCTCTCAGAGCCCAGCCAACCCAGCTGTCTCTCATGCCCACATTCCCTACCTCTTGAGGAAGAGTGCTGATCTCTCAAGCTGGAAATAGCTGTGCCTTGTGTCCTGAGGAAGCCCCTAGGGACATCAGGGGCAGCGGTCCCTCCCTAGAGGGTCGGCTGGGAGGGGCACCTCAGAAAGATCCTATATGGTCACTCACACTGTCCTGACTGGCTTTGGCCTTCCTGCCTCTGGCCTTCTCCCTTTGTCAGGGGCTCCTTGGTCCTGGACTTGTGGGGAGCAAGGCGGGTGGGCTGGAGGAGAAGGCCCAAGGCAAGAGTCTGGAGCAGCTGTTGGGACAGAAAGAACGTGCACTGCGGGCGGCCCAGCAGGGGCAGCGGCCCTGTGCCATGTTTTGCGCGTGATGTTTCTTTCCTGGAGGCCCTGGCCTCAAGCACCCTCACTTGCTGAAGTTTCTTTCTTTCAACTGCATCCCGCTGCCCGTGTTTGCTTTCCTTGGTCTGGGATGGGCAGCCGGGGAGCCGGCTCTGTGCGACTTGGCTTCTTCCGAAGACCGCTTCCTGGAACACTTGGCAGGGCTCGCCCTGGGAACCGAACCGTCCTCTCCCTCCTCCCAGCCTCATTCTCCACTCCCAGGCAAGACACCCAGGACCCAGCTGAGGGTTCTGAACTGTGCAAGTAAAGTCAGGGTGGGACAGAGGTCCCGACTCAGCACTGTCCCCGTGCCCAGAGCCCCGACTTTGAGAGTCCAGGTAGAAACAAAATTGTACTCCAGCAAAAATGTTCTCAGAGTCTAAACTCAGCTCCTCGATCCCATGCACTGTGCTCTCAGTTTCTCCACGTGTTACATAAGGAGAAGGAGCAGCCCCACCCAGCTCTAGCCAGTCCTAGGGAACTTGTGTAGCAGCCCCTCACCCTTCTCTAAGAATCCTACTCTCTGCCCTTCCTCTCAGGGTCTCTGCTTAGTTAAGGGCCTAGTTCTGCCTCCATCCCTACTGTCCTGTCCTACTTTGGTTTTCTTAGTCCAAACCCATGTGCCAGATTAGAGCTCCACCTCTCTCTGTCCCTGTCAGCCCCTTCCTAGACTTTCTCCTTGCAGCATATGGTGGGCATGCAATAGGGGTATGTATGAGAGTCAGGCTTAACCTGGCTTTTGACTAGTCCTTTAACCAAAGAGATAGTGACATCAATGGGTAGGTACGGTTTTGTCTACTAGAAGTTTTCCTAGGGCCACATGCTAGCTGGGCTCTGGACTAGCATGAAGGGCCCTCACAACACCTTCCCAGCATCCTGTGGGAGAGGTCCGGGCCCTATCTAACACATCCTTCCTCTTCAGCATCCACTTGGGATGGTGGAAGAGAACCAGAACCTTCTAGGAACCTGAATACTATGTGTTGGAGTCAGAAAGGAAGAGGGGGGCCTGAGGGTCTCCTTGGGATTTCTCATAGGCTCCCCCACAGTGATATTGCCACTCACACCCATTTGCTGGCAAAAACTGGGCAAGGTAGGTAGGCAGATGCCCAGAATGACCTATCCTTCAAGACCTCCTAGTCCTTGGCAATTGTCTGTCGCCATGATATTTCTGAGTCTCCACTCTGTGGAGGAGCCTCTTTAAAATGACTGGGCTTCCTATCCACAGCTCAGAGCAAGAGGCTCTCTGGGGCATGCAAGGCTGATGTGTATATGTGCAAGCCAGACAGGTCCATGTCCTCTTCACACAGAAGTTGACAGAGCGCTACAAGGCCTGGATCCTAACCATTTATGGGTCAGTTTCAACAGGCAACCCTGCCACCTCAAGACAGGGAGGCTGGAGACTTGAAAGGGAGCGACTGGCACCTCTGGGTGCCCATGGTAGTAATAGGTCTGGCTGTAGCTAAGACTTCCAACTCGTGTTTCAGGATTGTTGATTGCAACTTGCTCATATCTGGGGAAGTCATTTTTCTGTGTGGAACAGACATGCAGATCCCAGGATCTCAACTCCAAGTAAAGTATCTACACAGCACACTATACTTCTGCAAGGTGGTGTCGGCATGCCTCTGCTACGGCATCTCAGTCCCTCTCCAGAAGATTGCCAGGACTCTCCCCTGCCTCTTTGTCTCCTCTGTAGGAGCCTTGGCACAGCAGATGAAGTCTTATGGACACCCCATTCCATGAGAGTAGTTCTCAGGTGCCTTTGTAACACCCAACCCCAGGGTACCCTTTAAGACAAGGGACAAGACCCGCATATGTGCCAGGGACTGCCTACTCCATGGCTCTGGTGGTCCATACTGGCTCTGGGAGGGGGGTCCCTGTCTGGAATGCACATGTGGAAAGATGGTGCCTGGAATTTTTTCCTTTGGAAAAAAAAAAAGGAAAGAAAAAAATTGTTTTAAAAGGGGAAAGATTGATGTTCGCTTTGCTTTCCCACACTTGGTTTGGAGCCAACGAGGTGGTTTGAGAAGAAATTCTCCTGTCCGCTATTAAATGTAACCGAACACGGTCTCCATGTACAAAATCACAGAGGGCCTCAGACACAAAGTTCAGGAATCTTCTTCCCCCCACTGCAGGCAAGGCATGATGGCTGTGCAGGGGCTGGGGGCGGCGGGGCTGAATGATGGCCAGAAATGAAGATGGAGTGGCCAGCCTGTAGCCAGGAGCTGCTTACAGATGACCAGTCAGGTCAAGGCCCCAAAGCTGCCCAGGGTGGTGGGTCAGCCAGTCTTGGCTCAGGGATCCTCAAAATTCAAGTTGTTTTATGCATTCCCAAGGACAAAGACGGGGGTGCTTGTGACTGTCACAGAGTCCCCTTATGTTCCAGACCAGGTACTCCACTTTGTCTTGGCTGCAGGTGAGTTCCCCAGCACCTGATTTCTGCACGGCAGCCCACTGCCTGCTACTGGTAGTACTCTTCCTCCAACAAAGGGGAGGACTGGGGCCAGCCTTGCCCCCAAATGGAGCCCAGATCAAACTCTGTGGATCTGTTTTCCCTTGGCTGGGAAGAGGAGCAGGTGGGAAGAGATATCACAGGGTGGTGTCTGCTGAATGCTGGCCTTGCCTCCGGGGCTGTCTGGCCCTGTCCCTCTTTCTCTTCTGAAAACACACCTGTGCACACAAGTGCACAAAGGCCACAGCCTCCCAAGCCTGGTCTTCAGAGAGACTCAGCCTCGTTGCCAGTAGAAATGAACAAATGTTTGGGGTTCACCGCCTTCTTGAAAAACTTTCTCCTCATAGGTCTACACACTGTCTGGAACTGCTCAGACAGACAGGGTAGGAAGGGTCACTTCCTTGGTGTTCCCAGCTGGAAGGAGCATTGAGTATCATGAATGTAGGCTTTTGGGGACCTAGAGAATCAGTGAAGGGCATAGGATAAGACCAGAAACTGGTTCCTCTTTAGATACCTGCTGGAGTTGATATCCAAGGGTCCTACAACCTGTCAGCCCAGGTGAGCAGGGTCAGTGATAATCACAAAACATCAAAGGTCTTGGTTTCCTAAAAAAGGCCTTCCTTGTAACATGGTGAGACAAAACTGCCTGGATGCTCCCGCAGGTGCTCCCCAACTTTGATGGCTGCTAAAAGAAGGCAGGGCTGAAATGGAGTTCTCCTCACTGGTTAGGCTCAAAGTAGACACACAGCTTCTGAACATCTAGAATATCACGCTGCCTCCAGGACAGCCAGAGCACCCAGGTCTGCTGTTATCCACAGGCTCAGCCAAGACTTCATTTGCCCTTAAAACAGCAGAGGTCCACCTGGTGGGTAGGTTTCTACCAACAGTACAGACTCCCCACTGTAAGCTAGTCTTGACAGTGGCTATCCTATAGGGTAGTGGATCAAATGCACCCAGCATGCTCCCCCAAATTTACTGATAAAATTAAAGATACCTGAAAATATACATTCAGATCAAGAATATACGCTTTTACAGCAAGGGTGTCTATCCACTGTGCCACATTGGATAAGACAGAACTGCCTTGGGTTACATATAAATGTGTGCCCAGTACTGACGCAGCCACTGAGAGACATAGCTCATACTGAAACCTTCCGCTTGATCTGTGATCCAAGTCTAGCAAGCATGTTGCACTTTATCAGTGACCCTAGACCACAGGGTAGAACGAGTGCTCACTGGAGCAAGACAGGTCCTTTAACCATTCCTGCAATGACACCTCTGCTCTGTCATCCAAGACCATAATTGCCCACCATCAAATTAGAGTTAAATTAGCCATACATCAGGGGCTTCAGGGGCTCTGTAACTGGGCTCCTGACTGGCTAGTGATGGTTTGGAATGTTCCTGTCATGGAGGCTTCTATCTTGGTTGCTTGAATAGAATAATCCAGATGTCACCCTAGATGGCCCTGGGTGGCCAGGATTCCAATTATCACAAGTCAGGCTTTTGACCAGGATCTCCTCATGTATGCTCTACTCCTAAACCCGTAGTTATCATATCTGGTACCTTACCGATGAACAGACTCAGTTCTGTTATGCCTGGACTCTGAAGGATCAGAAGTCTAAAGTCATCCTTGGCTATGTAATAAGTTTGAGGCCAGCCTAGGCTATATAAGACCCCGTCTTCAAAAACAAACAAAAACAGGAAACTCAAATTGAAGCTGCCGGATACAGTGGCAGTAGTCGGCAAGTCACTGGTCTTGGATACCTCCCATCTGAAAGTGTCGCCTGTGGTTTTTCTTAAACACACAGGTTGGGGAGATATAGGCCATCCTCCTGAGCAGTGGCTTGGGACTTTTCACTAGGAGCTGGTCACTGTGAGCAGACAAAAGAGTGTGCAGCCCTGGGCTCCCAACCATTCCAACCCAGGGACTGAGGCTCTCAGTGTGCAGAAGGGGCCTACTGAGAACTGGGGACAGCATGAGCCAGGGCCAGGCAGGCAGGGCTGCCACAATAGCCCAGGTGTAAGATAATGAAAACCGGGTGTGGGGGCAGCAGGGAGGGGAGGAGGGGGCTTCGGCAAAGCTGGGAAGGCTGCCAGCATGGGTGTCAGGCCTGCCTCTTTTCCCCAGCATCCCAGCTCAGAGATTTCCCTTGCAGAGAGGGCCCTGCGTCCCTACTCTCTGTATACTTCTGTCCTACTAGGTCATGCAAACATCCATCAGCACGTGTCTCTGTGCTAGGCACTGTGTAGTACTCCCAGAGCAGTCCGGACCCCACCCACCTTGAAGTCCATTCAGTGTCTGTGCCTGCTTGAAGGTTTGAAACCACTGGTGGGGTGAATGGTGTACTACAGCCCCAGCTCTCTCACTGCCCCTTTGTAGCCTATGGGGTGGGGGCAGATTTGACAACAGTCAGATTGGGAAAGAGCCCCACAGGGTACTTTCTTGGCCTTGGGGAAAGGAGAGTGTGGGCTATCTGGAAGGAGCTTACTCAAGACAGGGGCCAAGGTGAAAGGACTGAAGTGGTCCTGGGAAACAAGGGAGGAAGAAAATGGACTTCCCCTCAAGGTGGTCCCACTGTGAACTCTCTGCTCCTGGCTCACTTCATGGGCTCTGTGGTGGCACAGGATTCCATGAGTGAGTTAACCTAGGCTGCAGCAACATAAAGACAAATGGGGGCTTTCCCCCCTTTTCCTCAAGAGCTCTTTGTTTTAGCTTCCCCATTCTGTAGGATGGCTGGGGACAGGTCCTTCTGCAAAAGACAATCATTAGCAATGTTTCCCAAGAATTTTGCTAAGAGGAAACTATTCTGTCTTTATTTAAACAAGGGCAGATCTGACACACTAGAGGCCTTTTGCCCTGCCATGGATGCATGGGGACACTGAATACTCCCTAAAAGTCCCTCACAAGGCTTACTGCCTCAGGCGGGTCCCTTCTACCTGTCTCTCTCACTGTGAAGGGCCGGCGCCTGCTGGCTTGGCTGGGTGGGATTAGCCCACATACATTCCATTCAACATTCTCCAAACAGAAGAATCTTAATAGGAAATTAACCTTAAAAGGTGATGGGGGTCCTCCCAGGGCCACCTTCTGCAAGAAGCAGCTTGTCAGGGAGGAGGAAAAACAGGAGTTAATCCCCATAGCCTTCCTGGGAGCTTTGCTGATGAGACTGTCATAGTTCATGATCCAGCCTGGGCCTCCCACCTCCCACGCTGTCCTGTGGCCTGGGGGCCTGACACCCTACTTTGGCATGGCAGTGGGGAGGGGGAGCACAGGGCCCGTGACACCTGCACCTGAGGGGCTCCCTGAGAAAGGGGTTTGGGCTTCCCTTTCAGGCTTCCTTTCAACCAAGAGAGTCAGCTGGGGAAACTGAGTCTCTGGATTCGAGGGCACATCAGAAAAGGAAAAGGCGAAGACCACGATGCATCTCATTTTCCTTCAGGTGGCGGACCCCATTTGAAAGCCAGCTCTCCATGGCAGAAGCATGTCCATTGTGGTGAAGACCTGAAGGGTGACTTTACATGTGGGGTTCTTTCTTGTCTAGTCCTACAAAGAGAGGGATGTGGTGGGGGTGCACCTGAGCCCAGCACTCTGTCCTTGGGTGGGCCAGATGCTGTAGCATCCAAGGCAGGTTCCCCTCCTCCTTGAGCGCGTCTGGCCATGGAGTGCTGCTCCACATGTCATTGTTACCAGGACCCATTTACAGGGTGCACTTTGTACACGCACGGGTTTTACAATCCCTTTTATTAGTCATAAAAAGGGACAAGAGGAGAGACGGCAGCATGTTGGGGCTGGAGCCCAGCTGCTGCCCTGGCTGGAGAAAAAGGCCCAAGGCTGTGAAGATAAGTCTTCAAAAACAGCCCAGTCAGACCTGCTCCTGGGATCTAGGGTCAGGGGATGGATGGACTTCAAGTCAGGGCAGGGTCCCTTGGACCTTTGTGAATCTTGGGTAGAGAGCCCAACACTTGGGGCTCCGTGGAACAGAGGGAAGGGTAATGTGGAGGGTGGGGATTTGTGAGTCTACACCATTGTCCTGGGGACATCCCTATTTCTGAGCTCTTTTTAAAGCTCATGGGATGGTCTAGGCTGCACAGACCTTCTATCTCTTGGATGTCAGCTTCATGTGTCACTATGTCACCTCTCCTTTGCCTCTCCATGAACTTTGGGGTATTTCATGACCTCTAGCTGTACCCCAAATAATAAGTGGCCTTCAAGCTCATCTCTCCAATGCTGCTTCTAGTTGGCCAGAGCCCCAGGTAGTTGACTCAAGGAATCAGAGCTATAGAGGGTACCTGGATTAAGACATAGGTGTTCATGCTACAGACAAAACACTGGGAAGAACATCTAGGACAGCCCCCACTGCAGTGCCTGTAACAGGGGACATGTATGTAGCCTTAACCTCTGCTTACCCCATACTTAGCTACTCCACCCCTTAGCTTTCTACATGAACCCCAAATTTCTAGCTGCCTAGAACCCTAGGTCTGATGTGCTCAAGATGCCTGGGAGGACCTCCTAGGATTCAAGAAGGTATCTACCTAGGTGAGGCCTTGGTATCCCAGGGACCCCCTCAGCCTGTTTCTGAGCTCTGTGATCCAAGGTCACCCCTGGGAATTAGTATGGTTGGCAAGCAGGTGGTACTGCCACCCCAACTCCCACTGCCCTTCCATTGGGGAAGAAATGTTCCTAATGCTGACAAGCAAGCAGCTTTGCAATGGCAAAGAGGCTACTCCTGTCTGGTGAGGTCCTCCTCTAACTGGCTCCCCTTCTTTCTCAGAACAGGACTTTTGCCCCATCGAGGAGGGGAGATGGGAGAATTCGAATCCCACACAGGTGGTGGGTAGAGCTGGTGGTCACGTTCAAGGGACAACGCTGTTAATCCAGGTCTTTCAGACTAGCCAGTACCAAAGACATGAGGACCTCTCTGCCTCAGTATTATCTGGGGAGGCTGGGGCTACTGGGCTCATTGAAGAATTGGGGTGGAGTCCTCAACGTGCTGCTGTTCTGGGCCAAGTGTCTCCTATCCCTGGTATCAAGCCTGGAGGGTTTTATAGCCCCCTTTCCCAATTTGTCTCTTGACATCTGTAAGGCATGATCAGAAAGTGGGTACTGGACCCACCCAGGTCCAAAGCCTAACCATTATGTTGCCAGCATACCCCGGACCAGTATTAAAGGCTTGGTGGCCACTTGAGTCTCTGTTCTAGTCTTCTAGAGCGGGGCTGCCCCCTCCCACAATAAGCACTTTCCCTAGAGTAGGGGCTGCCTCTTCCCACCGCCACTGATCAGAAAGGGCCTCTCTCAGGGCAGGATAAGAAAGACCTGAGTCTTTGGGGTCTGCCCAGAGGCGCCCTGCAGGCGGCTGCTCCCCTCCCAGGCCAGAGTTTCCTGGAGGCCCAGGCATAGCCTCCCCCACCACCATGGAAAACTGACCCTAATCAATAGGACCACACGCTAAATAAATCACTCAGAGCTTAGTGCTTGTTCCTGCAGCGGCTGTAATAATAGTATTAACAACAATGTTCCTCAGAAACCTGGCAGAGGCTCCACTTGTGGGTAGAGATGGGGCGGGGGCAGGGAGCTAACTGGCGTCCAGGACTGGGGCCCTGCTTCTAGCCTCTGCCCACCCACTGGACCCTCAGCAGCCCACAGCCACAGTCCAATCCTTATGCTCTCTCCCTCTCTCTGTTCAGTGTGCAAGGCTCAGACTCAGGGCCACCCAGACAGGACTGAAACCCAGTGTGATCTGGCCCCAGACCAGGACATACCTTAAGACATATACGATCATGCTCAGGGTGGTTTCTAGCTGCTCCTGAATAGAACTACAGGAAAATGACGGAGAAAGAGACTGAGAGACCCCAGCAAGGACTGAGAAGGAAATGATGAAATCAGTAAAGAGAACACATTAGAGTTGGGTACAGGCTCACCCCTTAGCACTCAAGGCCCTGATCTTCCTTCGTTTGACCTCTAAACTACCTCCAAAGAGTCAGGAGGGATCTGGGACTACCTACCCTGGCACAGTAGTCTGGCCTCTGGGCCTAGCACCCCCCCCAACATTCACGCGCGCGAGCGCACACACACACACACACACACACACACACACACTTCACTTTTATCTCTCTACAAGGGACTGTTTAGTTGGACACAGAGAGCAAGCTGTAGAAGGTGTGGGGCCTCTATTTCTCTGTCCCTCTGTAGGGTACCTAGTGAGTGAATGATACCCCATAATGTTAGGTTTGCAAGAAGTGACTGCTAAATGAGTGGAGGGGCTTATCTGTTCCACTGAGCGTCTGTTCTGTAAAAAGCGTGCCCCAGCGATCAAGAGCAGGCCTAACTCAGGGTCCAGGAGATGCCCAAGCAGCAGAGTCAGCAGGAAGCCCAAGGTCAAGCCTACAGAGGCATCAGGTGGTGATTTGCTTCCTCCCAAACGTCTACAACCCAGAGACTCCAGTCCTGGCTGGAGCATGGAGAGAGAAATAGGACCCTCTCTAGGTATCTGAGAGAAATGGAGGGTATTCACTGAGAGGTACAAACCACCGTTTGTCCAGAGAGCCTATCAGTTCTCCCTTGGGGAAGGGACGGAGGGGGTTCTTGTAACCTCTAGTATGCAAGGCCCACAGATGACCAAGGATCAGGGAGGAAGCCCTGACTCTGGAGAACGACCCGAAGAGCACGAGGGTGCCTGGCACGCATCTGCACTTTGCCCAGCTCTCTGTCGGATGGGGACTGATAGGAACACTGAGGACAGGGGTCCTTAACTTCATGTGGGTTCCATTTAGGAGGGACTACTCTCCCAAGCTTGATCTTATGCCATGGGGGAAACCGTGAATGTTGAGAGATTAAAGACTATTGAGTTCAAAGATGCCAGAGGGCAAAGGTCATGGATTCCAGTTGCCCCTGGTTTCACCTCAGCCCCTTAAGAGACTGGTGAAAGGAAGGAGCTTTTCCTCCATGTCTTGCACAGGGTAGGGAGCAGAAGAGTCCTAGGGCAGCTTGCACACAGCCAGCGCCTGCTCAAAAGCAATAGAAAACAAATACTCTGCTCCTCACAAGTTCCCACATCCCCCCTAAATGAAACCCAAGGACTCAGCATACAGTATGGCGGAAGAGCCGGTGTGCTCTTTGTAGCACTGAAGGGCTGAGGAGTTAGTGGGGAAGAGTTTCTTTTGTTTTCTCCCTAGGCCCTTGGCCTGAGCATTACTTTTCCTGCTCCAGCCTTGCCCCAGTGCCACCTTGGGCCTAGAGCAGCAACTGGATGGAGGAGTCCAGGAAGAGGAAGGAGGGGAGGGGAGGGAGGCCACAGGGGGTGAAATTCAAACTGTTTGTTGGCCCAACCACCAACTTAAAACAATGAAGTCAGAGGAAGTCCCATAGGAAAGAGAAACAGGCTAGGGGCCAGGTGGTCAGGGGAGCAGATCCAAGGGGCCAGGGTCAGCCTCAGAGACCCAACTCCGCACAAAACTGGATGAGGAACATGGAGTCTTTCGGTTAGGTTAAGGCAGTTCAACACTGATGTGAGGCTCCAAGAGGACCAGAGAGACAGTCCCTGGGAGTTACTCCAAATGATGTAGGCATTGGCTGGGTTTGTCAAGGGGCCCCATGGCCTGAGGATTTTCCTTTGGTAAAACTGTAAGGAAGCTTGATAGGCAATATGGCGGTACCCTAAAGAGGCAATGGCTCCTCATGGCCTTCACATTGTTGATGGCACTTGCTTGTCAGGCATTCTCCAAAAGGACAGGGAAACAGAGGCCCCACACCCACCACAGCTTGCTCTCCACTAGACGATGGTGTCTGGGGAGGTGCTGGGCCAGGAGGTCAAACCATTCTCCTGCCTAGAGACCCCAAGTTTACTGTACCAGCCTGGTAACTTGGTTCACAACAATCCATGTTAAGCCATGTTCAGCCTATCTCCCAGGTATCCCCATGGCATTTCTAAATCTGAAGCCCTTTTGCTCTGTGTCAAGTGTGTACCCCAGCATATTCATGTGGGAACTGAGGCCACAGAAGGATACTTCTTCCAGGGCCTACGGAGTATGCCCCAGTTAACTAGTACCCAGTTCCACAGAAGGATACTTCTTCCAGGGCCTACGGAGTATGCCCCAGTTAACTAGTACCCAGTTCCACAGAAGGATACTTCTTCCAGGGCCTACGGAGTATGCCCCAGTTAACTAGTACCCAGTTCCGAGTCAGACAAAGGGAGCTGGGCACCTGAGCTACTTTGCCTAGGATCTCAGCCAGAGTTGGGCTTTGGGCTCCTCACCCAAATTGTCCTGTCTTCTTTTCTCTTTCGTATCTGAGGATGGAGGGAAGAGTCCTCCTTTACCAGGTGTTTCATAGAGGCCTGCGGCCTGCCCAGAAACAAGCTGTAACCTGGCCTGTTTTCCACAGGTTCTAGGAGGTTTGGAGGAGATCTGAGAGGGGTGTGTGTGTGTGTGTGTGTGTGTGTGTGTGTGTGTGTGTGTGTGTGTGTGTGTGTGTTCTGCCTACCTGTGTGGAGATCCCACTGTTTTGTCATTGACACTGTGGCCTTGGGTCTCTCTACTTTGGCTGTGGAGTTACAAAATGCAGGCCCAGCTGGCCTCTCACAGGCCTCCAGATCCTAACAATGTCACCATTTGTTTAACTATAGCCAAGGCAGGAACATTAGGAGAAGGCTGGGGCAGGACATCCACAGAAGCAAGGAGCAGAGAAGGGCAGCAGATCTGTGTCACAGGCGCCACTTGCCACTGAGGAAGAAACCAGATTGGAGCTGAGTAAGCTTGGCCATGAGAGGTGCAGGCAATGGAAGTGCCCTCCTCTCCAGGGCCCCAAGGGTGAGGCCCAGGGCGGGGAGTGTGGGGGAGCCTTGGTGGGAAGACAGGCAGTCAGTCATCTCAGCCAGGGGAAGGAGGGAACTGAATGTGGGCTGAGCACTTGGACACCACAGTGTGGGAAACAGCCTCGCCAGAGCAGGATGTGAGGGGGACCCAGGAGAGGGGTGGGAGGCCATCGAACCGGTTGCACGTGCAGAGACATGGCCCCTCTGCCTGGATCCTGCTGGTCTCCTGAGGGGATCCAGACCCCTGACTCACAGTCACTCCACCAGCCAGGTGGAGACCCGCCCAGGAAGGGACTGGAGCCACCAGCTGCCTCCAAGGTCTGAGGGGCTCCCAGGCATCATGGGCTCCCTGCCTCCCCTCCCAGTCCCCACATGAGGCTGAGGGAAGTGACTGAACGCATAAGTTCCTTCCAAGTAGCTCATCAGCAGAGCCCAGATGGAAAAATCCGCCTCCATGGAGCCTTTGAAATTGGGAATGATTTCTCTGGAAATATGTAGCATAAGGGGTGAGATAAAGGACAGGCCTGCGTGTTCCCTCAGACAGATACTGTCGGCTCCACGCACCACGAAACCCCTTCCCACGGCCCCTACCATCACTTTGCTCCATTCTCTCCTTGCCCCCATCCCTGATTGTCCCAACTCCTGGTGACTTAGGGTCTGGGTCAATTGGGATCAAGATCCAAGGCTCAGAATAAGAACGGAGACTGTGAGCTTGTTCTCCCCCAGATCAACAAGGCCGTAAAGGTGGTGGCCTCCCAACCGAGGACCCCTCCCCAACCATGCCCAAGCCTTGCCTGTTCACACCAACAGGGATTCCCCTGTAATTATTTAAAGACACCTCAGTGCTCACATGCCATAGATCACCCTTGCCTATGGTTTACACTTCCCTGTTTGTAGAGAAGCCCACCACCTCTCAGTCCTCTTGGTTTCCCAAGTGCCCCTTCCCTATTCCCTGATGAGATGATGGGATACAGCTCCATGAGCACACATCTCTGTAGGCCATCACTAAAGAGTAGCAGGTATGTAAAGAAATCCCGGGCTCCTGCCATCTTGTGGCTCTGCACCTCTAGTACCCTTGGACAATATGCCCTTCTTTCTAGGGGCAGAGGAGAGAAAGGGGAAGATCCTTCTGGAAAACTTTATGAGCCATACTAGAAGTGACTGTGTTGCCACTTGTAAGGCAGGAGAAAATAAACCACAGAGTGGGTGCTTGCTAGCCACCTCTCCACACTGTGGCCTGGCTTTCCGCTTCCAAGTCCTTGTCTCTCTTATATCCTGTGGGCGCTTCTGCTATCCTCACAGTGATGGCCTCTTAGGCTTTGCAGATAGAGCTGACCTGCTTAGGATAGCATGTACCCTGGTTCCACATGCAGAGACATGGCCCCTCTGCCGGATCCTGATGGTCTCCTGCGGGGATCCAGACCCCTGACTCAGTCACACCACCAGCCAGGTGGAGACCCGTGCAGCAGGACTCTGTAGCTGGGCCATACTGTGCTTCTGGGAAGGGAAGAGGTTGAGAGGAGACAGTATGGACTTTCAACTAGATGACTCAAGTGTAGCCCAGACCCATGCAAAGGAATGAGAAAGGACCCTACTTACAAAGGAGAGCGGTGGGCATGGGTGTGGCTAGCCCAAGAAGATACCCATGTACAATGGATGTTCACAGAGAGTAAGGACCAAATGGGCCCTAAACATGGACTTTGGGAAAAGAAACAAGGGAAATGTCCCACTTCCTGGTGAGTCCCCCAAGCCCTGAGGAGAGTGTGGGAAAGTAGAAGAGCCAGGGAACAGCAAGGGCCCCAGGGTGACAGTGAACCTTCCTCTGGCCTTTCTAACAGCAGCCCCCAGTGCACAGCCTCAGCCTTCAGGAATGTCCTGTCGATGGTCAGAGCTGCCAAAGAGAATGGACAGGACCCAGGAGTAAGGCCCAGGCAGGTGGCCGGCAGCTCTGACACTTTCCTGGCCACAGTCCGCATCCCCCGTGGACACTGCTGAGGTTTGGGGGGCTTAAGCATCTGGGTGTAGGGTAGAGTTTCCAGACCTTTTGGCCCATCTGCTCAGCTCTCACTTGGAGGGCTTGTGTTGTTGAGATGTCTGAAATATTTGTTTTCCAAAGGATTAACTTCCAGATGATTCCAGAAGGGCCAGGAACAATCCACAAGGCTGGAGGAAGGAGGCACTTGTTCCCTCTTGAATGCAAACCAGGACAGTATCCTCCACCTAGACAGCCCAGGGTGACCTTATTTTTCTTCCTTTAAGCACCATTTGATTAATCTACTCAGTCCATCACTGGTCCCTTCAATAAATGCCCCCTAAAACTGAGGCCAGCTTCTCTTCTTACGCACTGGGGCCTCTTCTCTTTGATTACTGTCCGTATGTGGATATAGGTCAGCACCCACTCTGCCCCTAGGAATCAAACCGATGAGATACTACCTGCCCTAAGAACCTTCTTCACCTTCCTGGATCTCACCCACCTCACATGATAGCTCCTGGGATAGTGGTAATCCCATGATGCAATGGGACAGGATGGTGGACTCCTGAAAATACATAGTTTGACTTTGAGGTCAGGGTCTGTGTAGTTTGCTCAGTCCCAGAGTAGGAACTCAGATCAAAGATAATGCTCATGTGTCTTTTGCAGCCGGAGCAGAAACAGCGACGAGGCTCTAAGAGCGGACTGTAATAGATGGAGAAGGATGAGGAAGAAACCGGAGGGAGGGTCAGCAGAGGCCTTGGGAAGGCTCAGGGCAGAGACGTAAAGCAGCCAAGATTGCTGAAACAGTGGAGCCGCCATGTATAGATGGCCTCAAAGTGGTGACTGAAAAACCAGACTCATCGCTGTGTCTCTGTATCCAGGGGTCACAGAGGACCGTCCCTCAGATGTGCTCAGCTCCCTCTTTTCTTTCTATCCCATCTCTCCAGAATCCTCTTTTGGGACTAGCTATCACACTTTCATCTACCTACTACATTGTAGGAGACCCTGTATGCCTGCCAGCGTTCATCCATGGGTGCCCACAATGGGTCAGACAGAAACGAGGGAATCATGGTACCCCATGGCAGACTCCTGCCCAGGTTCTGAAGCCAACAAGTCAGAAGGAAGATGTGTAAGACGCAGGAAAGGCCACAGGTCATGTGGACATTACAAGGGCATGTGGGAACTCAAGTGGACAGTCAAACTTATGTCTGCCCCTTGCCATTTTGGATTGCATCAAAATGTCCCCCCTGCCCCAGTTCAGGCCTATCCTCACCTCAACATCGGGTTGATGCAAATGTAATTCAGTGATCCTTCCTGATCTACGCCGGTTAAGAGTGCCCTGGATTCCATGGTGGCATCTGCATCCATTAGAAGAGAAAGTTTAGATAGATACATAGACACAGGGAAAGCTTCTGTAAAAAGGAAGCATAGGTTTGGGGAATAAAGTCACAAGTTAAGGACCTCTAGGGTCTCCAGAGTGTGGAAGAAGCAGGAAGGATCCTCTCCTGAAGCCTTCTGAGAGTTACCTTGATCTTGGGCTTATGGTGTCCAGAGCTGTGTAGAATAAATTCCTGCTTTTGGGAGCACCTCAAAATACCCACACATACTCCCAAACAACAGTGAGGGGTTGCCAAGGCAAGCTGGCACCTTTCATGAGGAAGCTGCAGAGCATTCGGCTCAGAACTCAGATAATGGACTGGCTAGAACAGCAAAGGGCTAACACCACACACCTGGGCTGCAGCTGCAAGCATCTGGAACCCACCTGTGACACACAGTTAGCTGCTGCTCTCCGTTTTGGTCGGTGTCCTGTTGCTGTGAAGAGCCATCATGATGTGGCAACTGTGATTATTTTTTTTAAAAAGCATTTATTCTGGGCTTGCTTACAGTTTCATAGGTTTAGTCTGCTCTATCTAGATGCATAGACGGCAGAAAGAGAAAGCAAGGGCCTGGCTTGGGCCCTTGAAACCTCGAAAGCCCAGTGAGGCACTTCCTCCAAACAAGGTCATGGCTCCTGATGGTTTCATATAGTGCCACTCCTGATAACCAAGCAGTCAAATCTATGAACCTATGGGTGTCATTCAAACCACCCTCCAGGTTAATCTTCTCTAGGCTAGTTGACCAGGAGTTGTAAGAAACATTAAGAAGTGAGTGTTTGGAAAAGCAGAATCATAAATTAGACATAGTGGTACAAACCTGCAATCTGAACACTCAAGAGGTGAAGGCAGGAAGATCAGAGATTAGAGGTCACCTTAACTCCATAGCTAGTCTGGGGTCAGCAGGGGCTATAAGAGACCATCTTCCCACACAGAAATCAGTTCTCTTATACCACAAAATATCAAGGCCAAAGTCAAGGTGCCCACGTCTGTAGGGCTGGTTTCTCCTTAGTTGCATGTAGTTTATAGATGGCATCTTCAATCTGCTTTGGATGACATACAATGTCCTGTCCCTATCCAAGTCATACTATGATACTCATGCTCCCATCCTTGGATAGGAATGTGTATATATCTTCATGCCGATGATACCACTGTGACCATGTTTCACCTAGGTGACACCTCTGTGCCCATGTCCAACCCAAGATACAATTCTGTCCTTATGTCCCATCAGAGTGACACCTATGTGCCCATGTCCAGCTAGGAGTTACCTCTGTACCCCTGTCTCATCAAGGTGACACCTCTGTGCCTATGTACTATCTAGGTGACACCTTTGTGGCATTATCCCCTCCATATGACACCTATGCCCATGTCCCATCTAGGAGACAGCTCTGTCTGTGTCCTATCCTGGTAACACCTTTATGTTTATGTCCTATCCAGGTGACATCTCTGTGCTTCTGTTCTATCTAGGAGACCCCTGCCCCTTATCCAATCGAGGTGACAACTCTGTTTTGTTGTCCTGTGGAATCCCATGTGCCCATGTTTCATTCAGGAAACATCTTTGTGTCTATGTCCTATGGAACTCCTAAGCCCATGTCCCATACAAATGACAACTCTGTGCCTATGTCCCATCCAAAAGATACCTCTGTGTCTGTGTCCCATCTATGTGTCCAATCTATGTGTCCCATCTATGTGTACACCTATGTGTCTAGAAGATCTAGAAGGCATCACTTCTATGTATAGAAATATCTCTATACCCATGTCCTTCCAAGGTAATACATCTGAGCCTGCATCTTATCGAAATGGTATTCTGTGTGAATGTCCTATACAAGTAACACTCTTATACCTATGTTTTCTCCAGATGACAGAAACCCCTGTGTCCATGTTCCATCCAGGTGGCACATCAGTGCCCATGTCCTGTCTAGGTAATGCTCCTGTGTCCATATCCCATCTATGTGACACACCTGTGTCCATATTCCAGCTATATGACATGCCTGTGTCCATGTCACATCTGTGTGGCTCTCCTGAGGCCACATCACATCTGTGGGACACTCCTGTATCCATTACCCAGCTATGTGATAGTCTTGTGTGCATATCCCAGGTAAGTGACACTCCTGTGTCCATATACCAGCTATGTGGCACTCCTGTGTCCATATTCCATCTGTGTGACACACCTGTGTCCAAACCCCATCTATGTGACACTCCTGTGTACACATCCAATCTGTGTGACACTCTTGTGAGCATATCCCATCTGTGTGACACTCTTGCAGCAATATCCCATCTATGCAATATTCCTGTGTCCATATCCCATCTGTGTGGTACTCCTGTGTGTATATCCTAGCTATGTGACACTCTATGTCCATGTACTATCAGTGGAACACTTCTGTGCCCATGTCCCATCTGTGTGACATTCATTTTCCATATCCTAGCGATGAGATACTCCTATGTACATGTCCCAGCTATGTGACACTCCTGTGTTCATATCCCAGCTATGTGACACACTTTTCCTTATCCCAGCTATGTGACACTCCTGTGTCCATGTCCCATCTGTGTGACACTCCTGTGTCCTTGTTCCATCTGTGTGACACTCCTGTGTGTATATCCCAGGTTCTGACACTCACGTGTGTATATCCCAGCATGTTCTACTCCTGTGTCCATATCCCATTTGTGTGACTCCCCTGAGGCCATAGCCCAGCTATGTGACACTCCTGTGTCCATGTCCCATCTGTGTGACACTCCTGTGTCCTTGTTCCATCTGTGTGACACTCCTGTGTGTATATCCCAGGTATCTGACACTCACGTGTGCATATCCCAGCTATTTGACACTTGTGTGCATATCCCTCCTGTGTGACTCTCCTGAGGCCATATCCTAGCTATGCGACACTCTTGTGTCTATGTCACATATGTGTGACGCTCCTGTGTCTATGTCCCATCTGTGTGACACTCCTGTGTCTATGTCCCATCTGTGTGACACTCCTGTGTCTATATCCCAGCTACATGATACTCTTGTCCATATCCCATCTATGTGACATTTCTATGTGCATATCCCATCTGTGTGACACTCCTGTATCCATGTCCCATCTGTGTGACACTCCTGTGTCTATATCCCAGCTATATGATACTCTTGTCCATATCCCATCTATGTGACATTTCTATGTCCATATCCCATCTATGTGACACTCCTGTGTCCTTGTTCCATCTGTGTGACACTCCTGTGTCCTTGTCCCATCTGCGTGACACTCCTGTGTCCTTGTTCCATCCGTGTGACACTCCTGTGTGTATATCCCAGGTATCTGACACTCACATGTGCATATCCCAGCATGTTCTACTCCTGTGTCCATATCCCATTTGTGTGACTCCCCTGAGGCCATAGCCCAGCTATGTGACACTCCTGGGTCTATATCACATCTTTGTGGCACTCCTGTGTGCATATCCCAGTTATGTGACACTCCTATGTCCATGTACAATCTGTGTAACACTTCTGTGTCCATGTCCCATCTATGTCACATTTGTTTTCCATATCCCAGCTATGTGACACTTCTATAACCATGTCTCATCTGTGTGACACTCCTATGTGCATATATTAGCTATGTGACACTCCCGTGTCCATATTTCATCTGCGTGACACTCCTGTTTCCATGAGATGGGACATGGACGTGACACTCCTGTGGCCTTGTCTCACCTGTGTGACACTGTTGCGTGCATATTCCATCCATGTGAAATTGCTATGTCCACATCTCATCTGTGAGACACTCCTGGGTCCATATGTCATTCTTGTGACACTCCTGTGTGCATATCCCAGCTATGTGACATCCCTGTGTCCATATCACACCTGTGTGATGCTCCTGAGCCCATATCCCAGCTATGTGACATTCCCATGTCTATGTTGCATATGTGTGATGCTCCTGTGTCCATATCCCATCTCTGTGACCCTCCTGTGTCCATGTCCCAGCTATGTGACACACCTGTGTGCATATTCCATCTATGTGACAATCTTGGGTCCATATCCCATCTGTGTGACACTCCTAGGTCCACATCCCATTTTTGTGACACTCCTGTGTGCATATCCCAGCTATCTGACACTTGTGTGCATATCCCTCCTGTGTGACTCCCCTGAGGCCATAGCCCAGCTATGTGACACTCCTGTGTCCATGTCCCATCTGTGTGACACTCCTGTGTCCTTGTTCCATCTGTGTGACACTCCTGTGTGTATATCCCAGGTATCTGACACTCACGTGTGCATATCCCAGCTATTTGACACTTGTGTGCATATCCCTCCTGTGTGACTCTCCTGAGGCCATATCCTAGCTATGCGACACTCTTGTGTCTATGTCCCATCTGTGTGACACTCCTGTGTCTATGTCCCATCTGTGTGAAGCTCCTGTGTCTATGTCCCATCTGTGTGACACTCCTGTGTCTATATCCCAGCTATATGATACTCTTGTCCATATCCCATCTATGTGACATTTCTATGTCCATATCCCATCTGTGTGACACTCCTGTGTCCTTGTTCCATCTGAGTGACACTCCTGTGTCTATATCCCAGCTATATGATACTCTTGTCCATATCCCATCTATGTGACATTTCTATGTGCATATCCCATCTATATGACACTTCTTTGTCCATATCCCAGCTATGGCACACTCCTGTGTGCATATTCCAGCTATGTGACACTCCTGTGTCCATGTACCATCTGTGTAACACTTCTGTGTCCATGTCCCATCTATATGACATTCATTTTCCATATCCCAGCTATGTGATACTCCTATGTCCATGTCCCATCTACGTGGCACTTCTGTGTCTATAATCCATTTTTGTGACACTCCTGTGTGCATATCCCATCTATGTGACACTCCTGTGTCCATGTCCCATCTGTGTGGCACTCCTGTATCCATTTACCAGGTATGTCATACTCCTGTGTCCATGTCCCATCTATGTGACACTCCTGTGAGCATATATGATCTATGTAACATTCCTGTGTCCGTATCCTAGCTACGTGACACTCCTGTGTCCATGTCCCATCGGTGTGACACTCCTGTGTCCACGTTCCATCTGTGTGGCACTCCTGTATCCATTTCCCAGGTATGTCATACTCCTGTGTCCATGTCCCATCTATATGACACTCCTGTGAGCATATATGATCTATGTAACATTCCTGTGTCCGTATCCCAGCTATGTGACACTCCTGTGTCCATGTCCCATCTGTGTGACACTACTGTGTTCATATCCCAGGTATGTGACACTACTGTGTCCCTTTCCCATCTATATGGCACTCCTGTGCTCATGTCCTAGCTATGTGACACTGCTGTGTCCATGCCCCATCTATATGACACTCCTATGTTCATGTCCCAGCTATGTTACTCTTCTGTACTATCTTATCTAGGTTACTGTTTTGTTCCCGTCAGCATCATATACAAGTGTTATCCAGATACTAGATGGTACCACCATGTTCACAGTGACCTGAAAGATACATTGTGGGAGTTAGTTCTGTATGGGCATAGTGTCCGGAAGATGACAACGGGTGCTGGCTCCAACTGAGAGAGCCATAGTGTGAGGTTAGGACATAAGTCTTGGTCAAGAACTCAGGAGAGACTGAGGCTCCACTCTCTGTCTATGCTCGTCCTTTAGAAGAGTTACTAAGAAGGGATCTGACTCCTGCCTCAGGAAAGCTGAGCTCTTTCTCCACCACCTGCTCTAACTCCATATCCACCAACAGGGCTCAGAGTAGGCTCCCACTGGACCCTATCCCCCAACAGAGTACCATACTTCAGTTAGGTCTGACTGCTCACCAGCTGCTAACCATCACCTAGTCCTCAATGTCCTATATTATTACAATGACCCAAACAAACTAGACTTGACCCCAAGAGTTCAAAGTTTACTGTACTCATTGTCCTTACTGTCCTGGAAGTCCCCAGATTGATAAAGGTGCGCCTAACTGGCCTCTGGAAGTAGAGCTGGTTCCATCCCAGCAAAATCCAATGTTCCTGTAGGAGTTTAACCTGACCAAGGAAGTTTTCCGGCTTACTGGTCAAAATCACTTCAGTAGTTGGATGTGATGCAGTCAATCTCAAAGGCCTTTGACTATACAGGAAAGAACACGGTAGAGCATAAAGGGCTATGGTGCCATGATGAATACGTTCTGTGCAGCAACTGATGACCAGATAGTACTGCGTCTGCCTGAAGCCTGAATAAAACCAAGAAAATAGCCATTGCCTGCAGTTCCTGAATCATCGCAAAAAAAGGGAAAAGGTTGGCGAGAAAGAAAGAGATTCAATTTCCATTTCCTGGGTATGAGTGTGCAGGGACCAAAGGGACACCCCATATTCATACGAGCTACCAAGAGGCATGAGGATTCTCAAGGAGACCATGCTCTATTGGATGTTCGCTGAATTTGTTGTGTGGTTTATACGCGGAAGTTGCCGCGTGGTGGCAGCAAAAATCACTTGCGCCAAACCTAAAGAACCCCCCTAACCCCCCAAGCCCCGTATTGGAATCCACACAAGGCAATACTGTGGGTCCCCCAAGTTCAGTACCTCAGAGGGTCACAAACTTCACTAGGAGGGCAGGACACATGCATTTCTAGGCTGGTCCGTGGTGGTCTCAGACACCGAAATCAACGAGTTCGGCGTACTATCGGCGAAGAATCCTTTGCGCGTAAAGACCAGGGCTGCCGCGTGGCGGCAGTGAAGTCGCGTACATCGCAGCCCTGCTGAAACAGATTGCAACTGAAATTGAATTTTTTCCCCATCACTCTCTATGATCCCATAGTCATGGGCTTCATGAGTCCCGGGGTTCATGATAGTCCTTGATAGAACTTCCTCAAGAGCTATCTCAGGGATATGGGGCTCTGGGGCCATCAGTGCTATGGTATGAAAATCGAGGTATATCTATCGCGAGTGGTGATTATAGAATGCATTGCAGGTATCAAAATGCAGACCTCACTAAGCAGTCCTCAAATCCTGCACTTCTGTAAGGATACCTGACACCCCTACCCATAGAACCACTCAATGAGACTCCAGCAGGAAGTCTGGCAATTTGAGCCTTTGGATGCTAACTGGGGTGTTCAGATGCTAATGACCTCTGGGGTGCCCTGGCAAACAATTCAGAAACTGCATCCTCTCTCTCCTTTGTGCTCAACTACCAGTTTGGGAACTTCAGAACCTTACTTCAAGCCTTGGGTGTCAGTTGAGCCCAAAATTATTTGTAGAGGTGGCAGGGTCCCTGTCTGTTTTTGGCAGATAATCATACTTACGGTACAGCCTACAGGTGGCAAAGTTGGGGTTCACCTGTTTTACTGTCCCTGAGAACCTTGTTAAAAGCAGAAGGCAGGGCACCTGCGCTCTCCCGGAATGGTCTCCTTTGGTCTCAGATCCCACAAACCAGTGCATATAGCTCAATGCCAGAAAGCACAGATACCATTGTGAGTGAAAAGACCAAAATTGCCACGCTAGTGACAGTGTCGTCTGAAACATCCCGTTCCAGAGACAGCCAAAGTTGGGGTTTGCTGGCGGTAATGTCCAAGGGCCAAAGTTCGGGTTCGCCCGCAGCAATGTCCGAAGCCGCTATGCCTCAATATTTGATACGGTTCATAAGGGGTTGGGACACTTGTGTTTCTGGAGGGGTCCCTTTGGTCTCTGGATCCCCAAATCAGCCAGTGCGGCTCACTATCAGAAGGCGTAGAAGCTGTTGTGTGCACGGGGAAATGGATGTTACCGCGCGGTGGCAGCATACTCCTATATATCGTAGCCCAAATGTAGCCAACTTTTGGGGAGCGATTCACTCCCAGCAATATCCCAAGTCACCCAAACCTGATGCAGTTCATAGGGGTGTAAGACGTGTGCATCTCTGGAGTGGTTGCACATTGAAACCAGAGAACTTGACTCATTCCCTACACAGCCCGAGATCGTCAATGGCTGGTATCGCCGAAGTTGCCGAGCGATAACCAGTTCAATCCCACATACTTTAACACAGAGATGACCAAAGTTGGGGTTCACCTATGGCAAACTCATAGGTCACTCAGGCCTAGCGATTCACAAGGGTCATGGGGTGGTAGGACACACATTTCTCGGGTAACTCCTTCGGTCTTGCGCCCTTCACGATCGGTACACTCCCGACACAGCGCGGATTTGGCTATAGCTAGATGGACAAACATGCCGCGCGGTGGCAGTACAATCCTACGTATTGCTGGGCTGACGCGGCATAGATTTGGGGTTCGCCTGTGACAAAGCTTCAAGTCACCCAGGTTCAACAAAGGGGTCAGGCATTTGCATTTATGGAATGGTCCCCTTCTGTCTTGGGACTGCTCGCGCTAGCCAGATCTGCTCAGTCCAAGCACAATACAAAATCGGTTACGGGTGAGAGACACAGAAATTGCCGCGCCATCTCACACGCGGGAACCCAGATAGCCGTAAAAAGAGGCTGAGATTCAACTACCGCAATGTCCCAAGTCACCTAGGAACCATAGCGAGAAGTTACAGAGCTGCCATTGGAGACTAGAAGTCAGGGCTCCGCTTAGCTTGAAGCAAAGTGGTGGGGGGGTGACGGGGTATAGCGGTGGGGCATGGGGGTACAGCGGGAGGTAAAGCGGGGGATATAGCGGGGGGTATAGCGGAGGTATAGTGGGAGTATAGCGGGGAGGTATAATGGGGGTATAGCGGGGGAAGGAGGGATAGCGGGAGTATGGGGGGGTATAGCGGGGAGTATGGGGGCTATAAGGAGTATAGCAGGGGGGTATGGTGGGAGGATGACAGGGGATATAGTGGGGGCTGTAGGGGGAGGGTATAGTGGGTAATATAGGAGAGTATAGCAGGGTGACTGGGGGGCGGGGGTGACATGGACCGACTGTTGCCAGACCAGTGAACAGCCCACGTGTGACGGCCAGCCCTCGGTGGTGGTGAGGCTGTCTTTGGGCTGCTGCTGCTGCCAGGGTCCTTAAGGTTCATCAGAAGATGGGGTCATTCTTTTTCATCTTATATACCGATCTCTTAAGAGCGCGGAGATAGCCACAACCACCACGAGGTGACAGCACAGATTCACACATTACAGCGCCAAGATAACAGAGGCTAGGGTCTACTTAGGGCCAAACTGGAGGTGTCTGTCAGTACCATGACTTAGGGTCCACCCACAGCAGTAACCAGGGCTTTTCACGAGTAAAAACGTGGGGTTGCCCACAAGAACCAGAAATGAGGGACTGCCCACAAGAGCCAGAAATGAGCACTCAGCGGACATGCAGCAACTGGGCTGAGGCTCTTTCAAGGTGCTACTGCACCTCACATATGTGAGGACCTGCCGAGTGGTCATGACAGGTCAGCCCTGGGGTCTTCCTCACACCTGAAGCTCCAGTCACTTCCATCCATTCTAACTCTGTGGGTTACAGCCTCCAGGCTTTCAACAGAAGCTAAGGGCAATGGTGTACCACAGGTGGCTAGAGGGACAGGGCATCTTTCCTGTCCCCATTCTATCGCTGATAGTGGTAGGATAGGGAGACCACACTGTGCCTCTGGTTGGGTGGGGAGATCAAGGCCAGACTGTGAGGTAACAAATAAAACTCACCGCAGGAGAGTACTGATGAATGTGATGGCCAGAAAAGTGACAGTGAGGAGCACCCAAATTAGCCACCTCGTTGAAACCACTGTGGCCAGACAAGGTCAGTCAAGCAAACTGGGACAAAGGCTGAGGGTTGACCACTGATAGGCTGTTGATACTGCCTGGGACAGTATGAGACCCCTGCCCCCAAATTCCTGTTGGGGTCATTACACAAGCTGAGTAGTAGGCAGCTTCAATGTGGCAGGGTGCCTGGGGCACCACTGTTCCATGAAGGGCTCCAGTAGGCTACGGGGCTATATGTTCTCGACCTCAAGGGAGATATTTTGGGACAATGCCAGGCCCTGTCTAAGGGATTCCAAAGTGGGAGTTGTGGTGAGGCTGTCTTTGGAGAATTTCAGGACGAGTGCGGGTGCGGGGTGAGGCGAACGTGCGCTGGAACGATCCAGGGTGGAGGTGGGCCCTGCGGGGGCCCTGGCGGGTCCTTGTACTGATTGGTTGACAGAGTAGGGGCGGGAATTCTGGGCGGAGCCACTCCAGTTAGAAAAAGCCCGGGCTAGGGGCCCGAAGCACCGGGTGGGGAGGGGGGTGGGGGGGGGGGTGGGGGGTAATGGGGAAACTGGGGAAGATGGGGAAGATGGGAGTGCTGGAGGAGAGTTGTGGGGTCCGAGGAGCACCTCGGCATCTGGAGTCTGGCAGGAGTGTTGAAGGACTGAGGGGCTAGCTCAGGCAGGGCAAAGGCAGCAGGACCTGGGAAAAAGGAGCATGGTGTGGTTCCCAGGCATTGCAGAGGCTGGAAAACATCGGTGTGGGGTTGAAGGGCCTGAGCTAGGGTTGGAGAGGAACGGGGAGCCAGACATTCATCCCGGTCACTTTTGGTTACAGGACGTGGCGGCTGGTCGGATACAGGGGAGCTGCTGGGAAGGGTTCGACCCCAGACCTGGGCAGTGGAGGTGTAGCTGGCAGCGGTGGGCAGGTGAGGACCGCCGTCTGCTGGGCAGGTGAGTCTCCTTCTTCTCTCTTGGCCTCGCTGCACTGACCTTCTAAAAGGTTTAGAGAGCGAGGCCGCTGAGAAGAAGCAGCTGACCTCCCAACAGAATGGCACATAGAAAGGCAGGACAGTTAGCAAAGGAGACATCGTCTCGGGGGGAGCCGAGACAGAACAAGGCTGGGGGACCATTGGGCACCCCGGAGTGGAAAGAGCTTTTAGAGAGAAGATAGAAGAGGTGCAGGGCTGCCAGTCAAGACTGAGGCTGCTGCCTCCAGGCAGGTGATAGGAGGCCTTGGAGACAGTGGCAGAGACTATGGGATCCAGCAAGAACAGAAGCATTCTAGGCTGGGGTCAAACAGGGCAAGATGGGGGTCACAGGACACAGATGGGTCCCCAGCCGCCACCACATCCCACCCACCGTAATTCATTTAGAAGCAGGTTCAAGAGTGGCTCTGGCAGGGCCTTCTGAGGCCTTTGCCAGAGCTTCGATGGCCGGAGAACGGGAAAGAAGGGCAGTGCAGGGTGTCAACAGGAAGGGAATGGGGGCTGCAGGTATCGGACTCCAGAGGGATTTTACAGCAAGGAGGCTGCAGTGGGTCCAGCCTGCAGACACACCATTCCCATGAGGCACTGCGGCCCAGGGACTGGTGCGGAAAGGGCCCACAGTGGACTTGGTGCACTGTATGCCCTAACCGCTCAGTCCCTGGGTCTGGCATGACAGACAGAACATTTCCAGGGGAGTCAAGGGCACAGGATGAAGCCAGACAAGGCGAGGCAGGTGGGGCAGAATGAATGAGCTTTCTAGGGAGGGAGGTTGGGTGCAGGTAGAGCGAGGTAAAGCAGCTGGGGTGGTGAGCCAGCGAGGCACTGGCCTCCAGAGTCCGTGGCCAAGGAGGGCCTTGCGGGCGGCGACGGAGCAGTGATCGGTGTCTCGGAGAGCTCGGACTGGAGACTAGGGTAAGTGTCTGTCCCACTAGTGGCCACCCAGTTTCCTCCCACTCAAGTCCACTTAACTCATGTCTTTTTTTCTCCCCACAGCCAGGTCTCTAGCAGAAGTGGATGTGCCTGCCAGTCACTGAAGGCGAGGATGACAGGTGTGGTCAACGTGATAGAAAGACATGACATGGTCCGGTGTGATGGAGAGGACAGAAGGACAGTCATCCAGCCTTCCTGGTGAGCATACTCCCTGCCACAGGGCTAGCCCGCTCAACCACCTAATTTGTCACCCACTCACTCCAGATTCTGTCCTTTGCAGAACACCGTGGGCTGGCGCCGTGGGACACTGCCGTAGAAGCCGTCTGTTCTTTCCTTTGCCCAAAGAGCTAACACATCTCTGCTGCTCTCTGGATCCTCTTCCCCCTACCTTGAACCCTCAAGATGAAAGGTGAGGACTCTTCTGCCCCACGTGGGTGGGGCGTGGCAGGCTGCCAAGTGCAGGGGTCTCATTCTCTCCCACCCACAGAAATGGTGCTACCCAGCTCATGTCTGGGCCTTTGAATCCGGGGACTTCTTTAAGTCCGTCTAGTTCTGAATCAAGAATATGCTGCACTCAGAACCACTACACTACCTGCCTCAGGAATCGGCTCGAAGGTGAGTCAGGGCGCCCTTTGGCAGCTCGGCAAGCCCACTCCCCCCTCCCAACACCCCCCTTAGCTCCCCTCCCCCTCCCAGCCCCCCTCATTTGTCTTTTTTCTCTTTGCAGGTAAAGCTGAAGGAACAGACGGTGACAACATCTTGAAAGAGCAGACCCACACAGCACCCACCCACCCCTGAGACTCCATCTTCATGGCCAACTAACTCTGCCTGGCCCGGGAGACCACCACCCACATCATCCTGGAGCCAAGCCTCTAGCCCGGGATGACTTCATCATCTCCCTCCTGTCTTTTTTCTTCTTCCTCCTTTCCTGTAACTCTATATTTCTTTCCTTTTGTTCCTTCTCTGCTTGAGAGACTCAAAGCATCCGTGACTCTGCTCCCCCACTCACCCCTTTTGAATTTGCACTAAGTCGATTGCACTGGTTTGGAGTCCCGGAGATAGCCTGAGTCTCTCCGTATGGATGTATACAGCGAGTGTGTAGGCCCCTTTGGCTATGCTGCCCCAGTGCCCGCCCGTCATCCACTTCTGTCTGAGGGCAACTGGGTGTGGCCGTGTGCTTGAGGCCTCGCCTTCCCCTCGCCTAGTCTGGAAGCAGTTCCATCATAAAGTGTTCAACACACCCTCCTTCATCCTTTGTCCCTCCTCACCAGGGCCTCACCAGAGGTCCTGGGTCCATCAATAAATACAGTTACAGTCATTGGTCTCGTGCACTTGAATATAATGCGACTCACTTGGGGGGCTGGGGGGCAGGGGAAAGAAATGAGGGAAGGGGAATAAAAGGGATGGGGTACAGCACCCATAATGAAGGGGATTATGAAATGGGGGGGCATCTAGGATGGAATGAAGACTAGGAGATGGGAGGGGCTTATGAAAAGGACGGTGGCATTGGGATGGGAGGCCATGGGAGGGGGGCTCATGAGATACCAAGAAGCTACAGTATGGAAGGGGTCTATGCATATGAAATGGTGCCTAAGGAATGAGCAGCGCAGTAGACATCACAGTGGCGAGTGGCAGAGTGCCATGTGGAGACAGAGGCAAGGCTGTGAGGAGGGTCCCTCAAGACAGGGGAGCTGGGGAGGTGAAGGACAGACATCCTTAGCAATGAGAGAGATGGTGGGCCTGACCAGAAACCTGGATTCCACACTGCTGCAGGTCCTGTCTGGATGACTCCCCAAGTCCTCACACTAATCCCAACTCCTGAAGCCTACTGTCAACTGCAAAGTGAACCTGACTCCCGACTCCTCGCAGAGGCTCGTAAGGAGGTAGACAGCTATATGTGAGGCCACATAAAGGAGCCCATGGTGGCCCCTGGGCTTCCCTCTCCGGCTCTGAGCATGCTCAGCTCTGGACTGGAGCCCACGTAGATGCCTGCAGTGGTACCTTTCCCCGAGCTCTCTGCTGCGTAGAAGCTGAAGGGCCACAGCAGAGAGACAGGGACATGCTCAAGTCTGGATGTAACACAGAACATAGGGCACAGTGAATGTAGGAGAATAGGGAGGTCAGCGTGAAAGACAGGTAGATGAAGGACTACCACTGAGGTCCTGCTTCCTAGGGTGGAAGCGTAGCACCCCCATGGGTTTGCGATTAGGGTCCTCATAGCAACAGCAGCTGGTTGGGCTGACCCCTCTATCTCTGAGACTCCTACCAGCCTCCCAGGTCCTAGATGTTTAGCTGTTTAGCTAGTTGTTCAGACACTGGATACTAGAAAGGGACTGGAAGAGCAGCTAAAAAAAAAAAAAAAAAAAAAGGCTGGGGTCCTTGGCTCTCATCCCCCTCCCCGAGCCCCTGCCCTTACAGCAGTCAAGAAAATCTCCTCCAGCTGACAAAGACCAGACAGGACTGACTGTCAGGAACACCCACCCTCTCCGCCCCATACCCTCTCTGGGCAGTGGGCCAGCTCCTCCCCACCCCCAATACATGCCTGGTCTCTCTTCTGGACCCTCCACAACCCTTTCTCTCCCTATCATTTTGCCCTCTAATTTTCTGGGAGGGGGACCTCTGTGGTCTCCCTCTGCTAAGACAGGGTGGTGAGGCACCCACTGGGCACAATTACATGTGGCTGTTTCTCTGATCACCTCCATAGAGAACTTCAAAAGCTGCGAGTTAGAACATGTCCATCTTCCTGACCCCACTAGAGGTTCTTGCCCCAGTGACAAAGTAGCTTGTTATGGGGGGAAGGGTAATCTACAAACAGCCTTTATGACGGACATCTGACCACCCAACCCTGCAAAAGCCAGGCTCAGAAGACAAAAGCTGCTGCTTTACAAGAGACCTTGGCAGGAGCAGCTAGTAGGTAGTGGAGGTAGCCAAAGGGGATACTGTCGAAGATTGGGGTAAGGATAGCCAAGAAGGCCCAGAGTCTGTCTAAGGAGACACAGAAATAGAGTTTGCAGAGTGGAAAGGAGGTTCTGGAATGACATGAGCTGCCTCCTCTGGCCCCTGCTTTTCTGGTCACCTGTGGAGCCTACCATGCTGAAAGTGAACTTTCCACCGGCTTGGAGGTGTGGGGTGCTGGAAACACTCACTCCCACTCTGGAGTTCTACCCAGAAGATGCTAAGACAAATCTGGGTCTGAGATAAGGGTGCCACTGTGGCAGGAGGAACTGCTCCTTTCTGTCTTCTCACCAGTCCATGGTGGACGCCTCCTTGAACCACGCCAGTGAATGTCACAGATAGTGAGGGTGTCTCAGGACAGGGCCTACCTTGAGTTTATCCACTCCTCCTTTATTTAATGCAGAGGGTTCTGAAGCCAGTGTCTGAAGTCATACCCAGGAGCTCCCCCAGAAAAACTGGATGGATGTGTGGGGGCAGGACCTCAAGGTGCAGGCTGGTGGGGGCTAATGCCCCCAAATCGCCATAGCTCTGCAAACAGGTGTGCCTGTGGGTCTTGGGCCTCAAGAGCCTCGCCCAGAGGTAGGGGCTGGGAAAACAGAGGTGGCCCAGCCCCCACCCCCAGCCAGCACAGCCCCTCCATCAGCCCACAGTTTGGAATGTGTTTACCTTTAGCCCAACCCGATTTCCTGCTTTTTAGAAAAGGGGCTTAGAGAGGGCTGCTAGACAGGCTCCAAGCCTGCCACCCAAAGGCACTTTCAACCACCCCCTCCCTGTGCGGAGAAGCTAACAGGGGCTTGAATTTCATCCCCCAAACCCCAGTCAGGGTGGGTAGTGGGGAGGGTGGGGAGGGGCTGGCTGCTCCACGCTGCACAGCCTGGGAGGAGATGTTTCAAATCTTCATGGGGCCCAGGGTCCCTAGCACAACCCCCACCCTGCAGGCACAGAACTACAGAGATCCTCACACACCCAACCCCCTCCCCAGCTATGTCTCAGTGACAAGCTAAGGTTGGACAAAAAGACTGGAGTAGCCCATTAGAGAGTCCTTATCACATGTGGTGATGTGGCCACAGCAATAACTCGGGGTTTGTCCCTGAGGACCCATAGGCTGTGGGTGAGTAGTCTGTGTGTGAGGGCCACATAGCCTCACCTATATACTCTGGTCTATGTGGTAGGATCTGTGTGCTGACCAGTTGGCCACTGGCTGGTGCTGAGGCTGAGCCTGAGGCAAGGGGTCTGTCCTTTGTCAGGATTTTCTGTGGGAGTGAATGTGGCCAAGGCCTCCAGGAAAGTGTACCCTTGAGCTGACTATGTTGGGCGTCTGTGGTTTCATGTCTCAGGTTGATCTGAGTAACCCAAGAGCACGTTTTGGGCGGGAATCACGAACATGGGGGAGGGACAGCAGTCAAGATATTTGCTATCCCACTGAGTAGAGAACATTCCAATACTGAGCAGGGAAAGAGGCCTCTTAGGCCCCTGGGGGCTGAGGGTTTGACTGCAGTACACCCTGCAGAATCTCAAACGTGGCACCAGACTGCAGAGGTTGGCCTCCCCCTATCTAAACTGCAAGAGGAGGGTCTCCTTTCCAAAGGAACCAGAAAGCTGAGAATCCCATCTAAAGCTTTATGTGGTCCTCTTCAGCCATGCAGACCAGCATCTGACCAGAACCAGAGGTTGGGCTCAAAGCCTGTGCCCTTCCAGCATGATTCCCGCCTCTCCACAGAACATTTATCTTTCGCATGTGTGCACAAATGTGTATGTGCACATGTGTATGCATGCACAGGCATGTGTGTGCACACTTGTGCATGTGTGTATGTGTCCCATGAGGAACTGGGGTCGTCTCTGAGATTGTGTGAACCTCCAGAAAGGGGAACAGAAGGTTCTGGAAGGAGCTGTGGTCAGCTCTGGCCTCCCCTCAGGCTGTTGTAGCCAGGCTGGCTCAGCAGAGCTACCCACCCTCTTTCCTTTCCTTTCCTTCCCTCCCCTCTCCTCTTCTCTCCTTTCTCCTCCTCCCCCCTCTCCTGGTGACATTGTTGGCCCGTTTCCAGGGCTGAGGGGAGCCGGCGGGGGCCCTTCCTGGAAGCCCACCTGCAAAGGCTTGCTGGGAAGGGGCCTGCTCTCCCTCAGGCTCCCACCCGCCCGCAGCCGTTTCCTGGAAGCAGTCACTGGGTATTCTGTTCCTTGTCAGCGCGAGCCTGCAAATAAAGCAGACACTGTGCTCCTTGTCCTTAGGGAGCCCAGCTCCATCACCCCACACCTGGCAAGACAGCGGGCGGGCAGCCGGGCCATGGGGAGCAGTGTGAGGCGAGGCGGGGGCTGGACCCATAAACAAGCACAGGCGCCAAGTACAGGAGGCTCTACCCCCGCCCTCTGTGTGACACCTTTGAGGTGAGCACATGCCAAACCCCAAAACCAGCTATTGGTGCAAGAGGGAAGTCCCCAAGGGAAGGACACCACGCAGACCCCAGGGAGAAGCTGGGAGCAGGTCCATGGAGAGGTCAGCCCTGGGACCCTGGCTTTGCAGGAATCTTTTACCTGAATGGGAAGTGGTGTCACACGAGAGAGGCATCACGTAAGGGAGAAAGAGGGATTGGTAAAACTCTTCACTTTGAGCCAGGTAAAGAGGCAGCGCAGAGCTAAGGGGAGTCGTAGAGTCAGGGCCTTGTGGGCACCCTATCTGGGAGAAGAGATTAAATGATAAAACCTGGACTCCAGTCTTTCTTGGGGGAGAAATGAAAGAAAGGATGGTGAGAGGAGGCCTAAGAGCAGGCGAACCTCCCTGGGTGTGTGCAGAGCACAGACAGAGTGTAGAGTTAGCGCTGAGGGTCTCCAGTCTAGAGACCAGGGCCAGGCGAGCCTCCCTGGGTGTGTGCAGAGCACAGACAGAGTGTAGAGTTAGCACTGAGGGTCTCCAGTCTAGAGACCAGGGCCAGGGGACACATGGAAAAACCAGGAGGAACCATGGGGCACAGTGTGGAGTAGAAAGGGCCACAGAGGACTAGAGAGTGACTGGTAGGGTTATGGTGCCTAATGCTAACACAGACTCTAGTCTGTGCATCTGAGGAGAAATAGACTTAAAACATGAATCTGAGCCCAACCTCTCATGGGTGGAGGGCTTGGGGTGGTGCTGTGAGGGATGGGGCCTAGGGGAACAGTGGGGCCCCATGAAAGGCTGGGAAAGACTGGTTTATTCAGGTGGCATTCAGGTTGTGCGCGTGCGTGGCAGAGCCCATGGGACTAAGGGGGGTGTACACAGAGCCCTTAGCAAGCTCCCCATTGGCTACTGGTGACTTCACTCCTGTGTCAACACCACCATGTCTGCAGCTTCCTGGCTGGCCAGGGTTTATGGAGCGGGACGCGACCCCGCCTGGGCCCCCACCTCACTCATCCCACACACTGGCCCACTGTTAGGGTCTTGGGGGTTGGGGGAGGCTGTACTGTAACATCCTGGTGCCTCCTGCTCTTTCACCTACCTCTGAGGTCCTGGGACAGTTCTTTCCCTCCAGGCATCCCTGGCCACAGGGTATGCAGGCCCTACCTCCCTCTCCCTCTGGAAAGGAGCTTGAGGCCCTGGGGCCACAGAGGTCTGCAATCTGTGCCTATGGTTATGGAGTAAAAATCCAGCACAGAACAGAGACTGGGCTCTAAAGGGACTCTAGGGGCTCTCTCATAGGGGCCAGCCTTACAGACTTGCTTTCTCTGACCCGAAGTTCTTGTAGGGGGTCACTAGTCAGAAAATCGTCCAAAAAGCCATTGTGATGACCATTCCTGCCCACCTGGCTTTGTCATTCCCCTTAGAGCAAGGTATACTTTTGGGGAAAGAGTTATGGTGCCTGATGTCAGACTCTGGAGTCCATGCATGACCTTCCAGTGACCAGAACCCTGCTTATCCCTCCTACAGATTAATAGGCCCACCCAACCCCAGCTACAGGAAGGAGTTGAAATTCTTGATTCCCAGTGTCTACTTGGATAATGGTGACCTGGGGGGTATTGGGGCTCTCCTCCCCAGACAGGCTACAATCCCAAACGTGGTGGCCAATACCAGGAGTAGGTACATTTTCCACAGAGCCAGTAGCCCCGGGCAGTTGAGCAGACTAGCTTCACCTTTGTAAACTATGCTGTCACCACTGCTACTACCATTGTGGGAGCTTCCTGTTGGGGGTCGGATTTGCTGTGCCTTTCCCAGGAGTCGTCTGGGACCAGAATGGGATGAGTCAGCTTGGACAAAGGGTCTTGGCCTACCTGAAGCTAAGATACGTTTCTTAAGGAAGTATAGATAAACTGATATTCCGGGAAGGGCAGTGGGGTCCCTAGGCCAGAGGAAGAGAGAAGCAAGAGAGATAGGAAGAAGAGTGAGGTGACCTCTGTCCTGCTTCCTCCACAGTCCTATGTCCAGTGGCCTTCATCACCAGTGAGTCATACCCAGGAGCCCTTAAAGGGTCGGAGAACATTTGAGTGGGAACAGAATGGAAAGACAAAATGGAAGGAAGTGATTAGGACCAAAGGCGCAGAGGGAGACAGAGCTGACAAACTGGGAGGGAGAGCCCTCTGGGGCTGGTAGAAAGAAATCTACCAATAGTCACTAAATCCCAACTCCTATTGGCTGCCTTTCTATTCCAACAGCCCTTCCCCAGGAGCAGGCCTTGGATACAACTGTCCTTTCACTCCCCCTCCCTTTCCCCCGCCCCATGGAGTGGTCTCTGTTTGTGAGAGCTGTAACCTGGCTCTGCCCTGCATGAACCCCTCCCCTCACCAGAGTCAGCAGTGTCCCCTACTAGAGGGTGAATGGCCTCCCTCTCCCTCGGGTCGTGGGGCAGAGTACATGTGTGCCAAGAGGGGGCCCAATGGGCCACGTGGCTGTTTGCAGTTCATGAGAAGCAGCTGAGATAAAAAGCTGTTTTCCCAGTGGGCAAGGGGCCAGAGGGGGCTGAGGGGGGCGTGGGAGTCAAGGCCAGGCTGTAGGGCTTTGTGCAACCCTGGCCTCCCCCTCCTATGTGTTTGTACCTGCAGGAGGGGGGTGTGCAGCTACAGGGCAGTCCCCACACGAGGTTGTCAGCTCTACTAGCTCTCTAGACTTTCCCTTGGTGCCTGAAAGTCCCAGGTGTTACCGTTCCCCGTTATGAGGTTCCATCATCCAACTGCCTAACTATGACAGAATGTGGTCTGTGATTTAGGTGGGCGTAGTCCTGGCCAAGGGACTGCCAACCTACATAGGATCAGGGCAGGGGGAGCAGTGTCAGAGATATGTAAACCTTGACAGACATGGGAAGAGCCAAGATAATTAGATTAAGAGTTTACACGATGCTCAAGTCAAGGGTATGTTCTCATAGAGGGGTCCTGGGAACTGGCCAAGTCCCCAAGAAAAGGGACTTCAAACCTTCTGCTGCCACCTCCCTAGGTAAGGCCTCAGGGTAACCTCGTTGGGTAATCAAAAGGGCGTAGGCCTGGAAAAAGACCCCCATCTCTATCCACCTGGCCTCACTAGGCATGGAAGGGTAGTCCTCCGAGAGAGAAGTCCTCCGAGATTTCTTACCCAGCTGGTAGTACTCCCAGCTCGTCTCAGTGAGGCTTCTGGTGGGACCCTAAGTGGGTCCTAGAAAGAGACTGCCAAGCAGGGATCAATGGATCTATTTCTTGCAGGAGTCGGTTAGGTACATCTATGAAACAAGGAGTCTGTGTGCCCCCTTCATACAGGCCTGTGAGTCTCATAACACACGCCTTATCCATATTTGATGTCTCAACTCCGTGGCCAGTGCCTTCCTGGTGTCTTAAGAAGGGTGCCTGTTCACATCTGCCTGACTGGATTGGTGACAGCTTCCAGACCCTAATCTGGGTACATCAGTGCATAGTTCAGAAATGGGTTGCCCTGAGTATGAAGCATGCTAGTGGCTAGTGTTGTTAACAAGTAGATGCTCCTCATGATTCAACTTGAGGTCCCCACTTCCAGAGAGAAAAACCCATTCTTCTTCCACCAGGGTGGCATTTTCAAAATGGCAGAAGAGTCTACAGAGCCCAGACTGCCACAGCACTCAGTGGGTGCAGTTCATTGAGATGGGGATGGGTATAAGGACTCTTAGCCTCCCCTGGAGCCAGGGAAGGAGGCTAAACATTGGCAGGAGATCACTATTGTTCTTTAAGGGCAGTGTCCCCATTCCATGCAGGAAAGTTGCAGAAAAATAGGAAAGGGGTAAACAGGGTGCCTCTGGGAAAAGTTCCAGAAAGAGAGACTGTGTCAGAAAGGTCACATGCTTCCCACCAGCCCTTACCTCCAGTTGATGAACCCTGACAGTCACCAGTCCGTGGAACATGAGCCATGTTTCCTGGTTTTATTTTTCTTTAGCTCCACAAGCCCTCACCTTCCTACTCCACTAGCACAGATGTGTTCTTATTTGCTTATTTTGATTTTTTTGAGAGAGTCTCATGTAGCTTAGGCTGGCCTTGAACTCACTATGTAGCTGAAGATGACCTTGAACTCCTATTCCTCCTGCCTCTACCTCCCAAGTACGGGATTACAGACATGTCCCTCCATATCTGGTTACGTAGTGCTGAGGATTGAATTCAAGACTTGGTGCATGCTAGGCAAGCACTCTATCAACTGAGTAACATCCTGGTCCTATTTTTAAACTTTAAAACTTAGTGTCCAGGCAAGATCAGGCAGCTCCCACAGTACGACATGACCTAGTTAACAACTGCTGTTATGTATGTAGCCCATGCAGGCAAAGCCACTTGGTGTGGCCTGGCTGCTCTGTGTCTCTTAGCTTTGAGATGTCCATTCCAGACTGGGCATCTCCATTCACAAAGACTTCCATAAGTTTACCTGGGGTGCCATGGGAAAGAGCACTAACTACGGACACCACAGAAACTCTGTAGATGAAAGCTTAGGGTGTGGCAGCCTTCTGTGAAGAGGTGCTCTGGATGTTGGATTCCCACCACCAGAACATAGAGACAAGGCAAGTTGGAATACTGGACACAGTTAGATAGGGCACTGATAAAAGGGACTTAGGTGATAAGTCTGGCATACTAGCTCAGCCATGTACCTCACTGAGTTGGCCCTCTCATCTACAGAAGAGGGAACTGTCTATAGGTCCAACCATCCTCTGACATCTGACATGGATACAGGTAACCAGCGGTTCCTAAGCTTCATAAGGCAGCCAAAAGATAGTTCCTAGGACCAGCTATGGAGCGTAGAGAAATAGAGGAGGAACTTTCTATAAGGTAAAATGGTCCCACTGCTAGGATCAGCAGAAACCCAGCCCACAGTCCCTCCCTAGTCAGGCAGTACAAGCAGGAATGTAAAGGGTAAAGTCCTAGGACACTGACCTCAGAACTCAAACAGGACAAAGACCCGACCCCCTGGACAAACAGTGGGTCACCGTGCAAACTTAGGCAGGGCAGGAGTGCCCCTCAGCGTCGTGTTGTGAGTGTAGTCCTACACTGCTGTCCTTGACTCCGTGGCCTCTCTGGGAAAGGTAACCGGGAGCTTCTGAGACCAGGGAGAACATGCCAAGCCTACTAACCTCACTGTGTGGAGAGGACTCCTACTTGCCCTGGCACATGAATCCTTCCTGAGGAACCACGGCTTCAAGGTGCTCTCTTTCAGACAGCTTCTTAAGCTCTAGCCCCAATTCCAGACCTCTCTTGCCAGCCTCAGGAAACACTGTCCTACTTCTACTTCTGGGGCCCTGTGATAATCAGGGACAGTGGAAACGAGAGTTTCCTCCATCCCTGTCCTGTTGAACCCAGGGCTGGAACAGGTAAAGGAATGATTCCATTGCCTCACTATGCTGTCAGTCAAGGAAGCCCCCAGAAAGGAGATACTGATTTCCCTCAGAGACACGGAAGCTGGAGAAGAGAAGGGACTACAGAGTGGTGGCCGTAATGCTAGCCCAGCTTCCAGATATTTCTGACAACTACCTTCAAAGCGCCCAGCCCTCAGGCTGCAGAGGCACCCTCCCCAAGTATACCCCAAACTCTTGTCCACAAGCATTCACAAGAATCTCTGGCACATTCTGGGTACTCTCCTGAGAAGAGGAAAAAAGAACTGTGTTGTGAGATGGCTGTGACCATCATGGACCAGACCCACAATGGGATGAGAAGGATGGGTTAGCTTCTGCTTCAGAGGAGACAGAATCACAGCACCCTGGAAGAAAACTCAGGTGACTGGGAGGACCCATAGTCTAGGTCTCCCTAGACCTAGAAAGCCTCAGTCTTCAGGCAGGATTTAAATGGAGGCTGTGACGCTCTATACACCCAAGTTGAGAAGAAAAGGTTTATCTGCAGGTCCCAGAGTCCCAGCCATGCAGGAAGGGACTGCCTTATCCAGGGGTGAGTAGGGAGGGGACTTGGGCTCCTTCGTCACCCCCAGAAACTCTATACAGTCCTCCTTTTGGAATCAAGACCCTCTGGACCTAGAGCTGTAGCTATGAATGACTTATGAGCAAAAGTCCACCTCCTGGAATCCTGACCAGGCAAAGCAGGCCTTTCTCCTGGTGACAAATGGGGAAGGAGGGGGATGCCGAGCTGCCAGAGCCATCTGGCTGAGGAAGACACTAGCCCAGAGGGTGTGGTGTGGCTGGCTCAGGAAGGTCAGAGGCCATGATGGCCCGGAAGAGCCTCCAGCCACCTGGGCAATTGCCGTTCGGCTGGTCCTCACCCGCCCCTCTCCACAGGATCAGAGGAAATCACAGCAGTGCAGGCAAAGTGTTTATTTTCAAATGACATTTCTAAGAAAAATGGCCTCCCCCAAACGCTTGACCCTATGCCTGGAATGTGGGGAGACAAACAGCTGTCTTGACTCCCAGGCCCCATGAAGACCCTGGTTGGGGGCAGGGGCTATGAGATACCTCCTGAGTATACACCAGCCACAGTGGTCAGGGCATAGGATCCTGGCTCTGGGCTCCATTCCCAGCCTTGCTGTGTCCCCAGCAGGAAGCCCACACCCCCATGGCCCTGGGGTCACATGCATGCAGGGACAGCTTGTCTTGACCAGCAGGGCCCAGCACCCCTAGTGTGGAGTTCATAACATTGGCCTCCTAGTACACGCGCCATACCACAGGCTGCCTTGGCGCCGCTGCTCCTGCTGGGCTCCTGGCCACCCAGGCTTGCCCCAGCCCTTATCTGAGCTCCCCACTCTGGGAAGCACACAGGGTAGCTAGACTCAGTCCACAGAAGGATCCCAGGTCCTCTGGCATTAGTTCCCACAGGCAGAGACCAGGCTCTAGGGGGTGAGGACCCTATTTCATGATTCCTTCCTGAGATGACTCTCTAGTGCCTAGCCATCAGTGACCCATTGCCTGATGCTGCCCAGGGCTGCTAAGAAATTCTGTTGGGTGTTTGGGGAGTCAGAAAGACACCCTAGAACTGTCCCTGCTGACTGAGCTCTGACCCAATCCCAGTAGCAAGTTTGTTTTTTTTTTTTTTTTTTTTTTTTTGTTGTTGTTGTTTTGTTTTGTTTTGTTTTAATCTTTCCTGCTTCTACTTTGCACTACTCTGGTCTTAGGGTACTCTGGGAATTCCTTTGTGTATTTCTTGTGAGGGATACTGCACCTCAGCAGCTCTCAGCGCTGCTGAGGTACAAAGGGACCTTGCCTGGTCCTCTCTCAGGAAACCTGGGCCTCTCTAACTCACCGGTGAGCAGAGCTCATGAAGCCCCTTCTTCAGGAGTAGGGGGTGTGTCCCAGAGTTCTGATAGCCTGTACTTAGAGAGGAGTGGGCTGCAGAAGAGTGGAGAGGCTGCTTCTCTGCCCCCAAGCCCCCCAGCTTCCTGCCTCACAGCCCACAAAGCACTAAAGGCCACAGGTCTTGGCGACATCAAAGGCCCAGGAAGCTCCTTGTACTGAATTAAGTGTAAATGGGTCCAAAGCATGTGGCTTGCATCTCCCACAATTACCCCTGCTTGCTGCAGGATGAGATGAGGAAGGGGTGGGAGAGAGACCCTCTGAAAGGCCAAGTTTGGGGCAGAGAAGCATGCAAGGACACCCCTTTGTGCTCCACAAATAATAGCTTATAGAATCATACTGGGCAGCAGACCTGACCCAGCTTTTCTCCGTTGAATACTTCTGTGGGGTCTAAGTATCAGCAGGCCCATGCTGAAGCCCTTTACAGGAGCTTCTAGCACAACCCATCAACAGAATAGGACCATTGGGGGTCTGCAGTCACATCTGAGGGTCCTCACCCTATGCCTAGACACAGAGGAGATAGACAGGTATGGTCTCCTGTAGAGCCCACCAGTGGAAAAGCTTCATGAGGCTACAGGACCCAAGCTCAAGAAAGAGGTGGTAGTGGGAGGAGGCTGTGTGGGAGTCCCAGTGAACCTCAAAGACCAAGGAAAAGACCCTGATTCTCCTCTGGCCTCAGGGGGGAAAAGGCTACGCCCACACGGTAGGCAATCGCAAACATTTCCCAGAGATCTGAGAATGTTCCAGAAGAGTAAGACAACAGTTGGAGGGGGCAGGGGGCTGTGGGGTGGGCAGGGACCTGAGTCCAGTGAGGGTCATAGAACAGACGTCAATGACCTGGAATCCTTATCACCTGGGCCTCTCTTTACATACAGTGTCCCCTCTGCAAACTTAAACTGAGCAGAGGCCAGGCCAAGGGTCAGGGGCCAACCATGCCTCCTCTGCCGGTCTCTGTCAAGCTCTGTTGCCCTCCTGGCCAAAAGCCAGCTCAGCATCTGCCATTTGGTCCCAACTGAAACAGGCCCCTCTCCCCGGGGACACTTGCAGAGTCTTGCATCCTGGGGCACTTGGAGCCTCTGTGCATGATCAGCCTGTCTGGCCCCAGCAGCATGATTTGCGATTTTCCGCCTCCACACTGCTGCTAATTGCCCTGGACCTGGGAAGGATGGATGGGGGAGGGGGCTCTGTAATCCCATCATCCCCAAGCAGGAGAATCAGGCTACCAAAGAGATGACTCCATTTACCCGAGTAACAGTAATGGCAACAGAGCCCTGGGCCTAGTCTGTCGTTGAGGAGGGGTGGGTGTGGGAAGAAGCACCAAGGGGACAAAGATGCAGGCAGTGGGGGAAAGAGGATGGAGTGGGGATGGTGCCTCAGTCCCTGTGGCCCCTCAGCCCTTTAGAGCAGCTGCTAGGTTTCTTGGAGCCCATGCTCCTTGGTGTGGATAACCACTCTAATCCACCGTGGAGGGCTTAGCCCAGGGGGGCCAATGGGGACCCGTCAGCCGATTCCAAGAGGCAAAGACAGCTGGTGTTCCCCAGGGTTCCCAAGGTCCAGACCCACCAGGCATAAGAGGGAAGACCCCAATGTCACCTACTCTTGTTCCCAAACCATTCCCTTGTAAAAGTCAAGTTAAACTCGGAGACACCCAGCTCCCCACAAAAAGTAGGTGTCAGAGAAGATGGAGCTGGTACCGAAGGTGGCTGAGGGGATCCTTGGGGGAGCTATTGGTTTCTGAGAACTTGCCTTGAGCCCCATTTTGCAAATAGGGATGAGAAAACCTAGCAAGAAGCCTTGTGTCAGGTCACCTGCAAGGTGTGGCAGACTGTGGGACTGGAATCTGGCTCAGCGGGGGAGTTGAAGATCTTTGATTAGTTGCTGGAAGGAGAGGAGACAGTCTGAAAGATGAGGACAGCTGCTGGCCTTCGGAGAGGCCCCCTTCTCCTACTGGACACTCAGACCCCCACCAGCCACAGCCTACCCAGGACAACACTGCCCGACCCCCACTCCTAATCCTCCTGTCTGCTTCTTCCCAAGGGCCCAGGCAATTGGACACATTTTCAAAATTCTCAGGCTGCTGCTATTTCCTCCTCAAATTCCTCCTTGCCCCAGCCACCCCAAATCCCAGCCATGGGAAAAAAGACAGCACTGCATCGACAAGGACACGATCTCCAGGCGGGGCTTCATCCAACACGGGGTGGATGGAACAGCAGCTGGCTGTGCCTGGGCAGCTGTGAGGTGTGGGGGTGCCAGGGCGAAGAGCCCCAATTACCAGGCCATCGTGGGAAAACCGTTAAGGAAAGCTATCAAGAGGTCTTTTTTTGCTGGTGGCCCCATTCCACTCTGCCTGAATTTCTAGCCTCCAAGTGCCCTAGGGAGAGGCAGATGGGAGTCCCAGCTGGGGACACGTGTCCTGCTGGCTACAGGTTCTGCCAAAAATGTCCATCTGCCTGTGCTGGAGTTACCTGGCTCTAAGTGTGGGTACCAGTTCATCAGCTAGGGCTTTGCTCGATACGTCATTAGGACAGGGCCAGTCTAGTCCCAGGAGTCTCTGGACAGCCCAGTCACCACACAAGTACCCTGCATGTTCTCTACAAAGGGCTTAGCACAAGAATAATGCCTTCCTGGGCCTGGGTACCAGCTGGTTGCTGGTGGGCATGAGGAGTTGTGGACTTGTATGATTCCTTACCCCCATGTCCACTTGTCCAGGACTTTGGGGAGGACACATTCTAGGCTCTGTGAGAGGTGGCCAAGGGGCCACGTGGCGACTGCCTGGAGAGACAAGAAAGGTTTACTGAAGATAACGGGAGGAGGGCGTGGTAGGCATAACTAGACCCTGGACCCCAACCTCTCCTGGACTTTCTTGGGCGGGCTGGCGTCTCTGGGGTCGCTCCCAGTCAGCCTGTAACTGTGTAACCAGTGCCTTATCACTAGATGTGGAAATGCTTCCAGCCTGGTGGGCTGTGGGGGCCGGGCTGCCCTCCCACCCGCCTGCCCGCCCCACATGTCATTATCGGCAAGCATTCTAGCGGGCTCAGCCTTTGTTCTTCCACCACCAGCCCAGCCTTGATCCCTAGCTGCCCCCCACGCCTGCTGCCTGCCCTTTGCCCCCACCACCCCCTCTGTCAATGCAGCCAGATCGAACCCCCACCCGGTCCTTCCTGCCCGAGGCCCTGACATCCCGCCAAAGGCGCCCATCTTTGCTTTCCTCTTTCTCCACTCCATTTCATGACAGAAAGCAGAAAGTTTCTTCTGCATGCCACAGTGGGACCCCCAAGCAATGTGACCAAAAGATCTTCTTGAGCTGGGACCACTGGGCCACCAGATTACTCACTGAATCACCCACTCCTCTTGGGTCCTCTCCCTGCGGTTCTGCATTGCCCCTGTCCTGCTTGGGCTTTCCCACAGGAAGAACTATAGCGCGCGCACACACACACACACACACACACATAGACACACACACACACACACACACACACACACACACACATACACACACACACACACACACACACAGCTCACACACACACACACACACACACACACACACACACACCCCCACATACCCACACACACACACACCACACCCACACACACCCCATACACACACACACACCATACACACACACACCATACACACACACACCACACACCACACACCATACACACACACACCACAATCGACACACATATATACACACACCACACACACACACACACACACACACACACCACACACACACCAGAAACACACACCCCACATACACAGTATACACCATACCACATACACACACAGACACACACCACACACACACCATACACACATACACCACATATACACACACCATACACACACACACCACATATACACACACCATACACACACACCACACACATATACACACACCACACACACACACACACACCACACACACACACACACACACACACACACACACACACACACACACACCATACACACACAAACACACACACCCCACACACACACACACCACACACACCACACACACACACACTCCACATACCACACACACACACACACACACACACACCACACACAACAAACACACACACACCCACACACCACCACCACCCACACACACACACACCCCCACATACACATATATACACCACACACACACACACACACACACACACACACCACACACACCAACCGCACACACATATACACCACACCACACACACACACACACACACACACACCACACACACCACACCGCACACACATATATACACCACACCACACACACACACACACACACACACACCACACACACACCAGAACACACACCCCACACACAGTATACACCATACCACACACACACAGACACACACACACACACACCACACACACCATACACACACACATACACACACACACACACACCCACACACACACATACACACACACCACACACACACACCACATACACACACACCACACACACACACACACACACACACACACACACACACACACACACACCACACATACACACACACATACACACACCCCACACACACACACCCCACACACACACACACACACACACCACACACACACACCACACACACACATACACACACCACACACACATACACACACACACACACACACAAAGAAAGGCTCTTTAAACAGGGCCAAACATAGTTGGGTCTGTGTGCTCAAGAGGCAGGTAGCCTTTATATATCCCACACTTCCATATTTTGCCAAGATGTCCACTGCTGGCCTATTTGGGGCTGGATAGCTCCCTTTACCCAGGAAGCTGAAGGCTAGAGCATTGAGGGACCAAAGGTGAGAGGGAAGAGATCATGTCTCCTGTGAGGGATCACAGGAACACCTAGAGATTCTCCCGAAATGACCAGAGAGATGCCACATGTAGGGGCAGAAAGCAGGACTCCTGTCCTCTATGAATTCACTCCTTCATATTGTACTGTAGGCCTTTTGTTTTATTATGTTGTGATATGTAACACACTAAGCCATACAAGCACACAGCTTCGTGGTAACAGGCATGAGCAGTGTCTAAGTGTTTTATCTTCCTCTCTGCAGTGTCAAGGCCTCCCAACGTCCTTGTTCTCTCTCAGGGCAGAGTGGATGCAGAGGTGGTCCTGTGCGGTGAGGGAACTGGAGTTTGTCATCTCACCTCTTAGGTAGAAAGCACTAGATGGATTGAGAGCCAGGAGACACAGGCAAAGAACCAGGCCCGGCAGAACCTAGGACTGTGACTGAACAGCAGAGTAGGCCCTGCAACCTGACCCATCCCTGCCCTGGGTCCCACCTGCCGGCCAGGGTCCCTGCAAAACCCCTGACAGCTGAGGAGTCACACCTTCCCAACTCTGGTTGTCATTAGCTGCTCCTGGCGGGAGGTGGAGGGGTGGAGGCTTGGCCCCCGCAGCCAGCAAGGATCGAGGCTCACGTGAGGCCACCTGGACCTCATTATTCTTAAGTGGTCCAGTCTGAGTTTGGGGAGAGAGGAGAGAAAGCTGCCCCACCCCCACACTTCAGCCAGCACACTGGGGCCTTCCGCCATGATGGAGCACTGAACCCCCCTACCCAAAAAAAAAAAATCCATGGAGGTCTCAGCCCCAGAAAAAATGGACTGAAATACTTTGCGGGGCAGAGGCTAAGCGAGTCAAAAAGAGTTTGGGGCTGAGATGAGACAGAAAGTCAGGCTCTATTCCTTCCCTGTCACTTTCCAAAGGTGATCTGGTATGATTAAGAACAAGGCCATCATTATCACCCTGTTCCTGACAAGTAAGAAAAGTTTAGAGCATTTTCCCCACATGACGTTCTATGAAAGACCAGGACAGGTCAGTATCAAGATATTCAGGTTGGAGCTCTGGGAGCTGAAAACAATTAGCCTCTTCCCCAATGAACCCCTGTCCACAAGTGGAAGGATGCCTTCCAGGAGGCCTCTAACCAATGGATGGAGCCCAGACAGTACTAAGGGTACCAGTAAAGTGGTGGCACAACATGGAACCCAAGATCCGTTCTTCCATCTGTTCTCTAGCTCAGAGTACAACCAAGATACCCCATCAGCATCCATGGACAACCTCAGTCTACAAGAGAGCGGCTTGGTTTCCATGCAGGAAGGATGATCTTGGCTCTCAAGACCAGTTCTCAGAGCTTCCACTTTGATCAAGCAGTGTCCATCATGAGAGTCAGGAAGGGGACATCGATCAGTGTTCAGAATCTGGGGTAGATGGTGAAGCAGAACCCTTGGGTCTGGACTCAAGCCTGCTATTCTTTGGAGACTATCTTGGACATCCATATTGAGGGTCCCTGTATACCTCTATGTGTGCAGGAGCTAGGACCAGGCTCTCTGTTCCCTTCTGTGCAGCCACAGGAATCCGTAAGGTGGCTGCTGGAGGGAAGGCAAGCAAGGGTGCAATGGATAGGGCAGGGTGGGGCAGGGCGGAGCTGGGCATCTGTGGGAGGCTGACCTGAGCAAGGGGACATTGGAGGATCGCTGGCATCATGACCTTCATGTTTTCACCCACTGGGTGAATATACACTAAATGAAGCACAAATCAGCACAGCCAAGGGAGAGTCAATTGTGTCCCTTCTTCTTAATCCCTTTGGCTTTGGGTTTCCCCAGCCTGGACAGACTGTCCGAGGGGAAGGCTGCCCAAGGGCACCCGGGCATCCGTCCGGGGACATTCAGGCAGTGACCAATCCCAGGCCGCCCCGTTGTGTGCCCTGAACTGTGGACCTTTTCCCAGCCAGCCCCTGTGGGGGAGCAGCCACTGTGGGTCCCCAGGTCTTAGAGAGATGTTCAAGGATGGAACAGGGATGGAGGTAAGTGTGAAGTCATGTCATGGCTAGAAGAACATGAAGGCCAAGCAGATGGACATCTCTGAGAACTAGACCCTCCTCTCTCAACTCCCAGCACCAAAGCCGAAGACCACTACAGTCCAGAACACAGCACGGCCACCATCATAGCTTGGCTGACCAGCTCAGGACAGGTCAGTATCAAGATATTCAGGTTGGAGCTCTGGGAGCTGAAAACAGTAAGCCCTCAATGAATCTTGGGGGTCTGGCCCCAGCACTGTAGGGCCAGCTAGGGGTCTAATGAGGTCTCTGAGGACTTAAGGACTCTCTTAGGGGCCAATCAAGGCAGAGCATCCAGTGGGAGGCAATGACTTTCTGTGATGGCCACACAGGAGGCAGTTACCAGTATCTAGCTCTGTGGGCTGCAGGTACAAGCAGCCTCTACTGCAGAGAGGGATACCCTCCCCACCAGCCCCCAGCATATCTGGGCCTGGAGGGTCTTGTCATGGCCCCCGGGGCTCCTCCTACATCAGGAGGCATCCCCAGCCCCATCCAATTCTGTCTCTTCCCCTCCTCCTGCCTTGCCAGGAGATATGGGACAGAGGGGCCGCTCTCGGGCCCCCAGTCTCAGAAGGGTGCCCCTCTGAGCAGATAAGCCTGCCTGTACCCGGAGCAAGTTAGCCGCCCCCACTGTTCTGCTCTGGAGGCCAATTGGCCTTGGGATAAACAGATCTCATCCGGGAAAGAGCCTTGTGCCCCTCACCCTAATCCCCCAGCCCCTGGCCCCTGGCCCCTCTGGGAGCTTTGACCTAAGCAAATAATTAGTCCAGAGACTGGAAGGCTCAAGGGGATCGAAGTCAGGAATCTGATCTTTGTTCCTTTCCTTTATTCTCCCCTTCCCCCTTTAGGTCTTGAGATAACCAATAAGCCTTTGTGTTCTTAGGGGTGTGTGTGTGTGTGTGTGTGTGTGTGTGTGTGTGTGTGTGTGTGTGTGTGTGTATGCGTGCATACGCGAGTGTTTTCTTCAGACATTTTCCAGCTCAATCCAGTGGAGATGGGTAGGTTGACACCCCAATCTGCACTAGAACCGATGTCCAGAGAACAGAGAAAGCTATGGGACCAGCCAGTGAGGACAAAATGGGGCCTCATGACTGGAGGGAGTGCTGAGACTACCTTCTGTGCAAGGAGCCTCCCAGAACATGGCAGGGAAGAGGGACCAGCCTAGGTCCCTACACCCTCTTCATGCTTCTTCTTAACCAGGTCCCTTAGGATGAGGCCTCCTTCATCCAAGCAGACCTCCTACTAGGTCTCATTCAGCCGTTGACAGACCCAGTCCCTAGAGCCCTGCCTTTCCAACCATAATCTCAAGACACACCTCCCAATGTCTACTACCTCAGGACCCCTTTTCCTCTCTCATCTCCCCAAACCTCTTGGGTGATACTAACAGGAGAGGAAGTATGTTCCAGGGGCCCCCAGCACAGTTCCATCAATCCCACGTTACCCCAGACCAGCACATAAATTACCTTTTACCATCCCCAAGACATAGAAACTACCTTTTCTTCCTGAAATTGCTAGCCCTGTGTCTTGTGTCTGGTAGGGGCACTCTGGCTACCAACTGCCCAGCATTCCAGGTCCCAGGATGGATGAGGGGTTTCCCCTATCTCCAGTCCTGAAGAATACATATCATTTAAAAAAAAATGGTGCCCATCTTGATGACTGGCTCAAGGCAGAGCATCCAGTGGGAGGCAATGCCTTTCTGTGATGGCCACACAGGAGGCAGTTACCAGTATCTAGTTCTGTGGGCTGCAGGTATAAGCCATCCTCTGCAGAGAGGGGTACCCTCCCCACAAGCCCCCAGCATATCTGGGCCTGGAGGGTCTTGTCATGGTCCCCAGGGCCAGAAACACTCTCTCCCCTGGACAAAGTTGGGTTTTCTTCTTTCCATCTTGCTTTTCTTTTCTGTCCTTCCTTCTATCAGGATGTCACCTCACCTAAAGCTAGCATTTGGGTCCAGGGGTGGCACCATATTCTTCAGTCTATGTTTTCCCCTTGATGTGTTTCTATCTTCTTAACTCTTTCCAAAATCCACAAAGTGTTCACTTGTCTCCTATAAAGCCCGTCCACCTTCCCCAAGCCGTCTCACCTGCTGGGCCAGCCCTGGCCCCATCAAGCCAACAGACCCTCTTTCCCTTCTTCTTGGAATTTTCCACTTCCTCTCGGTCCCTCTTCACATGGTGGCAGGAGAGTAAGAAAGGTGGCGGCCCAGGACACTCTGAGCCAGGAGAAATGATTTGAGGACTTCCCTGAGCGGGTAGACACAGAGGGAAGGAAACAGGCTGCTTTGCCATGTGAGAAGCTGAAGAAGGAGCTTCATCTGGGGCCACGAGAGCTTGGGAGGAGCTGGGAGAGGTCTTGCCTCAGAACTGGGCAGTGCTAGTATGTGGGTTCCCTGGTGCCGGGCTCACTGTGCACAGGGAGAAAACCACGCATCACCCTTATGCTGATCACTGAGAACGAATGGGTATTGCTTCACCTTGAAGGCCACCTTGTTGCAGTTAGACAACTAGCACCACTGCTCTTGTTACAGTACAGCCAGAGTCCCGCTGTACCCCAAGACCCACAACACCATTGGACTCTGGGCTTGTCGCCGGCCATGGACAATCTTTGATACAGCAAAGGAGGTGGATTTGGGATCTGGAATTAACCCAACCTCCACACCAGGACTATCAAGGTCTCACTTGAACAAGAGACTCTTGTCCCAAGAGGTGCCATGGTCAGGCTCCAGATCCCCACCTCTTGGGGCTGGGGCCACCACCAGGGTGTTGGGCATGTCTAGGGTGCCCTTCTCCTTGGGCTTGCCTGCCCCTGCTGGGAGAGAGAGAAAACGAGCTGCTCCTGGATAGACGGTGCTCCAGCCATCTTGCCCTTCACTGGCCTTCAGGAGGGTTGTGTGGGTAAGAAGGTCAGAGAGAGGCAAAGGAGGAGGTGAAGGAGTCTCAAAGCACGGAGGGGAGGCTGGATGCTGCAAAGGTGAGGAGGAAGCGGGGACAAACATGGCCGGGTCTAGCACACAGTGTCCTGAGTAGCTCAACTCTGCCTTGGCCAACTCTGCCTCTGAAGGAGTGCTGTGCCTCACCCGCCAACCTCTGACTGCTACTTGTGAGGTTTGTGGACAGTGCTGACCAGCTAAGCCCCATGGGCCAGGTCAGGCTCCAAGGAATAGGAAGGAACTCAGTGCTCAGTGCCTGGCCTCAGGCACTGCTGAGCCGTCTCCCATTTCCAGGGCACCCGGGGACGAGCAAGGCCTGGATGCTCAGCCGGGCTACTGGCTGTCATTGGGGGAGGAGGTTAAACATCTATCCTCCTCTCCGATGCCTCTACCCTGATCACTTAATTACTTACCCACGTCAGCCTCCAAGGCCCTGAAGAAACTGAGGGGAAGGATCCTCCACATTACACTCCAATTCCCGCAACACCTCAGAATGCCCTTCAGTTCTCACTCACAGAAGAAAGCTAGATTTCAGGGATAACTAGCTCCTTCCAGGAGAAGAAGGGTGAGTCTAGGTAGTTCCACTCACCCATGTCCTGGCAGGGAAGGGGGCTATGGAGTTGCTGAAGCACTGAGAACTAGCGGGTAGCAAGCGGATACAAGCCATGCTTGTACCCTCGGCTGCCCTCTCTGGCCATAGACATCATCCTCTGTGGCTCGTAAGTATGGATGGGCATTGACTGGGAGTCAGGGGTTAGGGGACAGCCAGGTTGAGCATGGATGCCTTTTGGAGACTCTGAGAGAAAGGGAGTCTCTGGGAGAGGAGAAAGGCCAGAGGCAATCCTGGTTCTTCTGGTTTACAGATGTCTTTTCCCCAAGACTGCACATCTCTCCTGGGGGGAGGGTGCTGTTAGTGTGGGGAGCTTGGACCTGAGCCCAGTAATCACCCAAGAAAATTATAATATGGGGCAGAAAGGGACCCTTCGGCTGCTCATCAAAGTAATGGAAACAACAGAAAAGCTCAACAAGGGACTGGGTGGCTGGAAGTGTTGCTCACTTGGCTGGGTAGGCAAATTCCTACAGTCCCTGGTAAGGGCTGCAAAATGGGTCCATAGGGCCTTTGAGGGGCTGGGGAGGTGCCAAGGGGCTTGCGGGAGGGCTAGGGGCCAGTGAACTAGGATAAATAAAGACACTTGTGAGAGACTGGACAACGGACAAGGTCCATTCAAGGGCCTAGGGAGTCAGAGCAAGTGGCTGGTGCCTGCTGCCCAAGGGCAAGGTTGGCAGGACACACACAGCCTGGACTTGTGGTACCATGGCTGATATTTCTGACAAGAGGAAGACTGGGAAGGCAGCTTTGCTTAGAACTGGGATAAGCTGGGCCTAGTGCCCTGCCCCCACATCTCAGCCTACTGCCTGCCTGCCTGCCTGCCCTCCCACCGGCTTGGGCCTTCTGGATTCCATCAGGTACCACAGCAATCTGGCTGTGACATAATGAGGCAGGCTGGGGTCAGCGGGGTGACCTTTCATGGCCCCAATGTTTGGAAATCCCCAAATCAAAATGACCCAACAGACAAGCTTGAGAGTAGATTTCCCAAGTGGCCCCTTCAATTACCAAGAGAGGAAAACAGCAGGCCCCAGCCATTACCAATCTCCGCGGGCCCAGAGAGGTCCCAAGCAGGCATGCCTAGCTTTAAGTAAAGGTAAGCCAGGCTGCCTGGAGACAGCACACACCAAGCAAAAGGCCAGCAGAGGGGTGCATGACTGAGGGGTTCAGGCCCCATGATTCTGTAAGCTGTGGTACCAATCTGTAGGTCATAGTGGATACAGGCTCGGGGACGAATGAAGGCCATGAGAGGGTTAACTTATAATAGCTCAAACAGGGCTGGGGAGAGAAGGCACTGAGGGGCTGAATGAGGCAGGGTTGCAGGACAGCCACCCCCAGCCCAGAGTTTTGTGAGCCAACATTCTTCTTTTGTGTCCTTCCTCTCCAGGTGTTATTTGGAAAAAAAAAAAAAAACCCACTTCAAACTTCATACAAAAAAAGCTTCACGCTGAAAATTTAATGTAGAAACCCTGTAATCGCTTTTCCAGAGATAAGACACGGCCAGGAGGGGAACTCGATCCCTGAAGCCGTCAGGGAGGCAGGGCCTGAGGCTGTGAGGCACAGGCCGCGGGGCTGGGGGTGGGGGTTGGGGGTGGAGGAAGAGGCAACAGCAAGAAGGCCACCTTGGGGGCACATCCATAATGGGGACACTTGAGCCTTCTAGAAGGCTATTGGCCTTCTGTGTACACAAGCGCTCCTTCTTTGGTCAGGACCCTTCGGCCCCAGGAAGCTCGAGTTTCACAGTGACGCCATGGCCTCTTGACCAGCAGCCTCAGAGACTAATTTGGGGTCCTGGAAGGCTCAGGTTGGGGACAGCTAAGCTTCAAAGGGCAGCTAGGCCAGCAGGGTATCTGACCTCTCCTAGAGGGAGATGTTCTGTTGCCTCCTGGTCAGCAGCGCCACCATTGGCCGATACTTGGGGACACCATGCTCCCACGGCCTCCTACCACCACATGGCCCTGGGTGCACACAGCTCTCAGACCCACTGAGGCTTGGTTGTAGATGGTGGAGAAAGAATTGCCCTAAGCAGAAGCCTCCAAAGACAAAGAACCAAAAGCGCCCGGCTCTTGCCTCAACCCCCTATCTCCTGTGAGCAGACCCAACTCGTTTAGGCTGTTCCCCACCCAGAAAAATATCAGAAAACAGGCTAGGAGAGCACAGAGCCTGGGACCTCCCTGACAGGAAGGTATGGGGTGGGGGTGGGCTGCTCTGGCGGGGCCCTGGGTGTGTTTGCGCCAGACCTGCAGTTCTGCAGCAACATTCCATGGGTGGGGGTGGAGGAAGGCGCCATGTGGAACCAACTGGCCTGGCTTGGGGGCAGGAGGCCCCCCAAGCAGTGAGCCCAGCTGGGCATGCTTGCTCCTCTACTGCCCCCTTCAGGTGGCCCAAGGCTCAGAACCAGCTACCCCAGAGACCCTGCTGAGCACTCAGTCACCCCCAAAAGTGGGATCCTGTGTCCAACAGAAGAAACTAAGACACTGAGGATTCTAAAGGGGAAAAGGAGAATGCTGCCCTTAGAATTAATGGTCCCAGACCCTACAGAAGTCAGTGGGGAAGGACTGGGGATGGAGCTCAGTGGGGAGAGTGACTGCCTGTATATATGAAACCCTAGGTTTGATCTGCAGTACATGAACTGGACATGGGACATGGTAGCACACATTGTAGTCTCATAACTGGAGAGGTGGCAGCAAGAGAATGGGATCTTCAGGGCCATCCTCGGCTGTAGGACAAATTCAAGACCTGACTCAAAAATGAAACAAACAACAAAAACCAAAAACTTGGGGTGCGAAGAGATACCACATAGTTCTCTACCTTATCCCAAGATCTTGGGAGCCCTGATCTCTAACACTCATCCAAGCCCCACACTGAATCCCCCACGACATACTAACTTGGCAGGAAAATGCAGAGCACACATGGTCAGGCAGAACCCTCACAAAGTCAGTATTTGCTTCTCTCAAACTTGGCTGTGTCTCTCTCTCGTTGTCCACCCCACCAAGAAGACATCACAGGCTAGGGGTACTGTTTGTCTATCGCTCCTAACGTTGCCAGGACGATGACACAGAGGCCCAAGAAGGAGTCATATCTCAGAGGTGACTGAATGCTGCTAGGTGCCCCGTGCCAACGTCAGGTGCCCTGTACCCTCTCAGGACTCTCATGCCCTGGCCCCAGCCCTTCCAGACTCATCAAGAATCTTCCATGAGCTCCATAGGCAAGCATGTGGCTCAGTTTGCCAGACTATGTCCGTCAGACTGGCGCCAGTTCTTAAGCCCCATGTCCCCACTTGGTCACTCTGTCCCTCTTTAGAGCCTCTGGCCTCTTAAGACTCAGGTCCAGTTTCCCAAATGGGAGCACCCTGCCCTTTTCCACTATGTCCCCACAACTTTACAAAGAAGAGTGTTTCTGGCACCCCTATCTACAATGTTTTCCTAGATTCTGGGGTCCTCCCAGTCTTTGGTCCCTAAGGTTGTTCATTTCAGGCAGTGGGTAGAGACTCAAGGGTGGGAGGAAGAGCCTATGAGAAAGCAGAAACATGTAAGAAACAATGCCCTGCTCTCTATCTAGGTCATGAGTGAGACGCAGACCTGGAGATTTAGATGGCTCTTTTCAGTCCCTTTCTGGGGCCCCTGTATTTTTCTTACATCGTGGGGGTCCCTGAAACCTTGCAAAGTCTGTCAATAGTAAGCACCGGTCTGACCGGGGCCATATTGACTGACGGGAGCAACTGTGAACGCTCCAAGAGGCACTTCTATTTCGGCAGAGGACGGCTGGGGTGGGCTTCCCGCCATCTCGAGGGCCATCCGATATTTTCGGATAAAGGACATTCCTGCCATCCTTCATCACCCTCCTTGGGCAGCTGTTGGCTCCTTTTATCCCAGCACAAGTGGCCATGTCCTTCTCAAACCCCAAAGGAGGCTCAGAACACATACTTTTCCCGTTATGTACCGGTCGAGGGGCCAAGGAGGATTTAGCTCGGGAGAGGCCCAGGGCCCAGCAGGCAGGGGATGTTCTGGGAGGTGAAGACAGGCCAAGATGAGGAGAACAGCTGCTCCTAACCCCAGAGGGCCTGCTGAACCTCGAGCCTGGGATTTATTTTTAGGAGCCCCTTCCAGAATTTAGACTGCCTCATCCCAGGGACACAGGGAAAAACTCAAAATGTTCACATACTAAGGTACCCCCAATCTCTGGAGGACCCCTCAAATCCAACAGTGCCCAGTAGGTTGTGTGGTGTCTGGAGTAAGTGGTCCTGTTCTTTGGGCATAAGTTTCCTATGGCATATCCATTCACAACTGCATGATAGTGTGAGCATCAATGTCCCCTGAACCCCCAACTCCAATGTCCCCCGAACCCCCAGCCCCAGGCTAACTGCTCTTTCCCCCTGATTTGGGCATAAGCTACTTATGTAAGGCCACTCGGCTGAGTTGGGACCCAGGAAAAGTCATAGTTCTGCAGTCTGGGTACCTGTGTCCCAACAATAGGACCTCTGGAAGCTGAGGAAGGGGATACCTAAGAGTATGTCAAATGACACCAGTGTCGAGAACATCAGGATGATGCCCAAAACCCAGACAAGAGACCTAACAGGACCCCAAGACCTGTATAGTGTCTCTGCCAGCTTCAGAACGATGATTCTGAATGAACACAAAGCCTGCCTGGTTGCCCCCACCCCAGTGAGAGATCACTTTGGGGGCCGGACATAAGTGTTGTAGAGTGCCTTAGGTCATGGATGCTTCTTCAGGAAATGGAATGTCCTAGTGGTCTGAGTAGGCCTAAAGGATTGGACTTTATAGCTCTTCCAAAGTCCTGACCATCCTGGAAATAGAATCACTCCAACTGGCATGTCAGTTGGTCTTGGTGACTGGGCAGGCTGGCCACGCCACCTCGTGGTTGGGGTCTGGGCCGGCACAAAGGGAGGCTCCCTTTGCATGCCAGCAGGGAGCAGTGCCAGCTTTGAGGAGCAATTTGTCCATGAGGTGCCCATGCCTGGCCACATTCTGCCACACCGTGGCCGTTGGGAGGAAGGGACAGGGACTAGGCTAGGCAGGGAGGCATTAAGGCATTGCCTAACTCCTGGACCCACTGGGACAGAGGACAGGGGCTTGGTGGATGAGAATCCTGGAAATAGATCAGCCTATTATTGTTCTTCTGCCAACCAGGACCTCATGTGGGTGGTATTATAACACCACGTTTTGTTTTTGGTTTGGTTTTATCAATCCTGGGGATTGAACCCAAGGTCTGTTATATGCCAAGCAAGGACTCTACTTACTGAGCTACATGCCTGGCCTATAACATGCTTTTCGTAATTGTTATTGTTTGTTGTTTTATTTTGAGACAAGGTCATCTACACTGTCTTTGAAATCACTATGAGGCTGACTTTGAACTCTTGATTCTTGCATCCATTTCCCAGGTTCTGAGATTACAGATCTACCTCACCATGTCTGGCCCACGTGATATATTTTATATAAAGAAGTCTGTAGGGGTTGGGGATTTAGCTCAGTGGTAGAGCGCTTGCCTAGCAAACGCAGGGCCCTGGGTTCAGTCCCCAGCTCCGAAAAAAAGAAAAAGAAGTCTGTAGCCAAGGACCTCACAAGACCAGCATGGCCTTAGAGTGGGAACTGGATTCCAGACCTTCTTGACTTAAGCCATATTTCCCTTCAAGAAGCCCCCTTGTCTACTCTTGGCATCAAATATTCCCTGAAGCAATGAGAGTTCCCTGCCTGGATTTTGGCTGTTGTCTGTTTTGTTTTCTTTAGTTTTTTGAGACACCAGTCTCACTATGTAGCCCAGGCTGGCCTTGATATTTCTAAGTGTAGGGCTTATGAGTTGTGTCAAATGCTCTGTGACTGCTGTCACACACTTGCACTAGATGCAAGGCCATGCGTACGGGAGAGGAGGGGTTGTCATTCCTACACTTGTGGACACATAGGGTGTTCCATAAACCTTCATAAGGGCCTTTAGACCAGGTCCCAGGTCTATCAGGTACCCTCAGAAACTGAGAGATGCTAGCTGAGGAGTGGCAAAATGGGAGCACCAGGGGCCACCCTGAACTGCTCAAAGCCCCAGGAGGTAATCTGTGACCCTAGGGAATGGTCCAGTAGGAAGGTGGGGGAGGGGTTGGGCCTTCTCATCCAGCAAAGGCAAAGCACAGAAACAGCAGACCCTGTCTGAGCCTGTCGCCAGGCCGGCTTTCCTAATGAGCTGTTTCCAAGCCCTTTGATCTGGGGTTTTAACGACACCCCCTACCCAGGAGCCTTGCATCCTGCCTGCAGCCTGCACAAGGCTTATTATCCAGACCTGATGACCTGACCGGCCTGGGACCAGCCTGGCTACCACCTGGGGTGGACGCTAAGGACTCTTGTTCCCTTGTTGGGGAGAAGATCTGCTTTGGGTCCACTGGATGGTGTGTGACCAGACTCTGGGTTGTTCCCAGAGTCACCTGGGCATTTCTCATCCTGAGGCTGGATTCTCTGACCATGTTCCCTTTCCCTTTCACCATTTGGGGCCTGCTGTGAACTTTCACAGATAAGTATGATGTAGCCCAGATCTAAGGGATCTTCACTCACTTGAACTGGGCACTCTTTGGGAGCTTGGGAACCAGAGGCTCATTCCCACTGCAAGCCTTGTTCTCTCTTGGAGCTTATTCAGAGTAACTGCTGGGCCGGTGGCATCTTGTCCACTTCCCAAGGTTGTCCATCCATCGGGTAGAAGCTGCTGCCCTCATCATGCCTCTTCCTAGGCAGACTGTTGTTACTCTGGTTTAGCCCCCTTGATCTTTGCAGCCATCTTGACCTCTGGCCATGGCCATTCCTCATGAAGCAGTGAGCCACCCCAGCTTGGTCAAAGTTAAGCCTTTGGGACTCATGGGGACTGAGCAGGACCAGCTGTCCCTGATGGGGGTGGTAAACATGGAGACCTGAGCTGAAGGGTCTCACTGCTTGGGGTGACCCCCCCCTCTGCCCCCAGGCATCCCTCAGTCACTTGTGAACACACTTATACGCACACTGGCGGGAAATGAGGCCTCTATGTGCTGGTCTCAGCCCTCCCCCTCTCTGGCAGCAGGCTTGGAGTTTTATGAGTGCTACAAATCAGGTATCACACAGTTTGGGGCTGACATGGTCTTTATAAGAATTATTTAAGGCCCTAGCCGCCGCTGAGGTCCCAGGGAGAACTGGGGTAGGGAACATCCAGCTGTTTGGCCCATGGAATCCCAAACACTTCATAAAGTGAAGGTAGGAAGGGAAGAGGGTGGGAGGTGGGGACGCCCTGTTTTGCTGAGCAGCAGCTTCCCCTGCCCCAGCCCAGAGGATGTTGGGAACTCCTAGGTTGAAGTGAAGTGGGGGGGGGGGCTCCCCACAACTGCAAGGGCCAAGTTCATACTCTCGCTCCTACGAGTTGGCCTGCCCGGGAGGCCCTGGTTCTGGGCTGTAGCAGGAAAGTGAGAGACAGAGTTTGAGAATTTGCCCTATTAGGTCCCCAACAATACCCCAAAGTACTCCATCCCCAGGACACTCTTTTAAGTTCTGGGAACAGGGGTCAGATCTTCCTGATGTTTCGAAATTTTCACTGTCCAACCTCCTAGGTTCAATGGGCAAAACCCTGTAGGTCTGGTCTGTGCTGGGGACCGAATGGTGTACCCCAATTTTTTTCAGGCTTGACCTACTAAATCAGCAGTTCTCTACCTGTGGATAGTATTCACCAGGAAACACATATTTCCGATGGTCTTAGGAACTAAGACACAGCAGCGAACTTACAGTTATGATATAGCAACAGAAATATTATGGTTGGGGGGTCACCACAACATAAGGAAATTTATTAAACGGTCACAGCATAAAGAATGTTGAGAACTACTGCAATAAGTATTAGACAATGTTTGGCTGATAAATTGAGCTAGCCCTGAAGGGCAGCTAAAGGTCCAGTGGTTAACAGAGGGACAGGAAGGTGACTCACCCCAGGTATCCAAGCACACACCCTCTGAGAGAGCTATTGGCCTTGCACACGGTAGCATGTGCAAGGGGAAACTGATGCATAGATTACCCCACCCCCACCCCGGTCACACCGCACACAGCAGTCTCTGGTCTAGTATCCAAACTGCAACCCCCTGCCCCCCCCCCACACACACACACACTCTCTCACACGCAGAGCAAGGTGCTCCAGGGGTTGGACACACTGCATTGCTCCGTTCATAGCTGGCGCTAACACCCACAAAGTCTAAGAGAAAACAACTCTGCTCCTGAGGGCCCTGGGGACACTCCCCGTGGCAGGGAAGGAGACGGTGGTCCCAAAGATGCTAGAATACTAGGTCTGGAGGCTCTCCCATGAGAAGGAAGACTGTTCTCTGCCTTACATACAGCCGGAGGAAGGAGAGACCCAATCCTGCCTGTCAGAGGCCCTAAATCTGGCTGGGCCTCAGGAGAGCTGGTGGGTTCCTGGCGCCTCTGTGGTTGTGTGGTACAGATGTCCAGCTGGTGGGTCAGAGTGAGTGTTACAGCTAGATACAGCAGGTTCACAACCTTCCCAGCCTCTGCCCCAGAACCTTCATCTTGCAGAAGTATCTGCTGTGGCAGTGAGCGTGCGTGTGCACACACACACACACACACACACACACACACACACACACAATCCCGGTACAGGCAGGCAGTGGTCCCACCTCACCATGACTTGCATGTAGGAGCTATGAACACGTCCAACATCTTATTCCTCTCTGAAAGGGAAGGGGGTGTAGAGGCTTAGATCTAAGGATAGGGACACTTCCGAAGGCATGACAGGGCGAGGAAGTGTAGCTCAAGGTGAACCTTCAAGGCCCCAACCACACAAAGGCTGACTCTACTTCAGCATATGGCCCACCAGGCAGAGGCATCTGATGAAATACAGAGTTGCAGATGTATGGTAAAAATACGGAGCAGGGACCGGTCTGGAATGGGGAGGAGTGCAGGACCAGGGCGGCTTCCTTCCTTGGCCATAACGACAGAACCCTCAGAGGCTGGAGCCAATCAAAGCCAGATGTGACAGCAACAGAAAAACCTTATTTACCAAGAAATAATGAAGCCATTTGGGAGATTGGTGCTGGGGGGTGAGCTCAGACGGGCTGACCAATGCAGACACTAAGCAGGTTCCTCATGGGAAGGGCTAGAGGTAGTGTTCCTCCGAGGCCTGGATGAAATGAGGGTCTATAGGTCCCTTAGCGCCCTCACTTCTGCAAGGCTGAGCTGGTGGGAATCAAGTAAGGTCCCCGGGGAGCCCTTTCTCCCTTTGTCTCTGCAAACTATATAACTGAATGAGGAACAGAGGCTGAAGTGTCAGGAGGGAAATGGTACCTCCCATCAAAGAAAGGCTATATCAAAAGTCCTGAAAACTGGGATGTATAGGACAGTACAGAAAATTTCTTTGTATGTGAGTCCATGTCTGTACATGTGTGTGGAGGCCAGAGGTCAACCCCAAGTGTCATTCCTTAGGAGAGACATGTCCAGCATTTTTTTTTTGGTGTGTGTTTCACTGGGACCTGGGGGCTCTCCTTCTAATTTAACTGGCCAGGCCAGCAGAGCTCCAGGTATCCCTTCTTCCTCAGCCCTACGACTACAAGCACCTCCTATCACACCTGCCTTTTTACAGGGGTTCCCAGGAACTAATTCAAGCCCTCGTGTTTGGATAGCAAGTACCTCATACCCACTGAGCCATCTCCCCAGGCCCAGAATTCTTCACAGCTGGTTGCAGAGTGGAGGTAAGGACCTGTGGGCCCATCGGCTGCCCCTGCAGCCTTATACAGGAATCCTGCCTCCTCCTGAGGCTTGAGCTGAGAGTGAAGCTTGAGGAGGCCCAAGACTGGAGCAACATCCCGGAAAATGTGCACAAACCTGGAGACAAAGAGGGTTCAGAGAAGGAGCCCTGCTCAAAGGACAGCCAGCATCCTTGACCACGGGGGTCAAGAATGCACAGCCTCCTCAGGAGAAACAATGACACATGTCTACATAGCCAATTCGAATAACATCACCAGCCCCAAGAGCCAGACGGTAGCTATGATTCCCAAGCCCCCGACACACGAACAAAACAGTCCACCCATACCACAGAATATTACTCGGCCCTGAAAAGGAGGAAAATTCTGCCTTCTACCTTAGACGGACATTGAGGGTACTATTTGAAGACAGGAAAGACAGTCCTTTTTCAGCACCACTCATGTGTTATCCCTAGAATTACCACATCCACAGGGACAGAAGAAGGTAAGATGTGGGTGCCTGTGGCTGAGAAGGGTAAGCAGTAGGGGAGGCACACAGCCAAAGGTGACAGTTTGTGAAAATGTACACAACTCTGGCAACACACTGGAAGCCACTGACTCGCACACTGAAGCACCGTCCGTACAGTGTGCAAACCGTACCTCTGTAAAGCTATTTAGAAGTCAGAAACGATGGGGCTGGGGGAGAACATTCAGCAGGTAAAGTCACCTGCCACCATACCCGATGAGCTTGGTTTGATGCCCTGGAAGTAGAAAATGGAGTCCTGAAACTTGTCCTCTGACCTTTACACACCTTCACACATAATAAATATGTAAGTGCAATTTTCCTGTATTTTTTTTAAAGACTTTTAATTATGTGTCTGTGTGCATCTGTGTGTGGGGTAGGTACACATAAGTGGATCCTTGCATCGCTCAGAAGCCTTGGATCACCCTGGAGCTGTATGCTGTGGGGAACAGCCTGATGTGGGTGCCAGGAATCAAACCCAGTGTGTGCTCTTAACTACTGAGCCGTTACTGCTACTAGCTGAACTCCAGCCCAATCAGTGTAATACAAAACAAAAGGCAGACATTAATGTCCCAAGACCAGCTCTCTCCTGACCAAGGTAACAAAATGTTGGTTCTCTCTTCAGATCTTAGAGCTTCAGTCTTCTACACTCACCCTCTGTGCTAACCTGCTGGTAGGCAGCCCACCTTCTGGGGTTCCCCCTGCCCTCACACTCAGCTGACGTAACTTAGAATCACAGGGTGGGGAGATGTGCCCTTCCTTTGAGGGTTATTTAAAAGAAAGGGACACTGAGTCACAGAGAAGCCAGCTCTTATGCTTCAGATGGATTGGAGTGGACACCTAGCCTGCTGCCTGCTCCTCCCAGAAAACAGTAGGTGTGTGTGTGGGGGGGTGTAGGTAGCTTCAGACCTTCAGACGGGGCCCATGTCCTGACTTCTAGAGTACCCTATTCCAGACCATAACCTCTGGACTTCTCCTCAGTCCATATCTGTGGTGTGGTGAGCAAGACTGGGCTTTTCTGCCTGTTTTAATCAGCCAAGCAAGAAGTACTCCTCGAAGGTAAGTCTCACAGGCCCAGAGGGGCCCACAGGCCCATGAAAACCAGAGAGGGATATAGAAATTTCAGGCCCCCTTGAGTGACTGTAGAAGGCGATCTCCTCAAACTCTACCAGCCAGACTGGGATCAAAAGTGGGGTACTCTCTATGGGTTCACGAGGTGTGCATATACGTGTGTGTGTGTGTGTGTGTGTGTGCGTGCGTGCGTGCACGCGCGCGCGCGCGCGCACGCGGTATATACACTTGTACAGCTTGTACAGGAGCCTGCTATAGTAGCTCACCCTTGCCTTGTATCACCCTATCTATGGTGAGCACATCCTTTGGGGCCCAGTACAGAAAACCCCCCTTGAGGCTCTGCCCTAATGCGGCATCTCTGGAGTTGCTGGGCTAATGTGTACAAAGTAGAGATGACAAGGGGGTCTGGTAACAAGGAGGCAGCTGGCCCCGTTTCCATGTCTACAGTCATTGGCCCACCTAGGCTGTCTTACTGTAGGTCACTTGGTTCTACACTGAAGTGGCTACTGTACCCCAGATCACCCCAGCTCCCCTGCCCAGGTAGCCTCCTGCATATTGGGAAAGCAGTCACCAGCAGCTAGAGACCCCTTCCTCCTCCTCTGGCTAAAAGAGTGGGATGTAGCCTGGGCCTGTGAGAGCCCTGGTGGGGTGTGTGTGACAGGGGCAAAGCTGGTGGGGGACTGTGGCAGCCAGCAGGACATGATGAAGGGTGACCTTGGCCCCCAAGACTGCCTGTGCCCCTCTGGAGGTTGCAAACAGTTCCTTGTGCAGGCAGCGTGAAAGATGGGATTCCTCCTCCCCCAACAGTGAGGGTCCTCTGTGCCCGGGGCCCCATGAATTATTTCTCTAAGGAAAATACAGTTCTCCTGCCCACTTCCTGACCTTCCCCATCCTCTAAATCAACACTTGAAGGGTGCTTTTGCTGGCCTTCAGCCTCAGCCAGCATGCCCCCCTCCTCCCGCCTGCCTGTGCACTCCGGTGGGGGTGGGGCTGAGAGCACTGACTCCATCTCAGGGGGCCCCAGTCCCTGCTCAGAACCCACAGCCCACAGCAGAGCCATGCTGCAGAGCAAGATGCCACGCAGGCACATGAGTGGTGGGAAAGGGCTAACCCACAGTACTCTGATGAGACCGTTACTCCTCCCCAAATCTCTAAGCAAATTTCCTCCTCAGAATCAAGTTTCACTCCAAGACACACTCATAATCAGAAACACTGAGACAGTCATACAATCACGCACTTAAAACACACACACACACCGAGACACACCACACCCAGACACACAGAAATAGACACAGAAACACTGACACACTCACACAGTCACAGATATACTCAGACACACATACAGTGACACACAGTTTAACACACAGGTACAGACACACACATTAACACACAAAGTTACATACTCGAGACGGTCACAGACATACATATACACAGCCACATACTCACTCACACACTAAACCAGTCACAGGCACACACACACACACACACACACACACTGACATAGTCAGATACTCAGACACACAAACTTAAAGTAAACATATTGTGACAGTTACACTGACATATACAGTCACAATCACGCAGACTCATACTGAGATGGGTGCATTAAAACACAGTCACGGGTTGGGGATTTAGCTCAGTGGTAGAGCGCTTGCCTAGCTAGCGCAAGGCCCTGGGTTCGGTCCCCAGCTCTGGAAAAAAAAAAAAAAAGAAGGGCTAGCCACGGCAGAATTTGAATTTCTGCCTAGTGGCTTCTTCATATAAAACACAGTCACAATCTCAACTGGGTGTGGTGTCACACGCCTTTGATCCTAGCACTCTAGAGGCAGAGGCAAGTGGATCTCTGTGAGTTTGAGGTTAGGACTACAAAGAGAAACTAAAAACCAACCAAACAACCAAACAAATAAACAAAATCAGTCACAGAACCATACACATAACTCTGAGACAGTCACAGATATCATAACCCACTAACAGGACACAGGCAGAGAAACTTCATTTACAGACTCAGTCAGTAAAATGACAGACACACTGACATCTTGACACAGTCATATACAGACACAGTCACAAACACAAACTCAGGCCAGGAATAGTGGAACACACTTTTAATCTTACCACTTGGGGCAAAGAGAGGCAGATCTCTGAGCATGAAGCCAAAATGGTCTACAGAGTGAATTCCATGTCAGCCAGGGCTCCACAGAGAAACCATGTCTCAAAAAACCAAATCCAAACCAACCAACACCAACAACACACACACACACACACACACACACACACACACACACACACACACACACGAACTCGGACATCAGTGCTGATACATACACCTTCATGATTCTACTCAACGCAACTAGAGTCACGACTGCGTGCCTTTAAAAACCTTAAGAATTACCTTCGTATGCATGATGGCTGTTATGGGAATGTGTGCTATGAATGTATGTGAAAATCAGAGGACAACCTTGTAAAGTTTGCTTTGTCCATCCACTTTACGTGACTTCTGGGAATTGAACTCAGGCCCCCAGGCTTAAAGGGAAGTGCCTTTATCTAGCAATCAATCCTGCTGGCCTTCTGCTCCTTGTTATCTCCTGAGAACCTCCTTCCCCGTAGTCCTACTGTCTCCAAGGGGCTCTTCATGTCTCATCACCCACAGCCTCTGGTCGCGGTGGCCTGGCTATCTCCCTGCAATGACAGAGTCCCCAGAGCCTGCAGATTTGCCCTTCCACGTCCTTCCTGCCATTGTATCACACACACTAAAACCTGTCTGGACAGGCAATTCCCTCCCAGCCTGTCCCCCAACCCTGAATGAGAACTGCAACCTGGGACTGTTTTCCTGGGGCTCACTTGTTTGTCTAGCAGTGGGCCTCTGCTCCCACAGAACCACCCTGGGATGTCCTATCAAGTACAGATGTTCACACTGCTGTCTCTGTACCCCAGAATGCTGACCCACCTCAACTTCTACCCACTGTCAGGGCTCCTGTACCATGTGTCAGGGACCCAGAGGTACAAAAGGCAAAGTGTCCAACAGTTTCTTTCTCCACAAAGAATTTTTATTTGGGCTTGTCAGAACCACTGTGCTCACTAGGGTCTGTGGCTCAGAACCTGCTGACAGAGGTCATAGGCCAAACCAGGAAGGGATACCAGGGCACCGTGGGTCGCTGCTTTGCCTCTGCTGGGGTAGCTCCTCTTCCAGAGGGTCTGGAGAAGTGGGTTCCTTTTCTGGGAAAAGATCTGGGAAAGTGAAGGTCTGCCCGTGGGCCTGGGGAGAGAAATAGGGGCTTAATTGAGAGGCTAGCCTTCCAATCACACTCAGGGACTCACTGCTGGGCTGCTAATGATCCCGGACCCTGGATGACAGACAACAGGAAGATGAGCTGCCGTGTCTCTAGGCAGGGTTCCTGCTGGGAAAACAAACACCTTGCCGGCCAGCCCTTCAACCTTTATCTATCACCAACAGGCTACAACCAGGACAATGGCCCTTTTCAAGGACATTGTCTCTTTACGGGGGTCTGTACCAACCCAGGGCTCATTAAATGCAGTCCAGCAAAGGCCCATTCACCAGGCGGCTGCCGGTGGAACTGGGGGCAGGAACTAGGAGCAGAAAAACAGGACACAAATGACGTCTGGTGCCATGCTAAAAACTTTTTCCATCCAAAATATCTAAAGGCCTTCAGCCACATTAAAGGCCGCCCTCCTCTAGGCTCCAAACTTGGCAAATAAAATGCACACAACGTACACAGAAACCTACATACGCAGCAGTCTATAAATCAAGCCTGGCTTTGCAAATTAACTGCTTTTACGTCTTTCACTAGAAGTTCAGTGTGTCAGTACGGCCGAGCCCCAGCCTGAGGCCCCAAGCACATGGGCCAGAAACAGTGAAGGCCCTGGGAAGGAGAAGGAAGCCATTTCTGCAAGGCTCTAGAGGCTCACTTAGGCTGCTGCTAACATCTCCAAGATAAGAGGTTAGGGGTACACAGAGCCAACCTTGAGGCAGAGGCCCCTCCTGCCATCCCCTCTTGTCTCAGAGGTAGACAGATACGGAATTCTGGATCTGAGACCTTAGTAAGTTCTGTCAGAGATGTGCACCTTGGGGCTGGGCAGGTAGCTTAGTTGGTAGTTTTGCCTAGCACCCATGAGGCCCGGGATTTGAGCTCCACTACTACCTAAAACTTGGTGCTGTTCAAGCCTGTGTCCTAGCACAGGGGAGGGAGGAGGAGGCACAAGGATCAAAAATTGAAAGTCATCCTTGGTTACACAAGGCGCTCAAAGATAGCCAGTGCTACTGGGGACGGTGTTTCAAAGGTAAAATGGGGGAGGCAGAAGTCCCTAAGCAGAGCCGACTGCCCATCCAGAATTGACTGCTAGCTTTGATGGCAAAACAACAGCTTAAGGTCCAGAGATAAAGACAGATGCAAGGGGCTAGGGGCGGATTTCGAAAGAGATGTGAGGGACCTGCATCACCATCTATGGGTACCAGTATGAAGACTTATCTCTAAGAGATAATTGCTTCATACTTTTGAAAAAATGTAGCCACCCACCCTCTAAGGAGGGAGAGCCGGTTTTGAGGGGCCCAAGGCAGGAAAGGAAAAAAGGCCAGGGGAAAAGTGGAGAAGCCAGTCCTGACTCCAGTAATCCTAGGGGCCCCACGGGCCATTGTTGGGCTGGACTGTGCCTGCCCGTAGCATTTACTCTGGAGCCGAGGGCTCATGGCCTGTGTGCACCACTCAGTCAAACGCCATCCTGTGTAAACATGGTCAATGCTCTTTTTGTTGTGTGGGGACTGAGAGCTTGCTAGGGCTCCCTCCCCACCAGACCAAAAAGATGTTTATCAGGTTCTCAGAAGAAAAATGTGGTCGCCCACCACGTGGGACCCGCCTTTCCCCTTCCACACTCACAATGAGCTGCCTCTCTCTCCCTCTCTCTCTCTCCCCTCTCTCTCTCTCTCTCTCTGGTTGCCCCTTCCTGAACCTCACAATGCAGTTACCAAAAGCCCCCCACCCATAAAAGACAAACTAAAAAGACAAAGACAGCCTTTGCAGATACCAGGAAGCCCCAAACACTAACCATTACTAGGCTGGAGCCGAGAAGGAGGCGCGTTACAAAGTTTAATTCTGGTCGAGAAGTCTTGCCTAGTGTGGACATGACGGGTGGCAGCTGCAGCTGCCAGATCTGAGAACTACTGAGTCCAGCTTTCATGAGTGTTGTGGGGATGAGGAGGGGAATGTAGGGGCTCAGATGTCTCAAAAGCTACTTGTAACCATAGCTGTCTCTGAAGTGACTTGTGGCAAATGCCAGCATATGGATGTGGCCCCACAGGCCCTGACAGAGACAGATGGGTGGATTCAACGCCCAGCACACAAACACACACAGCCTTCCGAGGGCCCAGGCCGTCCTTTCCCACCTGCATGGGCTGATTTTATGCACAGCAAATATTAGCCCCCGTTTAGAACAACTGTAGCTCTTTTTTCCAGCAGAGCTGCCTCCCTCACAGGGTCTTTGAACAAACAGCCACGCAGCCCGGAGCGGGTGGGAGGAGCCCATTCTCAATTGCATGACTGCCATCTAGTGGCCTGCTGTGGAGGCTGGGGCTCCCTGGAGGGCTGTTTACACAGAAACTGGAGAAATTGGAGGAAGCCCCCCTGTGGGGTTTGAGCGGTGGGGGGTTAGTTAATGGACCCTGCCAGTGGAGTCTTCCCTGCAACATTCCCAGAGGTCAAAAGGGATTCTGTCCGGAGACTGAGACCAAAGGGCACTTGTGGTTTAAAATTTGGTCTCAACGACAGTGGGTCCAGGGCAGAGGCTCTGAGAAAGTTTGAAAATGTGCCTCTTTCTGGGAAAGTCTGTATCTTGTGAATAAAGACCCAGGCTAGGAGTCCGCTCCCAGCACCCCAGGCAAGGATGTGATGAAGGGGATTTGGCGCCTAGGATCACTATCATGGCTAACAGAAGATTGTGCAGGGTCCATATACCCCAGGGACCTCAACCTTTTCACTGCAATGGGCTCCCAGGGGAATAGACAATCTGCACCAGACCAGGTACCCTCACTGGGCTGTGGCTTTTCACATTCACACTGTAATTTTTTTGTTTTCTCCAAACACAGGTAACCAAGGCGTGGGCTTGTAGCACAAAATAAGGAATGGGTCTACTGAGGTCTACATAAGTGCTCTACGGAGGTGCACTAGGACCTGGGCTCCTCCTGCCCCAGGTCTGGGTCCCGGTGAGGTAGAATGCATTGCACAAACAGCCCCAGGACACAGCTGATGACAGTGAGCAGAAACAGAGCCGGTCTCACTCACCAGCTGCACGTAGGCCACTTTGTAGTCCGGTTTCTTGATCCTCACATTCTTATGGTCCCTCCTCCTGTTGGAGCCTGTAAGGGGACAGCAGACCAGACCCTGCCTTAACTTCAGCCCCCCCCCCGATCAGCCTCCAAATCTAGGAACCATTTTCTAGTAAGGCACAGTATATCAAACAGGAGTTTCAAATGGCAGGCTGAACACCAGAAAAGGGTCTCAGGTAGACATCCCAGTAGAGCTGCTAAAACCAATTTCTCTGATTAAGTGAAAATGGTCTTTGAGCCAGCTGGTGGGGACACAAACCTTTAATACCAGTACTCGGGGGCAGAGGCAGGCAGATCTCTGAGTTTGAGGGCAGCCTGGTCTACAGACTGAGTTCCAGGACAGCCAGGGTTACACAGAAAAACTCTGTCACCGGAAACCAAAACAATGACCCCCCAAAAAAAAAAAAAAAAAAAGTTTTTTGAAAACTGAAATGACAACAAGATTTAAAAAGAACAAAAGGGATTTCTTTGCTCTCTGGTGAAATGTTGATTCTCTAGGAAGGGCATTTCTAGGAGGGTAGCACCAATCTGCCACTGATGGGTGGGCTATGTTAGGATCTACTACAGGAGGAGACTGTGGAGGCCCACTAGAGACCAGCCCAGGGTAAGAAAGTGGTTCAAAGGAACAGGGGACATTTCAGGGTCACAGCTAAAAGTGCTGGGGACCTTCAATGAGCTACAAGAGGCTGGGCACAGACTTCTACCAAGGGGTCCCTATGACTCTGGCAAGTCACCCAAGCCCCTCAGGCCTTTGTTTCTCCTCATGGAGAGTCTGAGGACAACATGAAGTAGGCAAGGGGCTATATCCTGGTGGCAAGCCACCAACACAGGTACCCACCATGCTGTACCCGTGTGCGCACAGCAGCCACAGGAACGTTGTAAATCTGCTCAAGGTAATTTCGAAGGTCCACCCTGGTCATCCTGGATGAGACAGAAAGAAAACAAGTCTTAGCTAAGCCTAGATAAAAAGACAGATATCTCACCCAAGGATAAGGGTGAAAGTCCAAGAAGCAGCTGTGGCCAGGTGAGGCCGGCGCCAGTGCTGTCCTTTCCAGATAAAAAGATAAGTTAGAGCAATGAGGGTCTCATTCCATCAGAACTGTTTACTTGGTTGGTCTTCTCCACCTGGATCCTTGGTCATCACCTGGAGCCGGCTGGGCTCACCCTGATAAAATGTAAGATATCAGGCCTGTAGTCAGGCCTGGGCCCCTACCTGTAACTAAAGACTTGCCCCTGGGGGTCTATGAGTCACTTGCTGCCACAGCGGCCTCTTTGGTGGACAAAGCCCATGGTGGCTTTCAGCACAACCCTGGCGCCATAAGTTTCTGTGTATGTCTGTAAAGTCAAAGAGACCCTAACCCAGCTTCTACCGGGATCTGCTCCTGCCCCCCACCCCAACTCCTACCCTTCTGTCCCAGCTGAGCTGGTCCCTGAGGATTTTAGGAGTCAGAGAAGCACGGGCAGATGGGGTTGCACTGCACCTTCCTTAAAAGGGGGTACACTGAAGTGAGCAGCGCGAGGTGAGGAACTCGGAGCTAACACACTAGAAGCTCTGCAAATCTCAGCATGCTCCAACCCAGCCTCCGGGGACTCCTTTCCTGGGAAAAGGATGGAGGCAAGAATTCAACAAATCTCAGGCTTTCTGCTAAGCTTTCCCCAGGTGGAGGGCGAGCCAGGAAGCCAGCCAAGAGCACGCTTACTCTTTGGCTGCCTGAAGCTCTGCAAACACCAGGCCCCTCCACCATCCGCTGAGCAAGCAAAGTGGCCCCAGGTCTTTCCACCACAGGAAAAGCCTGGCCCTGGGAGCAGAGCTAAAAAACAGGACAGGGCCCACATCCTGGAGGTCACTCCCCAGCCCCTGAACTCCTCTGGGGCTTACTTACTCCATGGGGATCCGGAATTGCACTGTATCTTCAGGCTGTGCGGTACCAGGCCGCACCAACTGAATGAAGAAGTTAGTTCGAAACACACGGAGCTGGGGGCCGCCCAGCTGGTAGAGGGGGTACCTGCTCGGGAGAAATTAGGGGATTAGGATCACATAGACAGTGAGGTAGGCTCATGTGTCCACTCACACCAGTGGGGTCAAGGCAGGCTGGGGCAGTTATACAGAGGACCTGTCCCTAATGCATGGTTTCATCAGTGCCGGAGCAAGCAGCTTTCCTAGTCCTTAGCCACCCTTCTGGGGTTCCAGGGTCACTGACACTGCAGCTCACCTATAGAAAGGGCAAAAAGGCAGCTAAAACAAAGAAACAAACAAAAACAGGAACTGAGGCTCATAGCTGTGGTAGCAGAACAATAGTCCCAGCTTGTGAAATTTTAAGAACAAGGAAGGGGGGACCTCATAAACAGGGCCGTGGTGGTACTCGGCTTGGAGATAACACCTCTTCCAAAGCCCTACTAATTCCTGCTTCTGGGTGTTTCCATGGCTAGCCCGAGTACTCTCCCACCCAGCATAGAAAAACCCGTGCTCCTTGAGAGAGAGGAAAACAGGCTGGGAACTGGAGAACACAGTGTTTCCAACATGATGCTCCGAGCTGGCAATGCCTCACTCGAGTCCTAAAACTACCCAAACAAGCAAGATTTGGGGGTAGCCACTGTTTCCCACCATGATCAGGCCTGTAGGCAAAGCAGAATCTCTGCTTGGTGGTCTTGCACACCTCCCTGCCCACCTGAGTAATCATGGAAGTGGAGGGGAGCAACTCAAGGTCTGTGGGGTTATTAAAAGTGCATAGTTCACGGTCCCCAGGTGGACGGTGGGTACATGGGTCCACCTAGGATCACACAGATAACCAGAGGTATGGCATGTAGGCCAGACCTGGGAGCACCCAGCCCTACGATAGACTGAGCTCCATGCTGATCTAGCTTTGGACAAGTATATTCTGGCTCTATAAGCCCAGGGAACACCACACTGGAAGCACCAGGCTGAGAGCGCCAGGGGACTTTTAGGGCTGAGAAGTTTTAGGTACCTGGCTTTCAGATGACTCCCAAGGTAGCATGGTGGGAGCCTCCGAGGCAGGTCCCACTGCTAAATGTTTGCCAAACTCAGTAGCTCAAGAGCCTACCTAATGACCAAATCCATACATTGTTGGCAGACCATCAGTCTAGAAACTGCCACCAGTGATCTGGCAGAGCCTCCGGAGAGGGCCTTAAAGTCTGTGCCTATAGGAACAGGCAGCCAAGAGGGCAGGAAAGAATAGGGCAGGTTCTGAAGGGGGATATGGAGCCTCTGATTTACACATCCAACTATGGTACCTAAGGGGCTTCATATTATCAGTAGGGCCCAATTGTGGCATAGCATGAAGACAAAATTGGGAAGACCTTCCTTAGGATAGAAAAGGGGAGCAATGTTCACTAAAACCCCTAGTCTCTGAGTCTTTGGGACTAGGACCTGAGGTCGGAAGCCCTGAGACCACACTGAAGTCGTGAACTATTGGCAGACTTCCCTTCTCCCTAGATCTGCCCTTGCCCACAAACTTTACCCACAAGACTGCCAGGCGCATCCAAGCCTGGTAATTCCCCTTGGAAAACTTGCAGCCTGGTCTTGGTCCCAGGACCCTCCCTGCTCTTCAGTCTTGCTGCTCTTCTGAGGTCTGGGCTTTTAGGGTTCCTTTAACTTCCTCTCTATTTTTTTCACAAGCACCCCAAATAGCATACCTCAAGTGGTACTCTTGGTTCTCTTCTCCTCACTGGGAGCCTGGCTCCCTACTGGTGGATGGTAACTTGTTCCCCAGAAGCTCAGGTCTCATTCCTGTTATCACCCTGCCCTCACCTACCCATCACCCATTCACACATGGCTCCCACTGGCTCCCTGCAAAGCCAGGAGGTGATCACATAAGCTGAACTAGGCTGGCTCTGCCTCACACTGGCCTGGTTTTGAGGTCCCTGGTCTCTCCCAGTCAGAAAGAAACCCCAAGGTTGCCCACCAAGTAATTCCACCAGTCCTCTCCCCATCTGTGAGCAGGGTCCCCCAAATTCCACTTCCACGAGAACCCTCAAAACCGTACTAATGCTCAACCTGGGGCCACCCAACCAGTGGGTCACGTGTTTACTGAACACGTGTTTCCGGCTTAGAAAGTGGGAGGCCAGCACGGCTGGCCACGTGGAGACCAGTGAATGTAGCAACTTTTGGGGGCTTGGGCCAGGGGTCCTCGCAGGCACCGGCCAATCCCGGCTCAGCCCTGGCTGTCTGCCAAATCGGCGGTAGCCGCTGGCTATGATTGACAGCCAGGACACTACGCCGCGGTGGCCCTGCCGCGTGGACCCCGACGGGTTTCCCGCCGTGTGCGGGCCCCTCCGCTTCCGGCCCGGGCCCCGCACCCGCCCGACCTGGGCTAAGCAGCCCGCTTGGCCGAGCCACGACTTTACTCACAACACATTCCGCGCCATGGCAGCCGCACCTCCTGGTCAGGAAGGAGCGACGCCGGCCCGGCACAGCGCCCGCGCTGGCACAGCGCCCCCTCGCTTCCGGAGGCCGCGCTACCCTCTCCCTGCACCGCAGGGCCCCGCACCGTGGGTGTCCCGCAAACCCCACCCCACCCCCAACCACGCACCCACAAACCCCACCCCCACCCGTGCACCGCAAACTGCTTGCGCACCGCCCCCGACACAGTGCACCCCGCCTCTCAGCCTTACACACATTGCACAGCCCCGCCCCTCACCCAGTCCCGCAAAAAGCCCGCGTGCACTCTGTACCCGTTTGCCCCACCCTGACTCGTACACTGCACAGAATCCTGCATACCACTTGGTGTATAGTCTACCTCCCTGCTCCTCAGCCTGTAAGCACCCTACACCCACATGCTTCCCCACCCACAAGGGCACCACACTTTGCCATGAGCAGTCCCGCATCTCCGCACTGCTGGCTGGTGGATTCTACTACTGCCCTATTTCCGGACCCCAACAATGCACGAGCCCACCAAGCACAGTCATACACCCTGTACCCCAAATCTACTCTGTGAATCTAGTCTGTTCCCTTGTTGTAGGTGGCCCAGCAGTACCTTGGTTCCCACTCCCCTTTTTCTGGATTGGACCAAACCACACCATAAGACTCACCAAGGCCTGGCCGGCTAGTCCCCACCCTGTGTTCTACAACCTATCCTTCCTCTAGACTCTGCCAGCTCTTTGTCCCCTTTCCCACAAAAGCACATCAGAGGCTACACCCAGGCCCCATCCCATATAGGACCCTATCCCCCTCAACAATCCAGTCACAGTCTGGCCAACAATCCCTTGGGCAGCAGAGATGGGGAAGGGTGGGGTGGACTGGACCTCCTGTCTGAGGTCTAAAGCCCCTCTCCCAACCAGACTGGGTTGTTTTCCCTCCCAGGCAGGACTCCCAGGACCCCCTCCTTTCTCCTTCCCTCCCTTTCTTGGCTGCCCAGCCACAGTTGCAGCCCAGCAGCCCTGCATACTCCCTGTCCCAGGAGCCCCTGGCCACACCTCCTTCAAGAGGCCACTAACCTCCAAGGCCTCTCTTGCTCACAAGTCCTCAGCCCTGCAGGTCAGAGACCGACTAGCTTGGCCCTAACTGAGGGACCCCTGTCTGTAGTCTTGTCCTGACTTGGTGGTATTGCAGCTCTCTCCCCCTTCCTCCCATGCTCCTCATAGATTCTCTATGCTGCTTTCCAGCTCCTCGGTTCTTGTAGGTTTCTGTCTATACCCGGTGACAACACAGTTGTCTTTGGGGGAAGGAGACATGTGTGGAGATATCAGGCACATTAGAAGAGCCCATAGTGGTGGCTCTGAGAGAAGCATCTGGAGTGACACATTTAATGAGAAAAATGACCATTGGGGTCACCTAGGATGAAGGAATTAAAGGCGAGTGATGAGCACAGATCCCTGCCCACATCTAAGCCTCCTGGGTTGTGATGCAAACTGAGTGTGGTTATGGCCCAGTAGCAGATGATATTAGCCTCTCCTGAATCCTGAGGCCCCTCTCTCTATCTCTCCAGATCAGACTTCCTGGGTTTTCTCCCACTTTTTCCCTCACTCGTTGCTCAGCCTGACTGGACTGCCACAGCAGAGGTCAGTGGCTAAAAGAGGGGATGTGAGGACCAGAGAAATACAGAGTTGTCCTTTCCTTACTAAGGACTGGTGTTAGCCATATTTAAGATGGGCTCAAGGTCATAAGACAAAGCTACCATGCCTGCTAGGGAAGAGACAGTAGACCATGTGGGTCTGGGAGATTAAATTTAGATTCAACAGGCTTGGAAGCAAGCACCTTTACCCAAACTGAGCTGGCTTGCTGGCCAGCTCTAAAATTAAGTGGTTCTGAGACTCCCCCATGTGAAGGAAGCATTCAAGTGTGAAGTGACCTTATATGTGACATATAGCACACATAACTCTGGGAGAAAAAGACTCCCTAAAAGTCGGGCGTACGAAGAAGGTGCTGAGCAGGGAGATGCCACATGGTCCTGGGAGCTGGGGTCCTCATGGCCTGGAAAAGAAAGGGAGAAGGAAAGGGTCCCTTGGGGGGTGATAAGCAACTGATCTTAGGACACATTGTAAAAGGGGACATTATTGCCTCTTCAACTACCTACCTCAAGCCTGTCCCATCAGGGTTCCTCAATTCCCTTCTGGATGAAAGTTTCTGGATGAACGTCAGGTGACTTTGGGACTTCAAGATGGACAGTGTAGGGACTTTGGGACTTCAGGCTAAGGATACACCTGGTCCTCCCAACACGAACACAGGAGTCCCATTCTGGCTCCTCTGTAGTAGTTGTGTCCCCTGAGCAAGCCACATCTCCACCCCATGATAACCACATGTTATGGAGGGCAGCTGTAATCCCAGCACTTGGGAGGTGGAGGAAAGGACGATCAGAAGTGTGAGGCCATCCTTAGCTATGTGGTGAGTTAGAAGCTAGCCTGAACTAATGAGAAACCCAGACACACATGCATGCACACACACACTCGCACACACCTCTTTTCCAATTTGTGGTTAGCCTTTTAGTTTGAAGGTGACCTTCATATAATGACAGGCCATATTTCAGAGGGCATTTGGGTTGGCGTTAACACACATTGCCATCTGAGGTGCCAGCGAAGCATCCTATGGCTCTGTGGGCCTCCCCACCCCTCCACGTGCCTCTGATCTCCAGCCAATGTTTTGCATTTGGGATGTTTGCTGCCTTCGTTTTGTTTTTGTTTGTCTATTTTGTTGTTCTTGTTGTTTTTCCTTCAAGACAGGGTTTCTCTGTGTAACCTTAGCCATCCTGGAATTCACTCTGTAGACCAGTCTGGTCTTGAATTCAGAAACCTGCCTGCTTCTGTCTCCTGAGTGCTGGGATTGAAGGTATGAGCCACCACTGGCAATTTGCTTTCTAATCTTGGATCAGACCTAACAAATCTCATGCTATGCAGAAATTCTCTCTCTTGGTCCCCAGCTTGGCTTCTCAGCCTCCCTGTAGTTATCGCTGGAAGAACCAAATTAGAAATAGTAATAATAATAGTAATAGTAATAATAGTGATAATAATAATAATAATAATAATAATAATAATAATAAATTCCAGCTTGTCAGTTTGTTCTAGAGAATATGCTTTTAGTGCTGTGACCAATAACCCTCTGAATGACCCCAAACCACAAAGACTTTCTCTTGTGTTCTGTGTTCCTATTACTTGTTTGTCAATAGATTTTACATGCTGTATAGGGTACGGGCTCTGTTATTCTTTTATTTCTTTTTCTTTTTCCTTTTTTTTTAATTTAAGTATTCAGTTGTCCTAGACAAGTTTCTTTAAAAGGCCGTTTTTCACTCAGTTGCCTTTGCACCTTGTGTCAAGACTTGGTGACAGCTCAGTGGGTACAGCGCTTGCTGACTCCCTGAATTGGATTCCCAGAACTCACGCGGAGAGAGCCAACTCCCAAGGGTTGGCCTCTGACCTCCACATAAGCACTGTGGCGTGCATACTCTCCATACAAAATAAATAAGTACATGCAATAAAAATGGTTTTTTGTTTTTCCAGAAGTCCTGTGGTGCTCATCTCCGGAGCATCTTGTCCCTTGATCTATTTCAGTGTTTTATACCAGTGCCACCCTGTTTAGAGTTTTAGTTCTCACAATGTAGGCACTCTGATTTTATTGTTCTCGTTCAAGGATGTTTGTGCCGTTTGGGGCCGTTTGCGAGATTCCGTTCACAAAACCATCACCAGTGATGATGTTTACAGGGGACTTGATCTGCAGAACATTGTACGGAAACCCTGGTGCCACCGTAAAGTATGCATGCATTCAAAGATGGGGCCAACGGGAAGTTTTTTAAGAGCAGAAAAAGGGAGCCATTTACGTAAACTCCCGGGGAACAAAGTTCACCTGTCAATCTTGAAGAGCCAGGGGCGGCTTTGGCGCCAGCTCCTTGGTGGAGGTACCCACAGGGTTGTGTTCTGTCCGGAGTACATTGTAGGCATTGCTGCAGGCTGAAAGAATGTTAAAGATAAACTTTGTTGCAGAAATCTGTGCATACGTGCAGAGCTGGTGGGGGTGTGGAATGAGAAGGAATCTCTGGTGGGCCTTCAGAATGTGCCTGAGAAAGTAGTTATCTCGGCCAGGCAGGCAGGAGGTCTTTATTGCTTCCCGGCTCTCAAGTTGTTTGGGCCTGACAAGAACAATTTTATCTCAGTCTCAGCAGGTTTCACCATCGGTTTAAATTTTACAATCTCCAGTTAATTTTTACAAATTCAGGGAGAACTGGGCTGCTTATCAACATGAGCCCCCAGCAGCCCCATTTATCCAAGGATGCCCTTCGGTTCTGTTTTCTGCTTCTCCAGATACCGGTATCTCACACTGTCATAACTATCGCTAGCCGTTGGTGTATTTTTCTATTACTGGAAAATGGCATCTTGAAGATGTCAATGCCAGACCATTCCATGGAGATAAATTTGATCTTGTGTATCCATCTTGTCTCTGGCAACCTTACCAGACCCCCTATTTTCAAATTTTTTCTCAAGATTTTATCAGATAAGATGCCTGCGTTATCTATAAACAAAACCCATTTCAACTTTCTCTTTATGTCAGCAGCCAGATTGCCCATGTGAGCAAGCAACCCCTTTGGAGAAAGCAAGGGGGCACAGTAGGGGTCTGGGGACAGCTATCCCAGACCCCCACTGGTTCTCAGCAGTGGGGAGAGCTGCTTTGGACCTCCCGGAGGGGCCCAGGGAGTTAGTTCTCCACACTGCTGAGAGCTGCTGTTTCCCCCTAAGTAAATCAGGAGTGGATGTTTGCTAAGAGATGATGCTAAGAGATATCAGCTGGGTCGGGTGGGTGGTTTGTAATCCCAACCCTCAAGAAGTATGGAGGCAGGAAGACCCGGCATTTGAGGCTCCTAGGCTGCCTGGTTAGTGCAGCCTGAGCTACAAGAGACTCCGTCTGAAACATCAAAAATGATCACCTTGTGTTTCTCCCTGTTGAGTCCCTCATACAATGGGTCACTCTGGTTTTCCAGTGTCGCAGTAACTGTTCATTAGTTCCACAGTCGATCACCATGCATTAACCCTTTCACGGAGAGTTGGGTTCTGCTGGCTACAATTTTAGTTTTATTTGGGGTTAGGGAGAGGTGGTGCACACTACTGGTTTCTTGTGACTTTGATTTTCTGTGGGATAGTCAGACCTCATGCAGTTGGGAAGTACTCTCTCCTCTTTATTTATCCTTTTAAGAAATGTATATAATGGCTATTATCTCTTCTTTAAATATTTGGTCATATCTTCTAAAGAAGCCACGTGGCCTGAGGGTTTGAGTAGAAAGGCTTGAGCTCTTCTCCTGTGGCTGAGATTTCTCTCCCCCTCCAACCCCCACCCCAGTCACATTGGCCAGAGGTTGATCAATTGTACTGATCCTCTAAGAACCAGGTTTGGGGTTTCTTGGTTTTTCTCATTGCTTTTTCGTTTCTAACAGCCCCCCACCCCCAGCTTCCACTTCCCTGCTGGATCATTTCCCTCCTCCTGCTTCCTTTGGTCTGACTGTTTTTCTTTTTCTGCATTCTGAGATGTGAGAGCTGAGATCCCCGGGTCAAGCCCTTTCTCAGTTTCCCACACAGGCCTTCAGCGACAAACACCCCCCCCCCACGACCAAGGCCTCCTGAGTGGCATTTCTTAGCCCTCAGCGCTGGGGTTCATTTTCCTCCTGTTCAGAACACTCCCCAACTTCCTTGTTTTTTTTTTTTTCCTTGTTTAAAAGTATGTTATTGAGTTTCCAAATACTTGGGTATTTTCCAAGGATCTTTCTGTTATTGATTTATAATTTAATTCCATTATGGTCAAAGCACATACTTTATAGGGCTTGAATCCTTCTCAACCTATTAAGTCTGATGTAAAGGCCCAGAACTCGGTTCGGTGTGGGTATTTTCTACACACTGGGAAGAGCATGCCTGAGAGGGCATGGGTGTCCTGTCACTGTCGACAAGCAAACCTATGTGGCTGTGTGGTCAGGTCCACACAGGATTGCTGACTTTCTGTTAGTTATTGGGAGACAGTAAAGTTTTAGACCACCAGTCCTTGTTCCTCACCCCTGCCCCTCTCTGAAACAAAGTCTTTCTATATAATCCAAGTTGGCCTCACACTCCCCATCCTCCTGCCTCAGCCTCCCCAGTGCTGTGATAGTCAGGGCACACTGGGCACACTGCAGCCTGGCCCAGCTGGGGGCTCTCTTATTCTTCCTTTCAGCTCTCTGAAATTCGTTATTTCTTTTAAACCATTTGTGTCCATGTTTTTTGTTTTTGTTTTTGTTTTTCTTTTTTTCGGAGCTGGGGACCGAACTCAGGGCCTTGCGCTTGCTAGGCAAGCGCTCTACCACTGAGCTAAATCCCCAACCCCTGTGTCCACGTTTAAAACATGGAGGGGGCAGATTTTTTTTTTCAACTTGGCAAGTTTGATCCCCCCTCCCCCCCCTTATTTCTTTGCCAGTGTAAAACAGATTCAGGTTTATTAAACACATTTTATTTTCTTTTAAATTTATCTATTTTCATTTTATTTGTGTGAATGTGTGCCTGTCTTTAGGTCTGTCCACCAAGTGAACACAGGGTCTGCAGAAGCCAGAAAAGGTGTTCCCCTGGGACTGGAATTACAGATGACTGTTAGGTGTCATGTGGGTGCTGGGGTTGGAGCGGAGGTCCTCTGAAAAAGCAGCAAATGCTTTCAACCATTGGGCCAGTCTCTAAAAAGGCGTGTTTGATAATGACTTCAAGCATAGGGTTAGGTAAAGAAAAAAGAAGAGTGGAAGACACAGCCAGGAGTATGGGCATGGACCGTCCTAAGACACAGTAACTGTTTTATCTGTCACATGTGTATAAGGATCACACCTGAGCACAATACAGCACAGTACAGCACCCCAATATCCACTGGGGATTGACCCCAGGACTTCGTGCACACTAGGCAAGTACTGAATGGTTGAAGCCATATTCCCTAGCCGCAGTTTGCAGCTTGCTTCTTACCTGGGATGTTTAGACTAATCCCTTAGTTCTGTTTTGCTAGAGATGGAAGTCAGAACCTTGTGCAGGCTAAGCACACATTCAGTCCGAGCTACCCTGCCTCCTGTGTGGTCAGGACCACGTGCAGCCCACATAGCTGCTTGTCCCCTGGTCCCCCTCCCCAACTAGCTGCCCCACCTCCTGTTCAAACCAGTGTTCATCTCTTTATGCCATTTTCTTTCCCTCCAGACCCTTCCAGCTGGCTGTCTTAGTGAGTACCTTGGGGTCTCATTCAGCCTCACCCCGTTTATTTTGGCCTCATGACCACCACCCCGTGTGCTACCTTTCTTGCTTTGTTTCTGCTTGGTGGGTTTTATGGGACCCCGGACATCCTGAGTTTTGCCTCAGCAAGTGCCCAGTATCTTCACATTTCTATAAATATTTTTGGGCTTTGTAGTTGATAGACTGCATGCCCCACACACACGAAGCCTGGGTTTGATCTCTGGCAGTGTAGAAACTGAGTAAGCAGACTGTAACCCTATCTCAAAACACACACACAGAGGCGGGGAGGAGGGGGGCGCAGAGCGGGGGAGCTGGATCCTCCAGGTCTTGGTTTTATGATTTCTCACAGGCAGGTCTGGAAGAATGTTCAGCTCCAGGCCAAAGGTCCTGAAGACTTGGGCAAGGTTTCCCAGACCCAAGACCGGTGAGCCTGCAGCCCTCTGCCCCGGCTGGTGGGAACCGACACCATTCCTGGGCACGGGAATCTGCAGCACTCAGAGGACTGTTTCCCAGGCTTGTGCTGGCCCCAGCCATGCTTGCAGGGCCCCAAGTTCTCCCACTGTGCAGCACTGCCCTGCCCCCTCTGAGTCTGTTTCTTGAGCTACAGTTACCTCAGTCCCTCAGACCCTCAGCTCAGCTCTTTCCCTCAAGTATCTCGGGGCTCCACCTTGCTCCCTTCCTGCCTGAGGCCTGGGAATTCTCTCAGGGAAGAGAGCTGGGCAGTGAGAGGCCCCCTAGACGTTTCCGTTGCGCAGGGGTCATTGTCTTTGCCAGCTGATGTGCGGCGCCCTAGACATCATTGTTCCATGGCTTTGTGTCTGTTTTGTTTTGTTCTTTTGTTTTGTCCGCTGCTGCAGGCAGGCGGGTAAATCCGGTCTCTATTACTCCATTTTAGCCAGGAGTGGAAATATGCCTTTTCACTTTGGACAATGTTTTGATATACAGAAAATGTAAAGTTTCCCAGCATGTGGGCCGTGGAGGCAGGAGGATCAGAAGATCAGGATCATGTGGAGCAACATAGTGACTTTAAGGCCAGCCTGGGCTGCATAGTGAGTTCAAGGCCAGCCTGGAATACATGAGACCCTATATCAAAAACAGAAATTAACTTTTAAGAAGTAGAATCTACTATCCTCTTTGTCCTCCACAATTCTGTTTGTTGTTGTTTTGTTTTTAAGCTGGGAAAATGTTTCTCAGCAGGAAAACAGATCTAAAAAAAAAAAAAACCCAGATTTTCCTGTACTTCTGAATTTTTCAATTTACTTTTAAATACTATTTTATGTATTCTTTGAACATTTCATACATGCATTAAACGTCTCTTGATCACATCCACCCTGATTTTATTTTTTAACAATTTTTCTTCTGCTGAACTTTCTAACTCCCTCCCTGCCTTAGGAATAGAATGGGAACAAAAATCCCATTCTCCCCTTTTCCTTCCCAATTTATATTTTATTTTCTCATCCTTTTCTGTTAAACATACCCCCTTCTCGAGGGGGCTGTGCACCCCCGCAAGCTCTCTTGTGTTCACTGTTTAATGCTGATAAACACTGTGGGAAAGGGATGAATGCTACGGGCCACGGAAGGCATGGTCAGCGTGTCCCTGCTGAGCTTGTCACTTGGTAGCCGGGTGGTCTGGGGGGGGCTCCGTGGAGACTGGCTTGAACATCTGTGTGCTGTTCTTGGACCCCAAACGATGGTAGGGTCCACTTCCTTGGCTAGGAGGGTCCCAGGAGACAAAGACCAAGGCTGTTTTGTGCAGTCTCAGTAGGCAGGGAACATACCTTATGAAACTGGATTCTGCTTTCTTAGCCGCAGCTTTCCTTTTTTTTTTTTTTTTTTTTTTTTTTTTTTTTTCCTGTATTGAATTTTAGAATTGTCACTCCGAAGGCTGTCTTACCCCTGGCCTTTATCCTCAAGAACCCCCTGTTACAATGTTGGTTGATTCTAACAGTGGCGCACCAACCTGTCATCCCAGCAGGTTTGGCTTGGCTACACAATGAGTCCTAGGCCAGCTTAGACTGCAGGAGACCCTGTCCCAACAAAGAGGCAATCAAATAGAAAATAATTTTGTTTTAAAAACTCTGGTAAACTGTACAGTATGCACTAATTTGGGGCTGGTGTTATTTAAGAGTCAAGCTTTGTGTGCAAAAGCATAATCTTTTTTTTTTCTGTTTTTATCTTTTCTTCAAGTTTCATTTTAACGTGTTGTAGTAGTTTGAAATTTTCTATCTGTAGACCAGGACAGTTCTCAAGAGGATCCTGTCTAAGTACTTTTAGGACTTTGATTGTGGCTGTTGTTTTTATGATTTTTTTTCCTAATGGAAACTCTTTTTTTTTTTTTTTTTTTTTAACTTTTCTGTATCTTCTGGCTGGTTGCTGGTGGAAAATAATAAAATATATTGATTTACAATACACATTTTGCATCTGACTGCTCCCTGAACCCCTCATTCATCCTGAGAACTCTTCCTCTGGCTCTCTGGGGGCCGCAAGAATGTGGTATTTTGGTCTCCTCCTTTCCAGAAGTTATACATCTTATTTCCGTTGAACATCTTTTCGCATTGTCTTGGGTTTTCAGACCCGGGTAAAGCAGTAATGGCAAAAGCAGGCATCCGTGCGTGGTTCCTGCCTGAGGTGGGGGCTCAGGGTTTCTCTGGCTGGGCAGACAAAGATAGGGCTTATTTATAGCTTTCCTTGGTTACTGCAGTGTTTATTCTGTTTGCTTGTGAATGTAAAGATAGGCTTTTGGTGATGTCCTTCCCCCCATAGAAATTAGAGTTTTTGCGATTCCTTTCCTCCATAAAAATTAGAGGTTTTTGCAACGTCCTTCCCTCTATAGAAACTAGAGTTTTTGCGATGTCCTTCCCTCCATAAAAATTAGAGGTTTTTGCGACGTCCTTCCCTCTATAGAAACTAGAGTTTTTGCGATGTCCTTCCCTCCATAAAAGTTAGAGTTTTTGCAACGTCCTTCCCTCTATAGAAATTAGAGTTTTTGCGGTGTACTTCCCTCCATAAAATTAGAGTTTTTGTGATGCCCTTCTCTCCATAGAAAGTAGCTATTGAACTGTTTAATTGTTGAGATGTACAGAAGGCATAATTAAAGCAGGAAAACCCCCCACCCGCCTGTCCAGTGCTGGCGCAAGGCAAGGAACGTGAGGAATGCACCCTTAGGCTCCGTGTGGCCCCTTGGCCCTGGCGTCCCCTCCTCTACCAGGCTCCAGGGACCCTTCATGTGAATTCCACCGAGCTCTGCAAGTCTCAGCACATAGGATACATTTTTTAGTTTAGTTTAGGTTTTGGGGTTTTGTTTTGTTCTTTTTTTTTTTTTAACTTCTTGGGGCACAACCCCAAGTCCTTGAAGCAAGTGCTCTGCCACTGACTTACATGTAGCCTAACCTATCCCTTAAATATAAAATAGCTTTAACTTGTATGGAGGTGTCCTGCTGCATTCCTCTTTTGCATGCTGCCCTCCTTCATCCAGTATGTACCTTCTGACTTGCCGTAGCGTCTGAGAGCTGTGGGTCAGATGCTTCAGTGGTATGGGACTCTTCATGACTAAAACCACACTTGATCTAATCTTTGGCCCTTGGTGGGTGGGTGCTCAGAGTTCTTTTGTTTTTCTTTTGGTTTTCTGAGACAGGGTCCTTTTTTTTTTTTTTTTTTTTTTTTTTTTTTTGGAGCTGGGGACCGAACAGGGCCTTGCGCTTCCTAGGCAAGCGCTCTACCACTGAGCTAAATCCCCAACCCCAAGACAGGGTCTTATTACATAGCCCAGGCTAGTCTTGAACTTACAGTGTTGTTCAGGCTGGTATCAAACTAGGGATAGTCTGGACTCTCTCTCCCAAATGCTGCTACACTCAGACTTTTGATTTGGTACATTTGCCACCCCACCCCCCCCAAGCACTGTTTTGGGCTTTCTGTGGGCTATGAGCAACTTATTTTGGAAGATTCTCTGCTTCACCACACTTCAGCCAGGCCCCTGCACTTCCCCTGAGCCCATCCCTAGGCATTAACAAAGAATCCTGTTAGTCAAGTCCATAAGCTCCCCATCCTGACACCTGAGCACCCCCTGGCGTCTGGTCAGGGCGCTCCTCATCCCAGACACCTTCCTTTGTCTCTTCTGTTAGTCAGGATTCACCTTGCTCCAAAGCTCTGAGTCCCCAGCCCACACCCCACGGGTCTAACTAAGCCTGTCCCTACCCACTCTGTGGATCCCAAAGAGTCCCTGGGGCTATCACTTTGGTAATATCTCTTTACCTGAGGACTGGAACACAGGGCCAGTAAATAGCCCCAAGTCCCCTGAATGCCTTTCAGTGGGGAGCTTTATCTTCAGACTTGCTCCAGAACTGTCCTGCGTGTCTTTTGTTGGATTTATTCTTTTCTTTTTTCCACGTGGAGAGGTTGTAATGAGAGAATGAGACAAGGGAGAGGGACGAGAAGGAGAAGAAAAAGAGCTGTTGGATTCGTTCTTATCGTATTTTTGAAATGTTTTCAGTTTGGAGGCTGACAGGATGTTCAGTGGACAGAAATGCTTGCCATGCAAACCCAAGATCTCCAAATCTCGAGGAAGAAGAGAACCAACTCCCCAAAGGTGCTCCCTGGTCTCTCCATACATAGCATGGCTCACATGTACACCCCACACATGCACAAATAACGATAACTTTTTAAAAAATAAAAACTTCCAATTTTTTTTCCCTTGGTATATTTTTCTTTGGAGAAGGAAGGAGACAAAGTCTCACGATGGAGTCCAATCTGGCCCCCTGATCCTCCTGCCTCAGCCTCCTCAGTTAGTGGGAATTCTCAGACCACCACAGCTGTCTCTGGACATCATCTTTAAGCCATCCGGTCTCAGCTCTGCCCTAATCCTAAGGATGCTTTCACTGCTCCATCTTGCTCACTTCTGACAGTTCAGAACCCTTGGCTCAGCTGTTCAGAATGATAACGGAGGCTTTTTTTTTTTTTTCCCTTTGCCTGCAAATCCCTCTTCAAAACATTCCTTTATCTTTTCTCAAGCTGACGAGGACATCTGGTCTGTTTGAAGTACAAGCTGACGTTCTTGCTCCTTTGCCTTAATATTTTTTATTGTTTGTTTGTTTTTGAGACCGAGTCTCACGTAGTCCAGGCTGACCTCACACTGAATAGCTGAAGATAACCTTAAAGTTCTGATCCTCCTGCCTCCACCCCCCAAGTGGTGGGAATGGAATCCAGGGGCTTGCACACGCTGGGCAAACCCTCTACCAACCAAGTCACAGGCCGGCTTTGCTTTACTGTCTTAGTTTTTGAGACAAACTCTTACTCTGTAGCCCAGGCTGAACTGGAACTCACTGTGTGTGTAGCCTAGGCTTCTTGTCTTGAGCTCAAAAAAATCCTTCTGTTTTATCCTCCTAAGTGGGGAACAGCAAACGCTCAGCTTTTACCTACTTTTATTTGTTTGCTTTGGTGTTTTTGAGACATTCTCCCCCCAACCCCTGCCCCAGACAGGCTTCAATTTCCCAGCAATCCTACCTCAGTCTTCCAAACTCTGGGATTACAGATGTGTATCACCATGCTGGGGCTCTTGCTTGGTTCTTTATCTTAAAAGGAATATCCTAGCCACCCACTTCCCAGGGTTAAGCCTCTCTGTAGGTTTTAGGAAGATGGCCTCATCTTGACTTGCCTCCTGGAACCATCATGTATTATTTTTGGTGCCGTTGTTGTGTGACAGAGTTTCATTGTATAGCCTGGAACTGTATATGTACTCCAGGCTGACTTCAGATCCCCAGAGCTTGGACTGCCTCTGCCTCCTAAGTGCTGGGATTAAAGGCAAGCATCTCCATGCTTAGCTTCCAGAATCATAGAGTTGCTCTGTGCTACTTTTAAAAACCTCTTAACCTTTGCAGCTCTGGGCGGCCCATGAATGCTGAACAGATGGCTCTGCCACTGAGCTGTGTACCAGTTTTCAACGTGTCCTCGTGGACTTTTCGCCATTTTAATGTCCTGTGAACTCAAATCCCACCTCTCTGGTTTCCGATGTGAAGCCATCTTCACTATGGGCATGATACTGTCTTTAAAAGTGCAGAGCAGGGTTGGCGGGAGCGATTTGGCCATGGCGTCAGCACTTTTCAAGAGGGTTGGTTTACTCTTTACCTGGCCCTATTTTGCAAGGCACGTTGCCCTGGGGACTGGGCTGTTTTATCCAGTTTCTAGGTAGATTGCTGCAATGTGTTTGTGACATTCTTCTGGGGCAATTAAGTCCGGACCATCTCTGCCGTTATAGCCCTCTTTCCGGCTGCTCATTATCTGTCTCTGTCCCCTCTGGCCACTGAACTTTCCATCAGATATCTGGCAGGTGACACAACCCACCTGTCTTTCAGACCAGGCTTTTGTCTTTGTGGTCCTCCTCTACTTATTAACTTGTGTTTATCATGGTCTCCTCAGAGTCTCCATTTCTCGTTAGTTCTTGGCTCTTCTGCGAATTTCCCAAGTCCTGTGTGTACCTCGTGCACCTAACTGACGTGGAGGCTGTGTTCCCTTGTCTAATGTAAGCAGAGGGGCCCATGGTTTATCCTGTGTCCCTCCTTTTCCCTAGCACGGCTCTATTACCCTTCAACCCCAAGTACTTCCTGCTGCCCTCTAAGACTTCCTCTTGGGTTCAGAGTTATTCAGTGCTTTCCCAAGACACGATGTAAAAGTCCCCTCCTTGCTGGGTTGGGGCGTCTCTGTTCTGCCACTGTTGGAGTGTGCTTTGGGTCCTAGGCTGAGGTCAGCCTTTGGGAGTTTCATGTGCATTCCTGGCCTGTGGGAACAGCTCAACGGCCTCTTGTTTCAATCTCACACCCTCCCAACCGTCTTTTTTTTTTTTTTTTTTTTTTTTTTTTTTTTTTTTGATCCTTAATCCTCCATTACTGTGAGTGGCATGCTTAGAACCAGGGCTTACTGGGGTTTCTAGTTCCCCATTCAGTTCTGAACCATAGCCAGCTTCTAGTCCATGGAGCCCTCCTGCCCAGGGTAGTGGCCTATTCTGTTCCTAGCTTAGCCATTCTGTTCAGGCAGTTCTGGGCTGCTGAGCTGCCTTTCAGAGCAGTTTAGTTTCGGGATCCATTGGGCTCAACACTCTTTGTATTAATTTTTCCGAGTATACATTTCTGGAAAAAAAAATCTAAAAAAGTGCCCAGTCACACTGGGTGTAATGCATACAGGAGCGTGGCTGTGTGTGTGTGTGTGTGTGTGTGTGTGTGTGTGCGTGCGTGCGTGCATGGGTATGGGAATAAGTATGAATGGGTGTGTGTTGAGGTGTACTTACACATGTGAGAGGCTGTATTTGTGAGGGACATTAGTGTGTGCATGCGTGGAGTTTTGAGCTGTGTTGGTGTATGTGTATACTGGGTGTGGACAGAGATGCTCTGCTTGGCCACACTTCACCCAGTCTCCTTTGTCCCCTGCCTGCTGTCCTGTCCCTGAACTTCCTTGTACAAAAGAAGGAAACTCGGGGCTGGAGAGATGGCTAAACGGTTAAGAGTACTAACGGCTCTTCCAGAGGTCCTGAGTTCAATTCCCAGCAACCACATGGTGGCTCACAGCCATCTGTAATGGGATCCGATGCCCTCTTCTGGTGTGTCACATACATAAATAAGTAAACCTTAAAAAAAAGAAAAGAAAAGAAAAGAAAATGAAGGACCCTCACTGCTAAGTCAGGTCAGCAGCCCCTCTCCTGACACCTGAGTACCCTCATGTGTTTGTAGGATGCCCTCTATCGGTTGAGATCAAGTTGTGTCCTGCCATACGTTACTCTGCATTCTGCACATTTTAAAAAATGTTTTAAAACTTATTTTTATTTTATGATCATTGGTGTTTTGCCTGCGTGTACAAAGAAATATGAGCTGCCCTGTGGGGTGCTGGGAATTGAACCTGTGTCCTCCAGAAGAGCAGCAATTGCTCTTAACCCGTGAGCTGTTTCTCCAGCCCCTTTTTTTTTTTTTTTTTTTTTTTTGTCAAGAAAAGACAATTCTCTTTGTAGTTCTGTCTCTCCTGGAACTCGCTTTGTAGACCAGGCCAGCCTCAAACTCACAGAGCTCAGCCTGCCTCTGCCTCTGAAGTGTTGGAATTAAAGGCCTGTGCTACCACAGCCAGTTTGGTGGGTTTTTTTTTTCTTTTCTTTCTTTCTTTCTTTCTTTCTTTCTTTTTTTCTTTTTCTAAAGAAAAATAGGCTGTGTGTTGCCCTGAAAGAGTACATTTTGTAAGCAGTTTTTGACTCCATTTAGAAGATGAGGGTGGTTGTGTGCCTTGGTGGACACAGGAGTGATACCGTCTGCCAAGCACCACACAGGACACACAGATGGATAAATAGTCTCGGGAGTAGAAAGGGTGTCACCGTAAAGATGGATTGAGACTGTGGGGATACATAGGCATATTAGATTTTTACCAGAGAAACAGACCCAAGAATTTACAGACCAAGGAAAAAGGTGGACATCCCTCACCCAGCCTTCCCAAAGAGGTAAGGATGGATGGCAATGTCCTCTTTGCCCCAGTCATCCAACCACCCCAGTGTGTGTGTGCGTGTGAGTGTGTGTGTAGTGTGTGTAGAACTGACAGGGAGAGAATATCCGTCTCAGGGGCTTCTGCTGGTTTGGTGCCCACTGTTGATATGGCCTATTCAATTGCCCCCTCCCCACCCTGTTCCTTTGCTTGCACCTCTGTCTATCCAACCGTTGGCTCATGTGGACCCAGCCGTTTCACTTCACCTCCCTCCTAATGCTCAGCTCTGACCACCCAGCAGGCCCGATGCTACAAAAACCACTCCAGCCCCTCCAGTCTCTGCTTTAGCTCCATCCTGCTTCTATCTTATCAATAGAGAGACTCTTAGAGCCCTATTACTTTCCCAGTTTTGGCTTCTCAGGACCCTTTAAAACTTTGTAGCTATTATGTGACATACATAGGTAGACAGAGCTATAGATAGATGTGTTTGCTGTGTGGTGTGTGCTCTGAGAGTCAATATTAGTAATTAAGATTGAAAAGAACTTGTGTTTGCCTCGGCCAGGCTAAAAAAGAAAGCAGGATTATCTGGCAAATGCTGCCATGGAAATGGTCTCACCTTGTGGCTATACTGCTATTAATCAATGCACTCTGACATTGCGGAAAGACACAAACGTGTTTGTCTATGTTTCTCACTTAGAGTATTGAGGGTACCCACCCACGTGATGTCTAATTCCCTAGCCTGCCTTCAGCAGCATCATGACAGGTCTACTTAGCCAGAGTCCTCTACCCTGGTGTCACAGTCACTGTCCATTCCCTTTGGTTCTATGTCCCCATGACAGACTGGCTGAGCCCATCTCCCCTGCCAGGTGTGCCACTGGCCCTAAAGCTGGTTTGATGCTCATAGAATCTTTCCCGCTGGGCTGTAGCCAGGGTCAGTGAACAATCTTTTTCTTTTAATACTGTACACATGGAGGGCACAGAACATCCAGGTACATCACCACATAGTGTATTTACAGTCGTGTGTGTGTGTGTGTGTGTGTGTGTGTGTGTGTGTGTGTGTGTGTTTCCCACAAGAACCAGAGCAATGTGTATTGGGGTGCACACACAGATGGAGTCTGTACCACTGTTTGTATTGAGGTACACGTATAGATGGGGCCACACTGCTGTCTCATGGGGTACATGTACAGATGGGTTACATGTGCTCTCTGGAAGTTGTATGCTACCCTCGGGGGCCTGGTGAGGGCTGACTGCACTCCCTGTCTTTCATTCAGGGCACTGGTTGCGGCTGCCCTGCCTCCCCAGTCTTCCCGGAGGTGTCTGTGCACAAGCCCCTTCCTCTATGAATACCTCGCTGTGCAGGGCTCCGCGTCTTGATCCAATTTCTGTGATTTATATTTTCCATAATTCTATTTGGTCAGGACTTTCAAATTTATTGCACAGTTGTGTTCTGTGTTCCCTGTAATATAGGAGAACGCTGTTTGCCGAGCTTGCTCCCTCGTGGGAAACGTGCTTTCCTGCATTCCTCTCCCCCCTTGATGTGCTAGCTGGAGCTCCCCTCGCCTCCCCCCCTTTCGGGGTGTCTGCAACGTCTCCAGGCAGCCAGCCTTCCTCCCTAACCCTCCCGAGGCTGGGCTGTTTCTTCTTTAAACAGTGCTGTTTTTGGGCTGCTCAGGCAGCTTTCTAACATGGAGGGCTTGTTCTGGGGATGGGGACAAAGAGGGCCTAGGAATAAAAAGTCTCTGACAAAAACGGCTGCAGACCAAGTTCTGCAGGGGCATTGGGGTGCAACACCGTGTGCAGTTTGCCGCAGTTGCTAATAGCAGTAAGACACCTCGAGTTTTCCCGGGGCTGTTCTGAGGCGCGCTCCCATGGTGCTCCTGTCCTGCAGCACTACCTCCCAACCTCTCCAGGTCCCCTGTGCATGATAACACAACACATAGACAGTAGAGGGGAGTCTGATAACTTTATTTCTAGACCCCAGAGGGCGAGGACATTGCAGCAGGGTAGGCCCTGAGTTCCCAAAAATGCCTGGGCCTGAGGGTTGGAGAATACAGAGCTGGAATAAGGGACCCTGGCAGGAGTCAGGGTTGATGGTCTCTGCTGCGGGGCACCTCTTGGCTCGTTTACTTCCAGCGCCCGCCGACTTTGCCCTTGGCTGTGGCACCGGCCTTCTTGCTGCTGCAAATGGGAAGCAAATTGGGCTTAAGGGTCAGATGGTCCAGCTAGCTAGTGGAGACCTTCAGTTCCTGTCTCCCCAAGCTGTTGCCTCCACTTCAAGTGCACACACCTCGTGCCAGACTGAGCAGTGGGAGCTGACTCACCTGCAGTAGGCCCGACAGGGCCTGGACACTAGTGTGGTTAGGTCAGTGTTAGCGGGTTACCTGGGCTCACCTTCCGTCCTCCTGCTTTAGCCAGGGGGACTGCTGCAGACAGACCCATGCCATCCTAGCTTTGAAAAGTCATGTTTTTGAAAAGCCTGTGCCTTTCAGGATGGCAGTTAAGGATAGCCAGTCCCAGGATGTAAGGACCCCTTACATTATTTGAGCACCTCTGTACCCCAGCAGGCTGGAAGCAGGGTAAGTGCTGTGTGAGGCTCCGGGCTGGCAGGAGGATAAAGGTACATGAGCTCTGGAGCTACCCCAGTGGGATCTTGGGCTGGCGATGTGGTCTCACAGGTCTTCCTGAGCATCCTGACACATGTGTACACCCATGTGCACATAGCATTTCATCAAGCCAGCCTGCCATGACCCTCCAACCTTCCCAAGAGAGCCGTGAGCCAATAGTCCCTTCCTGGTAGTATGGAAGGAGGGAGAAATCCCAAGAAACAGGAAGTCTAAGCACCTCCACTCGATTTTGTGTGACAACCCCATGTCCAGGCTCAGCATCAGACTCCTAGCATTATAAGAACCTGGTAAGGGGGTCACTGTTGCAACAGGTCCTGGAATCCTGTGGGATCTGATTCTTTGTATGGACGGTCAATTTGTTTATTCATTCATCCTTTCTCCACAATGTCCCCTTCTCCTCCCATCTTCTGTATCCCAAGCTGGCCTTGAGACTTACTCCACATCCTATCTTGAACTTCTGATCCTCCTGCCTCTGCCTCACTCACAAAGTTCTGGGATTATGAATGTGCTCCGACTAAGGTACTGAGATCCAACTAAGAGGCCTTGTGCATGCTGGACACATACTCTACCTTCTGAGCTATACCCTCACGCCACCTCTTTTGTTGTTATTGTTGTTGTTAATTGAGATAGGGCTTCAAGTAGCCCAGGCTGGCCTTGATCCTGTTTCCAACTCTGGAGAGGCATTGAGATTGCAGATACTCATTACCACACTCTGTTACAGGCTCCCTACTGGTTAGCACATCACAGAGGGGAGATATATCACTAACAAACCCCATCTGGCACCTCCTACATGCAGGAGAGGAAGGAGCCAGTGGGTCCTGGGACCCAGTTAGTCTTGTTATTGCTCTGCTTAGGGCCAGCTACCAGGAACCCTCGTTCAGGAACTGGCTAAAATGTCTAGGTCCTACGTAGGGTTGCAGGTGACTGGCCCCGGGGACTCTAGGCCCAGCACAGAGCAAGAATGGGCTGGGCTACTTACTGCTTCTGGGCTTGGTCAATGCGGCTCCTGAGGGTGGTAATCTGTAACAACACAGGTGACTTACTGTGACAGGGATCCCGGAAGCCCAGCCGAGCACTGGCCAGGGGACACATGTCTCCACCACAGGGCAGGCCAACTGTGGCATCCCCGTGGTATTCTCAATGCAGGGACACAGCCTCCTGTACCATTTTCCTTACTGTATCCTGGCTCCTTTGGAGAGGGCACTGTTGTTTGTCCTTGGGCTGTGTCTTGACTTGCTCTCTCTAGCTACCACACACAGCAGCTCCCAGCTGGCCACTTACCTTGTGGCTGTGGCAGGATGCAGGCAGGCGCAAGGGACAGGGTGGAGGTAAGGCCTTTAGACCTCTCTAAGTTCCACCACTGACTCCTGATCCTGACTTTCCTGCTCCTTGGTCCATGTTGCCTGCTCCTGACTTGGTGGCCCAGAGGTCTCTGGGAAGGCAAGGGCCTTCCTTTCTTATCTGCCAACAAGGGCATCAGCCTGGCCTCATAGCCACCAGCTGAAGTCAGGAGGGAGGAGCTGGGGCAGGAGGGAAAGGCCCTTTGCCACCAGCATCCTCAACAACCCAAGTCTTTGCCATGCGAGATGCTAGCTGAGCATTGCACACCCACAAGCCTGGCCTATAGCAGGCTCTGCCTACTCACAACTTGGCCAGCATCTCCACTCTGGCCCGGACAGTCATGATCTAGAAAAATCAAGATGGTTACCAGGTTGGGTGGGCAGCTGAGGCTTCGAGGCCCTGATAGGTATCGGGCCAGTCTTCTGATGAGCAGGCAGACTCTTTGAACCCAAGAGATCAGATACTGGCAGAGTGTATCTGGAGGTTATGGGTTCCTGACCCAGCTACTGCTGCTGAAAAGAATGGCCTGGTTTCTGCTGGGTGGAGCCTTCTTTGAACTAGTTTCTCGGGTAGCCTTGAGGCTGAGGGATGGATCTCTTTCTGGGGGAGGGGGATGCCATTGATGGAGGTGTGGAGACCAAGGCTCTTCAAAGTTGAGCAGCTAAGTCCTGTCATCTACCCAGAAGTTGCAAGACAGTTTTAGCTCATCTACCCAGAGGTTGGAAGAAGGAGATAGGACTCATAGATTGTCTATCTTGATGGCTATGGGAATGCTCGTGCATGAGTTCCTACCTCTCTCCTCACTGAGCACTGGAGAGACAGGAGAGAAGGACAGCACTGATTTGCCAGTGAATCCAAGGTGTTTGCATTTACCCTAAGCACAGTAAGGCACCAGGACAGGTGCTCTTCCCTGCTTCCATGGTGTGTAGGAACAAGCTTGTTTCTACCTCATCCCCCAAAGAAGGCCCTGCCCCATTTCATCAGTCCCTGACCTTGCCCTCAATACCTTTGAAGGTTGCAACCCCATTCTAGATGCCCTGACCCTCCCCCAGCCCCCAAGAGACACAGTACTAAACCCTCCTTTTCAGTTTCAGATGAGTGTATGAGTCACCCTAGTTATGTGCTTGTCTTCCCTGAAAAACCAGATGTCATGGGGACCTCAAGAGTTTGAGAACACATAACAGTTCCAGCTACAGCGCTGGCCAATTCAGATGCAGGGCCCAGGCTGATGGATCAGGGCCTGCCCTGAAGGACAGTCTCCAGCAGTGGTCCCTGCTGGGCTTAGTGGAGCCAGGTCTCAAGGCAAAGGCAGGACCAGAGTATGACTGGGATATGGGTGGAGAGTTGACCCCCCTCGAGAGAGTAAGACTCTGCAGACCCAAGAACTAGAGATGTCTGGACTCACATCATATTTCTGACGTTTCAGCTTCTCCCCAAATTCAAACTTGTCAGTCTCCAGTTGGTACAAGGTATCCCAGAGTTCCTTGGCCTTGTCCCTGGAAGACGGAAAAGAGGAGGTTTGATGGGGTGAAGCTAGAAAGGCAGAGCCCAGGACCCTGCTTCCTCTTCCAGCAACCACAGAGAGCATTTTGCATGGCTCCCCCACCTCAGCTTATCATCACTAAGATGGTCAATGTTCAGAGGTTTGCGCCTTTCAGCAAGAATCTTCTTTTTCATTTCCCGGGCTGTCTGTTTCTTGCCTCTCTTCTGGTCAGCCTAGGGAGGGGAAAGGCGATGAAGGGCCCAGTCTCAGAAAGGTAGGTGAGACAAACACCAGCCCCACTTGAAGGCCGTCCTTCAGGGCTCTGAGAGTGTGTTCCTTACCTTGGCCAGGTAGCTGCTGTAGTTGGCACCCATCGAGGACAGAGCCTTTTTCTTCTTCAAGTCATCTTCAGCTCTCCTCTTGGCATCTTCCTCCTCTCTTCTGGCCTTCTCCTCCTGTGGAGACCCCACCCCCACCCCCAAGATCCTCAGGGGCTGTTCTTTGAGCAGGCTCCTGGAAGGAAGCTGCTCTTTTTTTCAGGGTTTCTCTAGAGCAAGAAATATTAACCTGGTAGCTCTGATTGTTGGCCCTAACAGAGGACCCAGTAAAAGGAATGTCTAAGACCCTGTGCTTTTCTGGCTACACAGGCTTGGAGGCCGCAGACATAGTCCTTACCGCCAGTCTGTTCTGGCGCTCCCGCTCCTTCTCAGCGCGAATCCTTTGCTGCTCAGCCCTCTCTGCACGGCGCTTTTCCTGCAGCCAAGAGGCCAAACTGGTCAGCCCTTCCCTGTCATGCCCAGTCCCTGTGGAGTACCCAGCAGCTTCCCAGGGCAGCAGCACTCACAATTCTTTCCTTAAGTGCAATTAGCTCCTCTTCTTCTTTCTTTCTAGCTTCAAAGTGGCTGTCAATGAGGGCCTGGAGCTCCATGAGGTCCTTGTTCTGACGCTTCTTCTGGATATCCTGGGGTGGGGAGGCGAGAGAAAAGTTTCTACCCTTTCTTGCCAGCCTGGGACCCACCTCCAGCTAGGGATACCTTCTGCCAGGTTCCCTACAACTGCTGCCTTCCTGAGTGAGGCTCAGTGTGGCCTGAACCACGGGGTCAAGATAGTGCCCTTCCCATAGAGGAATCTAGACCCTAGCTAATCATGAAGCCAGCACCATTCTTGAGGTGACCTGGCTCAGACTTGGCTCTGTCATCCTCAGAGATAGCCTCTTGGGCCTGGTAGAGAGGAAACTGTGAGACTAACTTGCTGCATACGTGGATGAGTGCTTGAACAAATAAATGGACAGATGAATCGGTGGCTAAATGAGAGACAGTTGAGAGAAGGGATAGGTAGATGAGTGGATGGATTTGTGGGTACAAGAATGAATGGGGGGAGTGGGAAGGGATGTTGACTTCCTGGGATCTAGGAGTGAATTAGGGGAGTGTGGCCTAGAGTTGGGCTGCCTTGGGTATGGTGGCTTGAGAAGACCTGAAGCCTAGCCCAAAGTTCAAAGGCTAGAGTTTGGGGTGAGGGTGATCTGGGTCCCACAAACTTACATCGAAGTCTACTTTCTCCCCTTCCGGGATCTTAGGAGCAGTAAGTCTGGGGAAGAGACACAGAAGTTGTTTCATAAGCAGGGACAACTGGGACCATCCCACAGAGGAGCCCAGCCAGACTCGAATCTAGGCTGGCCCTCCTTCTCTTTCTTGCACCCCTGGCACCCAACAGAGCATGTATGTCTTAGCTAAAGAAGCTTTGCCTGACCCTTTGTTCTTGGGTTTCTAACCCATGTCCCCTACCCCTACCCCAGGAGTAGTTTGTCCTTTCCTAGAAGGTATCACCCCGCTTGTGTCCACCTCTGTTTTACTCACTGCTTCATGCCACCTTTCTCAGACACATAAACAAATGTAGCCAGGTCCTAACAGAAGGCAGGGTGGCTACCACAGGTCCTCCAGGGGCAGTGACTGGCATCAGCTTCTGGGGCAAGACCTGTTCTGTGGCTCTGAACACTTTTAATCTTTGTGAGCGCCCAAATGAACGAGAGCCTGTAAGGGGAAAAGGAGCCCCCAGCCCGCTGGCCGAGCGACCCCCTCCTCCTGCCAACACATTCCAGATGGAGCAGAGAGCCCAGACAACCGCGGCTTTTAGAAGCAGGCCACAGAAGAAAGGGGAGCTGAATAGCGATCAAAACCTGGAGAGGGAAGGGATTTTTCTAAGCTCTGAAGCCCCAAAGTTCCCTCCAAGGGAAAGCTGTACAGATGATGTTGTGCAAATGAAAAACTTATGTATGTGGGGGGAAAAAAAGAGCAAAAATTGAAACGCAGAGGGGGAAAATATCCAGACCAAAAAAAAAAAAAAAAACCTTTTCAGCAAATACAGAGAAGATTTATATCCCTGAGTAAACGGACGATTAAGCAAACACGGAGACGTGTCGGCCATGAGATAAACGAGCGAGGGGCACAAGCCACTAACTTGCAAAGAAAGACGACCAGTTAACAAACATGGACGGTTAGTGGTGGTACCATCAGAGGCATGCGAAGACAAACAACCATGAGATGCGGTTGGCTGTTCATCAACGAGTGAGGGGCAGACGCCCGTTCCCGCCTTTGGGCGCGGAGGGTGTGGGACACAAGACTGCTCCCAGCCCACGTAGGAGACCGCCTTGGCTGGGCCCTGGTGGAAAGCAACTTGGCAGTGAATGTCAAAGTCTTCAGAGCATTGGTCTTCTTTGACCCAGTAATTCCAGTTCTGGGAATGTGGCCTAGGCAAATAGCCCTCAAGATGGAAAATGATTTCTGCCCAGCGTTATTTATGATTGTAAAATATTGGGGGAAGCCTGTGATCGGGGAATGGTTAGGAAAATTATGGTTTGTCCAATTGATGGAATATTATGTGGCCATTCAAAATATTTAAGAAGACTATGTAAAAACATGGAAAAATACTTATGAATAGTGCTAAATTTTTTTAAAAGCAGAATTCAAGGCTGTATAGACAGTCCCGTGCTTGAAAAAACATAGTCAAGTTCTTTATTTTCCAAGAACTTCATGTAGAAAAAGAACAGGAAGAAATAAAGATCTTTTTTCCCCTCCCTGGTCTTTTCCGCAGTCTGGCTGGTGGGTGAGTGGGAGAATTATGGATGGATTTTTTTCCCCTTCATTTGACTTTTATGTATTTTCCAAATTTTCTTAATGAGGTGTTTTATTTTCATATTGAGAACATAAATAATTTTTCTAAGATGAGAAACTATCTCAGAATCCTGCATTACTTTATGTGAACTTGATTTAAAACAGCATTCAAGGGAGGAGTGTGGGCCAGCCGCACGCTTCACCTAGCTCCATTCTTCTCTGGGGGATGGGGAGGGAATGAGGGGTAAGTGCCAAAAGTTCAACCTGGCTCAGAGAGGGGGACCAGCAGAGAGGCTCAAAGGGACAGAAGGAACGGCACATGGAAGGTTGTGGATTCATCTACCTCTCTGCAGAGTGGCTCAAAGGGGCTCAGCTCTGTTCTTTTGGAGGGGTCCATCCAGAGTGGGGTCTCATCTGAAGTGGGAGATCCTCGCCTCTCAAGCCCATTTTTAAAAAATTAAAAACAAACCTATCTGGAGACCTGGGCAGTCTCCCAGCGTACTAAGGCAGAGCAGATATGTGGTGCCTTCAGTCTCAATTCTGAGCTTTAGCCTGTGGCCAGTGGCCTCCTCCTTGACTGCACTGGCTGATGGGAAAGAATCCCAACCTACTGTCTTTCTATTCATTTCCACTGCCAACGATAGTCCCCATTATCCTCTGCCAGTTGAGCTTTTCTTCTAAAACAGGCCTGGACTGCCCAACCTACCCTGTCCTGGCATTCCCACATAGCTCTACCTGGATTCCACACTTACTTGGGTCTTGGTTTCTCCTCTATCATGACAGCCAGCATGGGAAGAGGAAGAAAAAGAGATCAGGTAAGGTAGGATGAACCTCCCTGCCACAGGCTTCTACTCAGCCCACCCAGGCCACCCTCCTTCTCAGAAGCACCATGCCTACAAAATCCCCTAAGGGCTCTAGGAAGGACTTAGGGTGTGGGCATGAAGGCAAGAACGGGAAAAACCACAACAAGACATGTGTGTCCCTAGAGGGCTGGGAGGGAGGGAAGGTCAGAAGACAAGAGGCCTAGAGGACAGGTTTCTAACATCTGAGAGGCTGGCTTGTCTTTACTGACCAACCAACCACCTGCTTCTAAGTGACAGAAGCCTGGCCTTAGCCCCCTAACTCCATGGCGGCTGCACATAAAGCCTTAGCACCTTGTCCCTGAGGTCCCGTGCCAGGGAGAAAAGGAAGACAGACAGACATGGACAGATAGAGTAAGAGGGCTGGAGAGTTGACAACACAGACACTGGACTGTTGGTCCTTCTTGCCAGAGGCCTGTGCAGGTGGAGCAGGGGGCTGCAACAGCGGCTGGCAGGCCTTACCTTCCTCGTCCTCCTCCCGCTCCTCCTCGGCGACAGCATCTTCATGGTGTGGGCGAAAGCACACATGCAAGAAAAAAGCCACGCGGCTGCAGAAGTGCAGAGGCCACACAGCAGCGGTGGCCACACGGAACAGCAGAGGCAGGCACGCACAGAGCCCCGTGCCTGGGAGTGGCAGGGCAGCTCCTACACCTTCCCATAGGCTTCATCCTATTCGTGGAAGCTTGCTGTCCAGGCTGGCCTCTAACTCTCAGTGTAGCTAAGGATGACTTTGAATTCCTGGTCCTCCTGCCTCCACCTCCCAAGTGCTGTGATGAGGGGTCTGCTCTGCCACACCTGGTCTATGCAGCACTGGTAACTGAACCCAGGGCTTTGTGCATGCTGGGCAAGGAGGCTGGGCTCTGAGGAGACAGCATGGGGACTGGAGCTAGGTTTCCCACTGGGAAGATCCTGAGGCTGTTCTCTACCTTCCAGCGGTCATGGAATCTTCCGTTGCCTTCTCCCACCTACTCTTGTACCTGGGCATATACTATGGTTGTGACAGTCACTTCATTTCAAACTCTTTGTCGAAGTCTTTGTTCATAGATCCTGCCTGGGATCCAAAAATATTTCCTGGCTCATCCATATCTGTGAGCTTTGACAGGTTCAGCCCTAGGACAGGGCCTCCTGATCCTGGGAACCTGCCCTCTGACCTCCAAGAGGCTTTTTCCCATGCATTTTGGTGGGGCCTCTCTTCTTCCCTTCCTTTTGAGCCTTGCTAGGCCGGTTGTTCTGAGGAAAGGCTACTTCCTCTGAGTGTGACCCACTCCAGCAGAGGTTGGGACCGGTATTGACCATGGCTGCTCACCATCACCCTTCCTTGCACTGTCCATTAGCCCTGCGCTGGCTTTAGCAGAAGCAAGGCCACTGACACATGTGCATTCTGTCTGCCTGGAAAATGGTGAAGCCTGACAGGGAAGCATCTGGGACTCCTAGTACATTTGTACTTAGCCAGGAGCCAACAAGCCCCATCCACCTTGTGGGTGGGGGGTCTTGCTGCATGTTCTGACCAGCGCCCTTCTGGAAGACCTAGTTCTTACCCCTCTGAAAGACATATGGTTACTTAACAACCAAAGTGTGTTGAATAGGCAGCTTAGATCTACAGGAGAACCTGATACCACTCTTGCCTAACATCTTAGGAGTGGCCGTCCAGGGAGCAGTGGAGAGCTGCAGAGCCTTCGCCTGCATGAGGTCCAGGGGAGTGGCCTGGGGAGGAAGTGAGGGACTGATGGGCTCACCCTACCCTCATGACATTCTGGGGACAGGGAAGGATGGGGTGCTCCCAAGAGTTGTATGCGAGGCAGCTGCATAATGGCAAGGTAAGGCTTCCCCCTGTGCTCTGTCTCTCCACCCTTCTGTCTGTCCATTTGTCTGCCAATAAGTCTCAGTTCTAGTCTCAGGGAGGCCTGGCAACCTCAGATGTGTGGCCTGAGAACATCCCTGCGGCCCTCTCCTAGCATGCTCCTATCCAGGTGCTTCCTTTCAGGCCCAGCCACCAGGAGCCTGTCAGCATGTGAACGGAGGGGCTGAAATGGGTTCCCTGAGTCCAGCCCCTCCTCCCTTCCCCAGTGTAACCAGCCCTGCTGCTAGGCTGACAGCCCCCCTCCCCCAGCCCCGTCAATTCTGCTTGACGGGTGTGTCTGGCTCAGGCCCAGGCAGCAGGATGGGATGCTGGGATCTGACTGATTGCCTGTTCGCATGCATGGCCCCTGGCTGTTCCAGGTCTCTGACATCCCCACCTTGGGCCTCAGCCTGACTGCTTCACCCCACTTGCCCCTCCACCCTCCCTTCAGACTCACCCCTCCTTACTTTCCTCCCTCTGGCTTGCTATCTGGGGTAGGTTGGAGGCTACCTATCCAGCCTCTTTGCTTTGCTCTACATATCCTGATGAGGTCACAGAGGGTCCCCATGAATCTCTACCACCATCTTCCTAAGTAAGACTGACTCTGAAGACCCAGGGCAGCCCACACGCCCCATTCAGTCTTCCTGACGGAGGCACAAGAAGAGCCTTGTTGCTCCTTGTCCTTAAGTGCTGTGACTGAGACTGTCTGCCACCGAGCCCAGGAGGTTAGGCTAGCTTCCCCATTCTGTACTGTCCTCAGCCCAGAGGCCAGCAGGGCTTAGTTGGTAGTGGGTGCATTGGTAAGGGAGTGAGAGACAGTTAATCAGAGAGGGGTGAGGGAGGAGGGGAAGGCCATAGCTGTGAGGTGGACCTGGACCTACCTTCTTGGACTTCCTCTGTGGAGCAGCACCAGGGGAGGAGAGAGGGAGGGAGGAGAGAGAATGAATGAGTGCAAGGCAGTGTGGGAGAGAGGGAGAGGGACAAACAGGTGTATAGCAGAGATGGGTGAGTTACACGGCACCCTCTTGTTCCTTTTCGGCTGGCTCCTGCACACACCCCCACATGGCCACATATGTCATGTGGCATTGAAGTCACGTCACATACCTGGTTCGGGGGCTAAGGAGGGCCACGGAACAAGAGGCAAAACCACAGGTCAGAGGTCAGAGAAGGGATCCAGGTTAAAAGGAAACAGCCGGTCACCGAGGGGTGGGATACGTGCAGGGAGCGAGCAAGATACTGTTAGAGTTAGCTTGGGGTCACGACACCCTCAATCCCATAGCCCAGATTCTGGGGCCCCGGCTCAGAACTTGGGAATAGGAGGGGCTGAAGAGAACAAAACTCACCCCCAACCTGTCCTGCCTCACAAGTAGGGAAACCGAGCTGAGGGTTGGGAATCTGGTTCTTGCTTTTGTTGCAGCGTGTCATTTAGTTCCTTCCCTCACCTTCCCACCTCCTGTTTGCCCTCAGCTGGGCCCCAATCTAGAGTTGAAGCCTACTTGGAGGCTCTGGTACCCAAGGGGAGCAGAGTCTATTCCAAATACTTCTTTTCTTGCCATCCCAGAGCGAGGTGCTAAAGCCCTTTCCTTGGACCTCTGCATGGTATAACCCCTAAAGAGGGTTGAGATGAAGCCTGTGATTGGGTTGATGGGGGACACGACTGGCTAGAGAAATTGACTAGGGAGCAGGCTGTGGTCTGTCCTCACATCAGGCCTTGAAGCAGGGCCTCTGGCTAGTCCTGCATCTCTTCCTAATGACCTGAGCTCTTTGGACATTTGGCTTGGTGGATCTGGCGTAGCAAAGGTCTCAGTCATCACCATTGGATTTCACTGACTTCTCTGGGAGAAGGAGACTCAACCCACACCTGGCTCGATAGTCTCTCCCATCACTCCTGTACTAGGCTACCCCCTCTAGCTTTGGAAACAGTTGGCAAAATTTGGGGCAGCTGTACAGTTTGTGGGGCTTCTTGGAATTCTCATTCTCTTTGGTCAAGCGTTGGCCATGGTTAGTGGGTTATGTGGGGCCACATGGGGGGCCCCTTGGTTGGCTGGCGCCACCTTGCTTTCCTGCCCCCTTCCCCACACCACATGGCTCCAGCCAGACCCTGGGCTCCACATGGGGACCAGAAGTCCTGTATCCTCATACCTTCCTCCTGGACTTCTGCGGCCGAGGAATGCCAGGGAGTGCAGGGTGGCAGGGAGGAGAAAGGATAGGATTAGAAAGGAGCACACGGCAGGCCCTTAGAGACTGAGGCTGAAGTCAGCCCTGTAAGAGGGAAGGTTACACCAAATTCACCATTAGAGGGCAAGGGCAAGTGGGGGTCAAGTCCTAAGCCAACTCACCTTCCTCCTGGGCCTCCTCTGAGGATGAGCAAAGGTGACAGAGAGATAGCATGTAGGGAAGAGAATGAACAAGGGCAGACATTAGAAACAGGGGCTTTCCTGGGTTCTCCTGGGCCAAGCAGGATGAGCAGGTCAGATTCCCATGCTTGGCCCACAGCGGCTAGCCACAGTGAACCGGGACCCTTAAGCATCATCCACCAATGTCCCTGTGGGGTACTGAGTTTGTACCTTCCTCAGGCCTTGCCCTCTATACCCTACATCCCATGTCTGGTGTTTGTAATTCTATTCTATAGGGTATGGGAGTGAGGATCTGGGTGAAGCTCTTGTGTTTAACCATTTCTGACCTAGGTGGTCCCATCTAGCTGCCCAGAATGAATGTAGGTCAAGAGGCTTTGAGAAAACAAGACCCTTATGGCCAACCCTAGGGAAGGGCAGCCCCCAGGGCCACCTCTCACTCAGAAACCAGCCTTTCCCTCTTCTGACAGCAAGATGTTTGCTCAGGTTGTTAAGGTAGCAGGTATTTTCAAAATATTTTGAAAACACAGCACCCAGCAGCCTTTGCAGGATGGCCTGTCTGGTGAGTCGCGTGAAGTCTCCTAAGCTGAGCAGGTGCCAGGAGCAGACAGCTTGTCAGGCCTGGGAACTGCTGTGCTGGGCTGCTCCCAGGTGCACCAAGACTCAAGGTTTTGCCCGCCCACACCTGCCCAGGCACGACAGAGCCAGGGAGGGGTCTCTGGCAGCCCAAGGGTACAGTGAAGGAGAGATGCTAAGAAAGGCAGAGAGAGAGAAAAGGATAAAGACAAAGAAGTAGAGGAAGACGACGGAGACAAAGAAAGATAGAGAAAGCGCTAGAGAGACAGATAAGGAGACTAAAAGAGAAGCTACAGTGACTCTGAGGGGTTATAGTGCATGAGGTCAAGACCTTTGTTATTAATGAATGAGTTTTAATGGCCAGAAACACACCCCACTTCACACACCATGGACACAGTGACCACAGGGCATGTGTGAGTGGTTAATGAGTGTCTATTAATCCACCGAAGAGATAGCGGATTAATGGTTTAATTAATGATCAAGCCATTGACCATTAATTAAATAATGGCATTATTAATCAATAACAGTTAATTAATGATGAGTGATGATGGTTAATAGTGCAACCATGAGGAAGGGAGTAAACTGTTAATTGTCAGCTCAGGGAGGATGCCCCAAGGCCTTCCCAAGGATGGGCTTTGAGAGGCCTCTGACTTCCTGAGTTACCTTCCTCTTCGTATTGTTCTGCATTAGAATAGAACAAAAGAAAGGAGCCGAGTTAGCAGAGATAGGACTGGAGGGGGTGAGACGTTTGAAGGACACATCCGCCTGCTCTGACTGTAGACAGCTGGTACTTGTACTAGCTAGGGATCAATCAGGTTTGGGATCTTCGGCCCAGAGATGCTTTGTGGTAGCTTGGGGAGATGGTCAGTCAGCAAAGTGCTTGCTATGTAAGCACGAAGACCTGAGTCAGATACCAGGATTCAAATAAAAGGCCAAGTGTGGTTACACACTCTTATAATTCCAGTGCCGAGGAGGCAAAGACAGGAGGACACACAGGGGCTTGCTGGCCAGCCAGCCTAGACTAATCACCAAGCTTCAGGTTCAGTGAGAGAGGACCCGACCCCCCGCCCCCATCTCAAAAGGCAAGGAGGAGAGTTCCTGAGAAAGGACATCCAAGGTTGATCTCTGGCCCACACGTATGAACACATGTGTAGCACATCTGAAAACACGCGCACGCGCACACACACACACACACACACACACACACACACACACACACACACACGAACACAGAGGCTTTGTGGCCTTAGAGGGGAAGACATTTCAGCCACAAGGGAGACATTGGATGTCTCTAGATTTCATGTCCTGCTATGGCCATGTGAGCGACCAAAGGTGACAAGGACAGGGAAGCTGCCCACCCAGACTCGAGTTCTCAGGGCTTCACAGACACGAAGGTATACAGGTTTGGGGCAGGTCAAGGTGTGAGCACCACAGGAAAAAAAGTAAGCCAGAGATTCAAGGTTGTTTGGGAGAGAGATGTCTCTGAAGCTCAATGACTGATCTAGCTGGTCAGGGACTCTTGGGCAATGGGTCCCCATTGGGTCCATAGTCAAAGTTCGCCTCCCACAACAAGAGCGACTCTTCTGTCTAGAGATGGAAGTACATAGAGAGAAAATAGAGAAGATACTTACCCTCAACTTGTTCACTGTCATGGTGGAGGGGGTAGTGGTGAGAGAGAGAGAGAGAGAGAGAGAGAGAGAGAGAGAGAGAGAGAGAGAGAGAGAGAGAGAGAGATGAGTTTGAACTGTTGACTTGAGGCAGATGTCTGTAGGTGCCAGGGGTCCCATTCCACCAGCAAGAGAGGTGACCACACAGCAGGGTACTCACGTTTCCTCGTCAGACATGGTGGCGGTGGGTTGTGTCTGGAGAGGGAACATCAACAAAAGGGACAGTTTAGGAGTTGCCTTGGTTTGGAAGCCTCACAAAAGCAGGCTCTCAGAGATGGGGGCCTAGAGGGAATGTTCAGAGACTGCAGTTGAGGATCCCCCTAATTGACCTTTCTCCCTACAACTCCGATCCCCCTTCTCCTCTTCCTGGCTCCAGCCTGGGACTTAGACTCCATAGCTGATCAGCCGTGGGAAGGTTGTCATGTACATCCAACCCTGGCCAGATGCCCCCTGTCACCAGCATTTTCACGGAATGCCATCCAAAAATGGCAGAGACAGTCACAGGTTGTGGGTAAGAGCTTCAGGACCCTCTGGATCTGGGGACATCCTTGCTTGTCTGAATTGATGGCCTCTGGCCAGGGAACCACCCTAAAAGGGCTGAGCCCAACTTCAAGGGTATAGATATTCTGTCTGCCAGCTCTTCTTCCCTGAGTGAGCTCAAACTTCCTACTGTGCCTCATATTTGCCTTAGAAGTTCAAGCCCCTTTTGGGGTCCTTTTTTGTGTTCTCTGAAATCCTCTGAGCTACCCCTTCAAATTACAGAGCCCATAAACGTTCAGTCTCTATCTCCCATTCCTGTGAAATATTTGGAGACTGAACTCACAGGGGTAGGACATGGGGACTGGACTCACAGAGGTGAGTCTGAGAAACTTCTCTGTGGGAAGCCTGAGCTTGACAGCCATGTGCCGAATGGATTGAGCTAACAGAGCTTCAGGTCTCCTAGCACCTACATCTGGGACTGGATGCACAGGCTCAGGCATGATGGCTACAGAGAGAGAGAGAACTTGGTTCCTGTGAATTGGTCATTGTACATGCCTACAGTGTCTGGGGCCTGGGAACCTTCAAAGAACTGTATCAGAATGTTGACTCAGGGTTTGACAAACAAAGGTCATAAAAACACAGCACAGCTGACTTGAAGACAATAGCTTTGGTGTCCCCAGGGAGCACATAAGAAAACTTGTTCAGTGGCTAAAAATGCACCAGCAGCCTGATGCTAAGGTGGGAGCTGTTTCTAAGCCCTGTTGATAACATTAGCTTTCCCAGAACAACTGAAACTTCCTGCAAAATTAACCCACAGATACCTGGGAGGCCCGTGGCCAAGCACCAGGCTCAGCCCTGCCTCTCCCAGAGCCTCTGTGTAGACTTCACCAACCATAAGTAAGCCACCCGGCCAGAGCTGCCCCATCTTCTTGTTCTGCTCTGATCTCTACCAGTCCTTCTAACTGCCTTCTTTACTGTCTTCTGCACTCCCCCCCTCCAACAGGGGCACTCTGTGGGGTGGGAAGGCCGGTGGGGTGGAGCAGTTGAGCTGAGGTTTTGCTACCTCTGGTTTCCACTGGACCCACACACCTGTCAGCAATGGAGGGAGGGGGTAGTGTGTGTGTGGGGTGTTGTGCCAGCAGTGGAGGGAGGGGTAGTGTGTGTGTGTATGTGTGGTGTCATGCGTTTATAAGGAGCCAGTGGCAGCTGAAGTGTCCAAAAATAGGCATCAAAATTAGCAAGACTCCTCTGTCCTGAAACCCAAGATGGCAAGTGGGCAGGATACTGAGAACAACCCAGCCATCTTGGCTCCCCTCCTGGCTCCTACGGGCATCCATCCAGCAAGGACAGCCTTGCACCCTTCCAAAGTGAGGTAGCAATGCCCTTGTTTGAGGTTGGGAAACTGAGGTTCCTGGTCTTCTATAGAGGTCCTGAAGGCCCACTTGAGCATATCTGTGCCTCCCCACCCCCATTTCAACATCCCTGTAAATTAGGGAGAGGCAGAGGTGGGGTGTCAGGGATGGGACGGGATGACCGATAAACAACAAACAACAGAGACTGAAAACAGTTGTTCTATAGGGAATTCTGGCCTTAGAAGAGGGTGCATGAAAATAGCCTGTGAGGTCAGTTTCCTTGGGGATCCATGCCAAGGTCCCTTCCTTCAAAGGTGACAAAGCCCAAAAAGGGGTAAGGGGTCCTTCACTCACTTGCTATAAGAAAGACCCTTGTCACTTCCCACTTTGGGCCTAGTCTCCTCTGACCAACCTTGCTTGGTCCCATCTCCTCCAAGGATTCCCAAGGACATTCTAGAAAGCTCAAACTCAGGAAGTCAGGAATCCCAGCCTGGAGACTTAACAAAGGCGGGGGCCTGGAGGGCTCGGGCCCACCTGTTTTCCCAGCCACACGATCAGATATGAGCTTCCTGCTTAGGCCCAGGGCCTTTCATTCCCTGTCCGGCTTCAGCTTGGCTCCTGATTGTCTTCACCTGAACCTTAGGAATCCGCCCCAGGGGCTCACAGATACCTCTCACTGGAGTTTCTACCTAGGGTGAGGAGATAAGCCTATCTGCAAAATGGATCCAGCTCCCGGGGCTCCCGGGATGAGCTGAAATCACATTCTTTTTCTAAGGTCGTTCTTTCAGAGTCCCAGAGTGGCTCCAGCCGGCTGCCAGGCAGGCAGCTGCAGGCAGTCCTCAGAGCTCTGGACAATGTCCCTTGATTTGATCCTTATCTCACCCTCTTCACTTCTCCGTAGATCATACGTTAGGAGGGCTCCTAAGTTCTGAGTCACCCAGGAGCCCCACTCCTTCCTGCTTTGCATGCCTTTCTATTCTGGTTTAGAGTAAGGTCTTCTATGTCATCCCAAGTTCTCAAGCGCCATGATTCTAGTCATCAACATATAACACAGCAAGAGGCACAGGACCCACTGAATCCTTATATGCTAAACAGCCAAGCCCGGACACAATCACCCACTCCTAGGCAGGCTGTTCCCATCCATACCCACCTGCAGTTGAGTCTGAGAAAGGTTGGGGGCTCCTTGTGGACAGGACCAGCAGCAGGCACTGTCCAACGGCCTCACCCCTTCATGTTATAGTGACATCTGATCTTCTCTGGCAGCCCATTGGCCAGCAGATGGGTGGCTGGGGCACGGGGCATGGGAAGGGGGAGGGTGTGCCCAAGCAGGCCCCTGACCAAGTATAGGAATGCCCCAGAGGAGGAGGCCCAAGGAGGCAAGGATGGGGGAGACATGCCTGGAGGAGGAGGCAAGGTCCCCAACTGTTCCAGAAAGGTGTCAGCTGCTATTTTTACCCACCCTCCCCCTCAGCAATGGGCACATGCTTGATGGGCTGAGAGAGGAGGAAAGCATTGGGTCTAGACCAAGGTTGTTCTTGAGTCAGGCTGTTGGGGAGGGGTCATCAGAGCCTGGGTTTTGAGTTCTTTGGTCCCCTGTTTCTCTGCCCAAGGTGGCTTGTAGAAGTGGGTACTTTGTTCAAGATAGGTGTACTCTATGTGGTACCCCCTGAAGCTCTGCCCTATTTCTCCATCATAGAGACAGCTTAAGATACCCACAGAATGAAGAACCCTGAGTCCCTGGCCCATGTCATACACAACCCCTTAGAGGCCAGGTCTATTTTTCAAGTACACATCACTAGAACACGTCATATGAGAAGATAGGAGAAATGATGACCTAAATTTTATCCATGGTTGTCCACCTTCTTCAGAGACTGGGGAAGGCTAGGCAATGTTTGGACCCTTTATTGGTCTGGGGGCTCCATACTAAGTTGTGGAGACCTGGAGGTCATATCTCTGTCCAGGGACATGGGCCCTGCTGAGCAGACCTGGTCATGAACAGACCTGGCCAAGTGCCTGGCTTTTCTTTCTTCAAGACTCCAGGGGGCACCATCCAACCATGGACACCTCTCCTGGGCCTTGTGTGCCCAGATAATCTCTAGGGAAACTGAAGCATCATGTAGCAAGAGATGAACTGGAATTTGCCATTCACTCTCTCAACCCTCCCAGACCCCATGAGTTGGACATGGCTGGTGGGGTCCATGGATCTGTTCAGTTCAGGGAAAAAAGCCAATGTGAAGTGTAAAGTAATGGTAGGTGAACCCTAGGGAACACAGACAGGGCTCTGGTCCTTTCACATCCTAAGGTTAGAGACATCAGGATGACCAGCAGGAGGTTCATAATATCCCAGTCTTAGCTGAATCTTAAGAGAGGTTCTGGAAGGTTTGGATGGACCCACTACCCATCTCCTACATGTTAGGGACAGGGCCATAGAATGCTAGAGGCATACAAGATCCATCCAACTTGTGGTCCAAAGCAGAGTGGGGCCAGTCTTCTAGCCTGCTGGCTCACAGAACAGAGCTTCTCTCTTGCTCTCCTCTGTTCTAAGCACCTGCCCCTTAGAGGTCCCTGGAGTTGCTGCGCTACCTCAACCTTCTTGGCCAGAACCTATGCTTCCCTCCATACCCATCTACACCATTGGATAGATAGGGTTCAGTGAGCTCCAAATAGTGTGGACGCCCAGCTCAATCTGGCCTTGAGGGTCATGTAGAGTTTATGAAGCTCTGCACTAGTGCCAAAGGGACTCTAAATCTCTTCTGTGGTTAGGTCAGCCTCTCTTCTCATCTGGTGCTACTGAGACCAAGCATATCACTCAGCTGAAGAACACAGAGAGCAGACATGGGGGATTTAGTCCAGTCTGTGGTTGTTGAACCCCTGAATCCAGAAGCTCTTGTCTGAGAGGAATAGGGGCCTTAGAGGTCTATAGGTGGGTATGTTACCATCTCTGTAGTGGCTCCTCATGGCCAGCAGGGGAGGGTGGCTGCCCACTTCAGAAGCCTTTGGCATACGCTTTCAGTGAGGTCAGAGAGACCAGGCAGGTCTTATTTTGAGTAACAGTCACCTCCTCCTCAGGGGAACAGGCCCAAGGTACAGCGGGACAGCATAGAGTGGGCACTGCTGGATCAGCTATTGCCGGCCACCAAAGACTTGAGCAGGTAACACATGCAAGGTAATATACAACAGGTCCTACTTGGCTTGGCTGGGGCTTGGTGGGGAGAGGAAATAGGACAAGAGGCTCCCTGGGAATCTGGAAGAAGACCGGAGCCCCTGGTGGAGGTAGGGGACAAAGTCTGTTGGATAGGGTATGGAATTCTATCCGGGAGACTGAGAGGCAGTGGCTTTGCAGAGTAGTTGTGGGGGATCCCTCAAAGTTGGTGAACATCTGACTTTGACAGAGCCTAAAGGACAGAGGAGGTTGCGAGGAGCCTGTCCTTCAAGTGTCTTGACTCCAGTGGCCTATACAGTTGACTCCTGGAATAGTGGGGTTTTCAGAGGCCACTCAGTCTGGCAGACTGGGAGTGGAGGAGCCCCTGGACCCTGAGCCTCACCCAGCGCCCCTACTTGACCCACTGTGGCTGGCTCTGCCAAGCCCAGGATAGTATTGGCTGACATGGCACTTGGGACTCAGCCATTGTGATCTGGGTGGCAGCAGCTGTCTCTATGACAGTACCTCCTGGTTCTAAAAACACACTGATTGGCTGGCTCTGCAGGTATTAGGGCACTTCCCGAATTCTAAAGTGAAGTGGGCCTTTACTTTAAGCAGGGCCTGGAGAAAGAAGCATCAGCTATTGGGCCTTTCAGGAGGCTGGCGGAAAGATGGAAGGGCAGCGTCCTTGTGTCTCTGGCAGGGTGGGCAGTGTTACAGCAGAAGGAAGATGCCACATCTGAGGCACACCTTGCACCCTCCTCTTGAGGCCAAAGAGAGAGGCTGGGAGAGTCAGGGGAGCATGGTGCAATAAACGCTTTGTCCTCTGTCACCTGGCATGCCCATTTTGGTCCTGTGCGAGAGTCTTGTTCCCCGTCCTGTTATGGACCTTGAAGCAGCTCCTACCTGCTGCTCCTGGTCACCACCTCATTTGAGTAGGAAGGGCCGGAGTGTCCTCTGTCCAGAGAGAAGCTCCTGTTTGAGCAGAGTAGGGCTTGATCGTGGTGAGCTGTGAGCAGGCGGGATAAGGCCAACCTGTCTGTTTCAGCAACTGTAACTGCTGAATTTTAATCGTTCAGAGCTATGTGTTCCTACCAGTGGGGTTTAAAGCTTTTAAAGTCAAAATTCTGTGTGTCTAGGTGGATGTTACAGTCAAGGTTAGACCACCATTAGTCAAGAAACTCCAGATTCTAGAGACAACAAGGTTTAGATTCAGGCCCAGGGTAGGCCTGGCAAAGGGAGGGTGTCCCTGAGAGACAACCCAACTGCCATTCACTCACTTGTTCAGCCCTTATATGCTCGCTCATCCTCACATATCAGCTCTCATAGTCACTGTTTCCCTTCCTTTCTTCTCTCCTTTCACCATCCATCTTCTCATATACTCATCTATCTGTCCATCCATCTATCCACCCATCTTCCCACTCAACTACTTACCCATCAACCTATCCATTCATCCACCACCTATTCCCTCATCCACCTGCCACTATTTACCTACCCATCTATCCATCCATCTCTCCATCCAGCTACGTGTATATCCATCTATCCCTCTATCTACCCATCAATTATCTGTCCTTTCACCTACATGTTCACCCAACCATCCATTTATCTATCCACTTACCCATCTGTCCATCAATCCATTCACCCACCCATGAACCCACCCACCCGTCTATCCATCTATGGATATCCAATGATGGATGTATCATTCTCCCATCTACCTACCCATCCACCTACCTAATAACTCACCAATCATTCATCTTTCTACCCCTCCTGTTCTTCTCATCTATTCATTTATCATCTATCTACTTACCTATCTGTTCATTCATACATCCATTAGCTACCCATCCACATTCATCCAACAACCCATCTGTTCACCATCACACCTTCAGAGAGCACTCTCTGGATACTGAGATGGGAAACGCCTGGTGGCATCACTTGTCCTTAGTAGACACTACCAGGAACAGATTGAAGTGCCCTTGTTCAGGTGCTATGAGGCATATTTTGGTCCAGGCAAGGAAGTGTCACTGAAGTGTTATGTTCTGGAAGAGGAGTAGGCCACATCCATTATTGATACCCCAACTTGGGCCACTTCATACCTCCGATCATAACATACTACAAGGCCATAGGACAAGACAGAGTGGTTGTCCACAGAGCTGGTCAAGTCTCAAGTGGCCAACAGATGTGGCCCTTTCTGTTTTGATCACCACGTTTCCTCCTGTTAGCGAGCATAGGAGATCCAAATGCATAGAGGACACTCAATGCACTTTATTACACAAAACGAAGGATCCATAAACAGGGCAGGACTCGGAGTCCTGAGCATTCAGCATGGGGACAGTTACCCCTTGGATCTGGTTGGGATGCTTGCCTTCTCTCCTCCATCCTTCCTTGGGAGCTCTCGGCTCCTCTACGGGCTGGTCCCTTTAGCTGATGATGAGAAGCAGAGTTGGAGGGTTGGTCAGAGGATGAGAAGGCATAGAAGATGGAGGGTCCAGTAGCAAGAGGAGAGGCAAGTGGCAGTTGGGTTGCTGGAGGCAGGAGAGCGGGCCAGACTGGCAACAGGAAGCAATTTCTTGGTCAGGGCTGGGAGTGGCATCTGGCTGGAGTCTATCCTAGGAACATAGGCAAGGGTAGGGGTCCATAAGGCTAGAATTGAAGGAGTGGCATGGCCTGTCCCCTCCGCAACTCTTCCTTCCTAGTGGCCATCAGACCCTACTATACCCTGTATTATCTGGGGGAAGCTCTTGCCTACAGTGGTCAGTTACCTGGGAGGCCTGCTGTCAGGGTGAACAGTATTCTGGGCCTGGGCTGGCTTAGAAGAGAATACTGACTACCTACTGAGGTGGCCTCCATGAATAAAACCCAGGGTTGCCCCAATTCCCAAGGACCAGTTTCCTAGAGGTAGCCCAGAAGCTGGGAGCAAGTGTGAGAAGACCCCTCCAGCCCCCCTTCCAGTGTTTGCTCCAGCTTCAGCAGGGCCAGCCCCTACTGCAACAGCCACAGGCTTCCTTCCACCCCAAACCAGATGGCCTCCAGCTTGGCCCAGATGCCATTTGTCAATGTCCTTGCAAACACGTGGCGCCCAGAAACCAAGATAGGCAGCTTGGCCAGGACCACCCTCAGCAGGAGGGCGGTGGGGATATCCCATTTAGTATAGCTCAGCAAAAACTGCTCCCATCTTCCAGCTAATCTACCTCTAAGAATACAGCCTCAGCTTGCCTGAGCCTTTGGCTGCCCCCCCTCACCACTGTTTCAAAGTACACGGACTCGCCTGTGGTCAGGCTGGCGACAGCATGGCGCCCCTCACGTGTCTACAGGCAGCCTGCCCTCCACCACTGTCCGGCAGCTGGCCAGGCACAAGCAGTTTGCTTGCAGTTCATCAGTGGGTCTCTGTTCCCATCCTGCACTACTCTAAGTCTGGGGCCAAGCTGGCACTCAAAGGTGGGCCAGAACCTTGAAGGCAGATAGTAACCATTGCACTCACCAAGTGACCTGGGGCTACTGTAAGTTCACCTCCGCCAGGTATGGTGAAGCCACCCACCATGACTAAAACATAAGAAGGTGCAGTTTTGGGCAGCATAGGAACTGGGGCTTCTAGCAGCTGAGTCTACACATTCTCCCACCTCCTCATACAGTAGGAAAACACCCAGCCCCTCCTGTGGGCAGGGGAGGGAAGGCAGTCTGACCACTGTTTCTCCTCTCTACCCCAGATCAGGGATGCTCATTTCGGTTGTGTCGATACCCCCGGCAGCAGGCCCAAGACCTGAGCCCTCCCCTGGGCCCCCGCCACCCTTGCTGCCTAAACCAGGAAAGGACAACCAGCGACTTCAGAAGCTACTGAGAAAAGCTGCTCGGAAGAAGATGGTGGGCACGGTCCCCACCCCACCTGGAGCCTTCCGTACCTCCCTGTCCCCTGTGAGTGAGGCCAGTCATGACCTGGAGACCCCAGTCCTGTGTCCTGCTGAAGCCCCTCACACAGTGGCCCCTTTACCCCGCTCTCCACACACCCCCATTATTCATCACGTGGCATCACCCCTGCAGAAATCCACTTTCTCTTTCAGCCTTCCCCAGCAAAGGTCTCTGGCCACTCACTTCAAGGCATCTCCCAATCTTGAAGCACCAGCCCCAGAAACTGCCTGCCCCCGTGGTGGCTTTGCCCATGTATCTGCCCCTACAGTAGGTGGCACCCACATCACTCAAGTGCACATCCGGCTGTCACCATCCTCACATATTGGGACTTCTGAGTCCCCCAAAATGGCCCTGGATGGTGATAAAAGCCTGTGTACTTCTGGAACCCAGTCTCTCATTCCAGTGGCTCATATTCGCCCACTGCCCACTGGGGTACAGTCAGTCAGTCCTGGGCCCGAGGAGCCCCCTATAACAAGGCCACCATCTAGCTTTCAGGCCTCAATAAACAGAGAAAGTGGTGCTAGGGTGGTGGTGCCCATAGCCCCTACATACCGCTCACCTGGACCCTCACCTTATAGCCCAGCTTCTGCAGCTCCTGAAACAAAATATCCAGAGGAGCTGCCCACAGCCAGGCCTGCCATGGAGCCCAATCATGTCTCTAGCCTCCCCGGAGCCTCGGGCCCTTCAGGCCCCCAACCACGCCCTGCTCCCAAAGTTGCACCTAAGCCCTCTCTTAGTGGCTGGACACGTCTAAAGAAGCAGCTGATGGAGGATGCAAAGGAGCCTGCTTTTCCAGAGCGGGAGCTGAACCTGGAGTCAACACAACCAGAGGTGCCAGCCCCTGTGGGCCCACAGCCCCCCGTGTCCCGAGCCTCCAGGATGTGGGATGCAGTGCTGTACCGCATGTCACTGGCTGAGTCCCATAGAGGCCAGCCTGTAGGGTCTGGAGATAGGGGCCACCCTCTGACCTGCCTCAGCCGACTGCCTTTCTTGTGCCGACCTCGTTTCAATGCCCGGAAGCTACAGGAGGTGGTCCGGCCCCCTCCTACCTTCCACCCAATTCTGGAGCTGCATTCCCAGCCCAAGAATTTCAACCGGACCGCTGCAGGTTGGAGGCTCCAGTGATGAAGAGTGGCCTCTGGGACTCTGGACTGTGGTAGACAGAAACTGGCTGAGGCTGTGCGTACAGAGAAGAGAGCCTTGGCCCTCACAAGTGAACAGGATGGGTCAGCAGGGTGCATGACCATGGTAGCTGGGTTCTAGCTGCTAAGGGGAGGAGCCTGTTGGACAGACACAGATCAGTTGGTGGGAACTGATATGGCAAGTGAGAGAAGTGACTGAAGCTGGGAACGTGTGGCTGGGGGTGGTTTGGGGTTGTGGAGAATGTAGACTGGAGAATGTTCGTGGATGGTGGGTGCCTAAATTCAGGTCTAGGGTCTTGTCAGTGCAAGAGGGCTTGGATAAGGGGGTATTGAGAGGTACATAGAACTGGGCAATGGAGGAAGGATTTTCTATGGTTCCATGAATGTCCCTTCTGATTTCCTGACAGCAAGGGCTTACTGAATGCATGGTGTAGTGAAAAATCAGCCAAGTTTCAACAGTTGGGTAAGGGTAGGTCGAGCTAGAGGGCTACAGAGGCAGGGGCCAGGCATAGAGGAACCCCTAAGATCTGCCAGACTCTCATCAGCTGTGAGAGGAGGGATCCACAGGGGCCAGGAGTGGCTTCCCATTACAGCCACCAGGATTCAGCCAGGGTCGAGCTGGCAGCCCCACCCGGGATGTGATGGGCATTACGGTTGTGGATGGAGCCACCAATAAATGTATGTACACTACACAGACATCAGTTTGTGTTCTTAAATGGGATGGGGGAAAGCGGCAGAGTTCTCGGGGGCCTTCTGTTGGGTGGAGGGGCCAAGGCAAGGTCTCAGCTCCTTTACTGGATTGCAAGATAACCCACACTCTTAGAGGCTAAGTCACACCCACCTTCTCCAGTGCTGGTTCACACAATCACGAACCCCACTGAATGGAGTAGAAGTTCTTAAATGGCATTTCGAGTCTCCTATGGACAGTACTGGGCAAACAGGACCCTGCTTAAAGGGACCAAGTTCTAGGCTCCAGAGAGCTGAAGACAACTGGTAGACAGAAGACATGGCAACTCTAAGGCCAGGTCTTCAGCCTGCAAGACCTGAATAGAGCCCACCCACATCCTCAGGAAAATCCATGCCATTCTCTGGTCCTTGGACTCACCAGGATGCATACATGGTCTATGGTGCTGAGCCCTCATCCACGAGCACTTTCTCGTACTTCCCGTGTCCTGTGGCCACAAACTTGTACCTCTTTCCAGATGGGGTGCTCTGTTAGGTGAGACTAAGTGTCAAGGGGAAGCTATAGAAGGAAAGACTGACTCTGGAAAGTCTTTGGGGATGGCCACAGCCACCATCTTTGATTACGATCAGTCTGTGCCTATGGCACAGAGCCCTACCTACCTTGATGGTGGATGAGGTCTTGGAGCCTCCTTTCTGTTCCCACAGACTTTTCTTGCTCATGTCTCCAGCTACTATATCCTGGGGACAGACACAGGGTCTATCACAGGACAGACACTCATCATGGGACCTTTTCTTCTGCCTGGTGTTTCCTGGCTGGAAGGTGGAGGACCTACCCAGCTCACTTTTGGTAGGGAGGAGAGGAGAGTCATACTGCATGTTTATCAGGACGGCATGGATTTTTCCTTGAGCCCTGAAGCCTGTCCATCCACACTCCACTTTGGCTATCCCAGGTTTGCTTTTCCAAAGAACAATCCCAAGTCACCACCCCCACCATGCTGGCGAACTTCCCGTTCTCAGTCTTCCCAGTTTGGCCAGTCTGGGGAGGACTCCTACCTGGCAGGAGGGTGCCTTGGGCGCAGACTGAGTCTGCACCTCTCCTGTCTCCCAAAGAGTCTTGGTACTGGCTACAGCCATGCTGGGCAGCTCTATGGAGGGCTGGCGGGACCGCTTGGGAGTTCGGCCAGCAGACTGTAGAGGAGACAGAGCCCCGAGACAATTACCATGGTAGACATCAGCAACCGTCGTTCATCTTTGCGTTTTTTGGAGGTAGGGATTCGGGACAGATGTCCTTTCCTTTAGTTGGCATCCTATGAGCTACCCCCAGTTCTGCCTCATGCCACATGTCTTGGGGCTGGAGGAGCATTAGTTGGATGGAGTATGTGAGTTAGATGGAGATCGCTGCGATGGAGGAATACCTGAAGAGAGGGTGTGGGTTGTAGAGAAGGCTGTGGGCTTTGTGAAGGAGGACTCACAATGGATTAGAGAAAGAACATATAGAAGAATGCTGCCTGAATGGAGGGACAGTGAGTGGCTGAGTGGAGGAGTGCTGGTTGAGTAGAGAGATGCTGAATGGACGGAGGGGTATTAGGTAGATAAAGGGATACTGGTTGAATGGGGTGCATGACAGGGCAGAGCATGCCTGTTGTGACGTAAGAGACCTAGGGTTTATGGAAGAGGTAATGTGAGTTGATGGAAGGACACAGGTTGGGCAGAGAGAGGGATATGATGGGATGGAGAGAGCTGCTTGCTTAGGTGGATAGATGATGATGGCATAGTAAAGAGGTTTGGCCTCAGAGAACTGAGTATACTTCACCTCAGTGGCCTGGGTGTACTGCTGCAGGCGCTCATCGATGGTGGAGATGGGCAAGGTTGGTTGAGACTTCTTCACACTGTTGCTAGGGGTAGAAGAAAGGGAAAGCCTTGTTTTACCTTCCAAAGTCCTCCCAGCCCACCCAAAGCTCATCCCAGAGAACCACACCCCCTGATCTCCACCGGCAGCCACTCTCCCACCCTGTCTTCGAGAATGCCAGAGAGCACGTAGACAAACCTCTTTTGAATGGAGCGGTTCAGGGATTCTGTCCTATCAGCCAGCTGTGGAGGATGCACAGAGGTGTGGGTCACGCATAGCAACATCAAGCCCATGTTCTATCTCACAGTGAGTCTACACACTGGGTAACCAACCCCACTTCCACATCACAGAGGATTGCCAGTGCAGCAGGGGGTGACAAGAACATGAAAAGCAGACATAAACAGCAACAAAGCGGGTACCCAGGCTTCACCTACTTTGACGGTAGGGCTCAGGGGAGGTGAGCTCAGCTCAGCAGTGTCTTCCAAGGCCAAAGGGCTGGGGGTCCTGGCCTGATGACTTATCAGATGCTAGGGATAAGAAACATACGCAGCTTAGGTGACCCCTCCCTGCACCTTCCTGCCCCACCCAGGGCCTGTCAGAGCAGCGGTCTTCCCCTTCAGGGGCCCCAGGCCTGGTCTGGCCCTGACATGCTATAACTCTGGAATCCCTGACTGCAGGGAAGTGTCTCTTGGTCATGGAGGAGGAACTTACCCAGAGGGTCACCAGCCTCACCACCCTTCTAAACTATGTCCTGGAAGGACTCAAGTATAGGGTTCAGGGTGATGTCTCTTCTAAGCCAGTTTATGAGACAATAACACCCACAGAGTATCACAGACCAGCTCCTGAGGAAGCTCTCACCTCTTCTGTCTCCCCAGAACCCCCGACATCATCCTCTATATTGGGGTCACTGTGGCTCAGGTTTGACTCCTCCAAGTGGACTTTAGCTTGGTGAGAACTATGGGAGAAAAGGGAGACAAAGACAATTGTGGAGGATTTTTTTTTTTTTTTTTGCTTGGTTCTAGGCTATTTACAGTTCCAAGCCTCTGGTGTGTCATCTGTAAAATGGGGGCAGTCAAATGAGTTGGTATGCAGGGCTCTTAGGACCACAGTGATTTAAAAAAAAAAAATTCGTTTTTACCCCTCTCTCTCTGTCTCTCTCTGTCTCTGTCTCTTTGCCTCTCTCTCTCTCTCTCTCTCTCTCTCTCTCTCTCTCTCTCTCTCTCTCTCTCTTTAAAGACAGAAGACAACTGAGGGAGTCATGGGCATCTAACTCAGGGTGCTAGGATCTGCAAGCACCTTATACCTCTCATTAAACATCTTACGGGTCCAGCCACAGCACTGTTGTAAGAGGATGTATAGGGCTTTGTTCAAAGCCAGCACTGTCTTCTACGGCCTCTGTGCTGAGAGGCCCCTTTGAAGACATTAGCTACTCACTGTTTAGGGCCACCCAAGTAAAGCTGGATGCCTCCTACAGCTCTCTATCTGGGCAAGGCCAGCTTCTGGGGGCTTTTGCTCTGTCCATATATGGGCAAAATGGGTCAGCAGAACATAACATTGAGGAGAGGCCATTAGGGGCCCAGGCCCAGAGTGTTTGGGGGTGCTGGGTCAGCAGATGGAACACTCCAGGAAAGGGACTGCATTATTGAGGCGAGGGGCCTTGGGGAGGGGCAGCTAGCCAGTGGGCAGCCGGGCGTGACTCTGCATTTGAGCGGCTCTGAACCTGGAGGAGAAGATAGTAAATTCTTGTATTTTCCATGATGTCAGGCCCCTTGGTGAATGTGCCAGCCAAAACCCAAACCCACCGCCCAAGGTGGGCTGGGGTCGGAGCCAGCAGCAGCCACACAGAGGGGCCATTCAAGAGCTGGCGGGCCAGGCGGCCAGGCGGGTTTGAGGGTAGGGGGAGGCTGGCGCACCAGAGCTCTGCTGGAAGATCTAAAGTGCCCCCTGCTGTTGAACAGGGGAAAGGAGCGAGCTAGGGGCAGGGCTGTAGCTGCCTGCCTAGAAGCCCAGAATATGCAGAAAGCACGGAGGCAGATAAGGGGAAATTGAGGCTGGTGATGGGCAGACCCAGGACAGCTGGCAGTGGGCAGGCTCAGAACCAGGGTCCCAGGAAAAAACAGGGATTTTTTTTGTAAAGGAGGGTTGTGAGCTGAAAACGAAGTGCATTAACTGAGAAAGAGTTGCTCCTGCTGACCCAGGAGCCTCTCAGGGGCTAGGAGTGGGGTAATTGCTGAGGGAAGACAGCTCAGCCTTTGGCTGTGGCCCACTCAAGGCAATAGGGCCCTGGCCTCCAATTCTGGGGCTCCCTAGCAGGGCCGGAGACCCTCTCTCTCTAGGCCTGATGGAAAAGGCAGACTTAGCCTCACACCTGGCCCTGAACAGTGTGGGAAGGAAAGGTGAGACTTCAGCAGCAGCCCCTCATCTCCAGGCCCAAGGGGGCTTCGGGCCTCCGTCCATCCTGATTTAGACAGGCACACACGTCCACACATCTGGAAAACGTGTCCCCGGGGCTGCCTCGCAGGCTCACATCTGGAAGTACCTGCTCCCCTTCGTGGGAATGGAGTTCAGCCAGCCTGGGGAGGGCTGGCGGGCGTGGGCTGCAGCGCCTACATTACGTAAGTGGGCTGCAGCTGTGTGCTGATGTGGCAGCCCCCCCAGTTGGCCTCAGCTAGTCAGGATGGGCCCCCCCAGCCCTGGGGAACCCAGGAATGCAATATCCCCATTACTCTCTCCCTGCAGCCCCCTCGCTGGCCATCCAGCCCTATCTCCCTTTCTTCCTACCTCCCTATCCACTTCATACTCTTGGAGCAGTGTTTTTAAGGGGAAGGGTAGGCAGAAAGACTTGTCCAGGCCCAGGCTGGGGTCAGAGAGAGCCAGTGCCTTGGTCCACACTTACCTGTCCTCTGTTTGTCTCTCCTCTGCACTCTCACTTGGAGAGGGCTCTGACCCCTCTGCAGTCCCCTCATTCTCCCAGGATTGCTGCCTTGGTGGCTCCTGCTTTTGAGACCAGTCACCAAAACCCTCATCTTCATCCAGTTCAGAGGACTTCAGGCTAACGCTGAAAGGACAGTGAAAGAGAGGGTCAGGGGATGATCTTCAGGCTACAGCCTATGCTCCTTCCCTGGTCTCTTCCCTTACACCCTAACTCCCAGTGTAAGCGTGACCATCTGCTTCATAGGTGGCTCTCCATGGCTGCTTTGTTTGTGATCTGAAAATCACTCAGGGTAGAGCTGTGCATTCCCTAGCAGCCTATGACTTCCTGAGGACAGAGTTGTGCTTTCCTTTTCCATCTAGGGCTCCCTGAGGGCAGGACTATAGCTCCACTATCAATCTAGAGTTCCACAAGGGCAGGGCTGTGGCTCCACCATCAGTCTAGGGCCCCCGAGGATACAACTATAGCTCCACCATCAGTCTAGGGCCCTCTGAGGACACAGCTATAGCTCCATCATCAGTCTAGGGCTCCCTGAGGGTATAGTTATGGCTCCACCATCAGTCTAGCGCTCCCTAAGGATACAGCTATGGCTCCACCAAAAATCTAGGGTTCCCTGAGGACACAACTATAGTTCTACCATCAGTCTAGGGTTTCCTGAGGGTGCAGCTATGGTTCCACCATCAGCCTAGGGTTTCCTGAGGGTACATCTATGGCTCCACCATCAGTCTAGGGGTCCATCAGGACAGGGCTATGGCTCCACCATCAGTCTAGGGTTCCATCAGAACAGGATTGTGGCTCTACCATTAGTCTAGTGTTCCCCAAGGTCTCAGCTATGGCTCCACCATCAGCCTAGGGCTCCCTGAGGGCAGGACTATAGCCCCATCATCAATCTAGGGTTCCCTAAGGGCCAGGCCATGCCTCCTTTATTAGTTTATGACTCCTTGAGAGCAGAGCTGCACCTTTTCCTTGATGGAAGGTTCTCTAAGAGTAGGGCCATGCCTCCTCATCAGTCTAGTGCTCCTTGAGGGCAGAGATAGTTCTCTCCTGTCAGTCTAGGTCTCTCCAAGAGCATAGCTTTGTCTCTTCTTTCACACTAAGACTCCATGAGTACAAGGCTATGCCTCTCCCATCAGTCTAGGGCTCCCTGAACACAAGGCCATGCCTCCCCATCAGTCTAGGGTTCCCTGAGGGCAGGGCTGTGTTTCCCTCATCAGTCCTCAGCTCCCCTAAAACAGGGCTCTGCTTCTTCCTTCAGTCTGGGGCTCCACAAGAGAGGGCTATGTTCTCCCCCATCCATCTAGGGTTCCTTGAGGCTGCTGTGGCACTCAGGCTGGTCGTTACAACCTTTCTCAAGCTACGGGGTGAGTTACTGGGTAAGAAGGAGTTGGGGGCTAGAAGGACCCAGTAACTGAAGACCTGGCTGAGAGGCCATGACCCCAGCAGCACCCCACCCCGCCCAAAGCTGCTGACTCCGAGAAAATGGAACAAAACAGGGCCAGGAGGAAGGGGAGAGTTATTGGAAAAACAGCCCAGCCCAGCCGCGGAGGCCTCCTGGGCCTGAGGAGGAAACGAGCCGGCCCGTGGCCGCCAACTTGGACGTGGCCTCCGTGAGTCACCGGCAGCCAGGAGTTTGGGCGGGGGGCTTGGGAGCCAGGGCCTCATGGCTGGGGTCAGCACCAGTCCAAGCCAGGGCTGGGGCCATTCAGGGTGTCCAGAGCCTGAGTCAGGGCCCCTGGAGGCTGGGAGGGGAGGCCTCACATAACTTTGTGGACCCTTTCCTTTGGCTAGTCAGCATCCCGCAGATGGTGTTTACTGGGGACTGTAGTGATTGATGCCTGTCCCAAGAGCCAGTCCCTTCCTCTAATTCCTACACTGTGGCTCCAAGGCCAAGCCTGACTGACCCTCTGTATGTGTCTCTGCCCAGGTTCTGTGTGGCAGTAGATAGGGTTCAGGACCCAGCAGCTTACAGTGCCTGCTGCCCTGGCTGTTCCAGGAAATGGCCACCTTCATCTTCTTCATCTTTGTCCTGGTCCTGCAGCTGCCTCTCTCGCTCCCGTTGGCGCTGCTCACGGGCGGCCTCTTCTTCATCTTCTTCTCTCCACTGAGTTGTGAGCCTGGAAGGGCAGACACAGAGACAGTCATGCTATGTGGCTGAGATAGCCATTTCATGAGTGACATAAAAGGGTAATGGACAAGCCCTGTTGCCAGCTGGTGAGGGTAAGCTCTGGACCAGGCTGCAGGCCTCAGTTTGGTCTAAGAGAAAGGCTACTATGCAAAGGCAATTGTGAAAGTGCCTGTGGTCAAGGGCTTAATCCCAGGGCTCTACATACAGGTGACCCTCTGCAAGAGACATGTGTTCACACAGGCTTCAGGCAAACCAATGGGACTGATAACCAACTGCCCTGTCCTGCTGGCTGCCTCCAAAGCTAGAGCAGAGTTACCTTGTTCCATGTGGGGACCAAGGAGGGCTTTGGGAAAGATGACAAGGAAAGGGTGTGTTTGGCCATGGCTGCCAGTCAGATAGCTACCTCTAAGGTTTCCATCTGGAACCTTCTTTTCTGCCTCCTAAAAACGCCATGTTGGTAGCTACCACACAGCCTCCAAGTGTGAGACTGCATCTAGTAGCCACCAGGTCAGGCTCTCTTTGTCTATCAGGGCCTTCCTTTCTCTACCTTGCACTTAGGGACTTTGAGTACCCCCACCCTCACCCTAGGGTTCTCTGTGGAGTCTCTCTGGGTTGTTTTGAAAGTGGGGAAACTGAGGCAAGCAATATCTACAGCCCTCAGAGAAGGCTGACACTTGGGCTCCTTAGAGTCCCTTTCCCTAAGCCAGGAGACAGTCAGAGAAATCAAGCTGGCTGAGCCCAGAGGACCTAAAGACCCTACACAGCAAACCTATTTTTCTGGTGTCTAGTAGATACCTTAGGCTTTGACCACTGCCCCCTACCCGGCACCCCCCAAAAAAAAAAAAAAAAAAAAAACCAGCTGGAGCTTTGAGGGACTGGGTCCTTTATTTCTACAGTTCTTACTGCCCCAGGCCCAAGGTGCCTGGACTGCTCAGAGTTGTCTCCCTTCTGGGGTCTCCTTGCTTCCCGGGCAGTGTCCGCCGAATGACCCCACATCCCGCTCCCCTCTGGGCCTCAGTCCCCCTGGCCAGGAAGCCCTGCCAGTACATGATCTAATCTCTCCAGGTCTCCCCTAAGCCTCTCAGACGAAAGCCAGGCCTCTCCACAGGCTCCAGGATGAGGTTCACTCCTCCCTCATCCCCCACCTCCCGCCCCACCAGCCACATGGGACTCCAGCCACGCAAGCTGCCTGCCCGCTCCCACCTCGCACCCCCAAGCCGAGCTGCCTGCCTCAGCCTCAGAAGGGCCTTCAACTTCCAGCCTGAGAAAGCCTCTTAATTCCCTACACCTGGCTCCCATCACCGGCAGATGCCGAGGGCCTCCTGGCTCCCTCCGTGGCCTCAATCAATGTGGGGGCCGCTTTTGGCCCCTTTCCACCTAGTGAAGTATAGCTTTGTGTGCTGGGGGCTGTGGGTCGCTCCTTGCATACACGTCTACCAGCAGCCCCCCAAAAATATCAGGGCAGAGTGGCTGGGGAGAAGAGAGGCCCCCCATTCTTCCTCCTTCAGAGGCAGACCATAAAGTCTGGGGTCAGTTTGTTCTTGCTATCTGAATCTATATATGTGCAGGGTAAGCGTACATGTGTTTGAGCCTACGTGTAAAGTTCTTGTGTGTGTGTGTGCAAGCACTTTAAACTGGGGCACAGGGCTGAGCTCAGCTCTGTGAGTAAGATTATCTTGAGTGTGTGTGGGGGGTGTCTCACTTTGAATGGAACCAGAGCCTCACCTGTCCTAACAAGGGCAACCTCCCTGTAAGCATTTTTAGGTGAAGGACCCCTTGGGGTACTTGACTCTTGAAGCAGAGAATCCAAGTTACCACAACCTGTCACCAACACACACAGCCTGGGGAAAGGGGCAGGGAGCTTGGTTTGCAATGAGTATAGGAATGAGTACAGGGACCCAAACACAGATCTCTCTCCTGACATCTCGTGTGGCCACGTAGGCACTAACACACAGGCCCTCCTCACACACGTGCTCACACACAAGTACACAGGGTCACTCTCAAACATGTGTAGGCAAGGGTAGGGAACAGGGGATCACAAACAGCAGGTCCCATTCCCTCCCAAGCTCCCTCAGGGGGCCGCCCCTGCCTCACTATTTACTGTTTTGCTAACCATCACCCCGACAACGTGGTGCCGGCCTGAGCCTGGGACTGGCAGGAAGCCAAAGTGTATTTTCTGGGAACATCCTTTGTGGGACCCACCCCCTTCAAAGTTACCCTAACTTAGCCCTTCCTGGACAAAGTCTTGGGGACACAGTGGGGGTACAGGAATAGGGGTCTACTAGCATCACCCCTCCAGTTCCTTGCTGGAAAGAAGCTTGTCCCAGCTCCTGACCCTGCTCTGAGGCTGAGGAGGCCTGGGGCCCCTTTCCCCTGCCTCTTCCCTCCCGCCTGCCTCAAGCAATGAGTAATGCGCCCCCTCCCCATGACCTCACCCCGTCACTATTCCACAGCTGGGCTCCGTTCTGGGAACTGGAAGGGGGTGGCTCTCCTGGGGTGGGGTGGGGTGGGGGCCTCTGGCCTGGGAAAGGCGCCCCCCGGCCAGCGGCCCAGACCCCTTGGCACGTTCTTTGGAGCTGTCAAGACTCTGGCGATGGCCGCCCCGCCCGTGGCCCTGGCCCGCGCAGCTGCAAGGGATTTGGCGTTCCCGTACAAACGCAATCAGGCCATTTCCTGAGTCTGTTCTGGCTCGGGGGGCCCAGGGCTCAGCCTAGGGGCTGAGGAATGGGGCCCTGTCCCCCCACATCCTGCCCACGCTGTCACAGGGCTTACCGCAGGCTGAGGCTGGGTTGGAGCTGGGCCTGGGGCGCGGGGGGGGGGGGCTGGAGGGGAATGGGGGGCAGGTCCGTACCCTGGTGCTCCAGGTGTGTACCGACCCCCACCAGCTCCCACTCTGAGTGGAGTTCTTTAACTCAAGGCAGTCGCCCCTGCCTCTATATCCCTGCTCAATGTCTTGTCTCTCTTTACACTCTGCACCCCTACCTCCTCGCCTGCAGCCTAGATCCTGCTAAGAGTCAGGAATGCCCATCCTGGGTCCATTCCTCCCAGTTACCCACCCTCTTTGTTCTTTCAAGGATAATTCCAGAAGGTTGACAGGCTTCAGTCCCTGTTGCAATTCTGCCCCCTGCAGGCTGCCCATGTGACTGCCCCTTCCAGTCAGTTTGAACCCAAAGGTCAACACCTATACTGTTTCTACAGTCCCTAGGGGCACTCTAAAGAGGACTGGGGCGTGGGATTGTGCGAAGGTATCCCAGGTGACTTCCTTCAGGCCTCCTACAGGGACCCCTCCCATCACCACCTCCTGGGTAGCTGGGGACAGGAAGTGATGAGGAGCCTGGGGGCAGCCACTGGGAGTGGTTGAATTGACTCTCTGGGAACAGCAGGTTTCTCTCGGCCTCAGGGGAGAATCTTCCCCAAGGTCACAACCCTGCTCTTCAGGGTTCTCCTTGGGAGAAGGAGCAGAGCAAGGAAACAAGACAAAACAAAACAAAACAACAAAACAAAAAACCCTCCTGCAGTAGGCTCCCAGAGATGGGGGCAGACCTCCAAAGTGGGATTCAGGATCAGTCTCACGCTCCTGAGCACAAGTCCCGGTAGCTGCTAGCTGCAGGGCCCATTGACTGTTGGATATAGGGGTCCCATTCCTTGTGCACAATCTACAGAGGGGTTTGGGTGTACAGATCCTTAATTGCCACCCACTTCTGGAAAGAGGCGTGGAAGCAGGTATGTGGAGTGAGCGCCGAGTGCAGAGCCCTGGTTATGTAAGGCAGGCAGGAGAGTACAAGTTCCCTCTCTGAGGCTGAGGAGAAAGGAACTTGGTCCCCATCCCTGGACACCTGGTTCTGGTTCAGTAGCCTCTCCATCATCTTTCTAGCACAGGATGGACACGGCGGGGTTACTCTTTCCTTATTGTCAGGGTCAATGTACGGTGTGTGGTGTGTGTGTGTGTGTGTGTGTGTGTGTGTGTGTGTGTGTGTGTATTGAATTGGGTAAGACCCTATCTCCACAGCCCAGAAAAGTACTGCAATAAGTCGGTTGAAGTGGGTGGCATGATCTTGACCACAGTTATAGAAAAATGGATGGGACCTTTAGGCCAGAAAGAAGGGGAGTGACATGAAGTCAACTGCCCAAGAATTCTGTAGACCTTGGAGGGGCTCCATGGCCCGCAGGGTGGCCCCTCTAGGCATGAGTGGATCCCACATTCAGGAAGCCCTGGGTCTGGTTCAGGAGCTGGTGGGAAAGGATAGAGGAGTGAGATGAAGGCCAGAAGGAAGTGGGAGGGAGAAACCAGCTCTGTTCTAAGCTGGGAATGGGGGACAGGGAAGTGCCCTTCAGAACAGCCCAGTGCCCATGGCATGTGCAGCAAGACCTGGGCCTGGGCTGGGACAGGCTGAATAGAGCCTGGATCTGCAGCATGGGATGAGAGGGACAGTCTCCCTGGAGACTGTCAGTACTAAGTGATGGCCACCAGAGCCCCACCCCGAGGGGGGGGGACCCTCCAAGGGGTCCTGAGCCCCAGCCTGAGTAGGCCAGAGATAGCCAAGGGGAGTTGGGGGGTACATAGCACAGGAAAGCTGGGTACTGCCCAGGTCAATGTTCTGTTCACCATGGGCAGCATATGAACCTAGGAGAGGAAGGAAAAATCACCCAAGTTAATACACCTATGGGATCTGGGCTTCCCCCTCTTAGAATTGAGTCCTCTATTCTGTTCTGAATTCTTTGTCTGCCCTATCCTCCGGACACATAGCAGCCCACATTCTTGGGACTTGGTTAGTGCTTTCTGTGCAAGGGATATCTCTGAAGGGTTCTGGTAGCCAAGCCCAAGGGGCGGGCCTTAGGAAGATTTAAAAAGTTAAGATTGGTTGGCTGGGGCTATGAGAGTCCTAGAAGGTTCTGGGCAGGGAGAGGAGATACTCAGAGCCATGAAGGCTGCCTCAAGGGTAAATAAAAGGCAGATGAGGGGGAACACAGTCATTGAGGAGTTAATTGCTGTCACTGGGGTAGCCCAGCACAAGGGCCCCCGGATGGGAACGCAACATGGAGGAAACTGCAGAATCAGGATGAACATACCCCTTTCCTGCCCTGGGGAAAGAAGAACAGGCTAGCAGGTGGAGGGGTAATGGGGAGGTGAATTGGGGCAAGCCTATGGGTGCATGTCCCAGGGGAGCAAGGACAAGGGTTAGGAGGGACCCCAGCTCTGTAAGGGAGGAAGGAATGAAGGAACTCCCCTACACACACACACACACACACACACACACACACACCCTTTACATAAGACACACACACACACACACACACACACACACCCTTTACATAAGACTCCAGGCCCGGCCTGGGGTCCTAGGATTTAGACATCCTGCTGAGGAGGCTGTGAATTCCAGCTCTCTCCTTCCCACCAGATGGAGGTGCTGTTCATCCTAGGTGGGCCAGATGACTGCCACTCTTGGTACTCTTTGAATGCAAAAGGCTCTGGGGTGGGCGGGGCTCACAGGGACTGTCTTCATGAACTGACCTAGAACTGCCCACTCCCCCCCGCACCCCTAACAGCTAAGGCTAAACTGTGCTGTCCCTACAGGCCAGACTCTGCCCCTAAATCTGCCTTTTCTCATGGGGCAACACAGTACATTGGAAGACGTCTAGTTAGCCTCTACCCAGGACCCCCAAACCTGCGGTCTTCCCAGCTGGTCTCGGCCTGGAGTTCAGTGCCAAGGTCTCTTAGAGAAGGCCATCTGCCTGTCAGGCCTGTCAGACCACAGTGTCAGTCAGGCTGTGCTTTTAGCTTTCTCCTCTGCCTTTGTCCCACCTGGCCTCTCTTGACTGCTGGATCCAAACCCCACCCACCCAGCAGCTCTTCAGTTTGCTCTGTGGAACACAGCAGGACTGTCCCTCTATTTTCCTGCAGTTGAGTAGGGAAGCAGAGGCTTCGCCTGGGGTTTACCACCAGTAAGGGGAGCGAGGGAGACCAAGGCTTCATTCTCACACCATCCCTGGCTCTGAGGGCTTGTTAACCTGTTCTTGCTCAATAACACTCCAATGTCTACTGCATGTTCCCTTGCCCTCACACTAGCTGCATTTGCCTTCCCAGGACCATGGTGCCCCCCTTTCTCTCTTAAGCATCCCCCTGACAACTGGTGCCAACTATGGGAAGCATTCCACTGGAAGCATCTTAGTGGTACCGAGAGGCCAGTCCTGACCCTTCGGCGTAGATAAAGGGCCACGTAAGCAGCCGCAGGGTCTCTCAGTCACACAGGGCAGTTGGGTGGCGACACGAAGCTGACCCAGTGGACTTAAGGCAAGGTATCATTGCCCGTGCTGCCTGGAGGCGTGGTGGTGGGAGGGGCTGCTTCAGAGTGATCAGGGCATCAAAAACGTAGGCATCTGGGAGACCTCTCCAGAAGAGACCATGGTTTGGGGGATTTGGAGAGGGGAGGGTGTCCAGTGCTAAAGCTGGTTTTCCTCCAGAGTGTTCTCATAATCCCATCTTTAGTACAGAGGCATATCCTCTTATCCCCGTGTCTTTGGTCTAGGCCCACAACCATCTTGTTGTGGCTCCCTGGCCTCTCGGGGCCTTACATGAGAAGGAGGATCTTGTATCTGTCTCCCATCCTCACCCCACAATCTGGGGCTACCCACTTAGTATCTTGACACCTGTACATCCCTTCCTGGGGTGATGGACACTCAGATAAGGCAGGTACCAACTCTCCTCTGGGGTGAAGAAGGGATATACCCTGGAGCCACACTTCAGGGAGGGGATATATCAATCCACCTAGGAAGAGCCTGACTGTGTCAGGTATAGTCCACACCTGTCCATCATACCACTCAAGCTGCCCAAGCAGCCCCGCCCACCCCACGTCTGCATTTTGAAAAGGTGTCAGACAGTCAGAGGCTCAACTCAAGGTGTGGCTGTTTCAGAGGAGGGTTCTGCCGACTCTATCTTTATGATCTTGAGGCTAAGAAAATGGGGATGCTGCAGGCCCCTCTATCCCACACCTCCTCCAGAGGCTGGGTCAGGGTTCTGCCATCAATGTGGGGTCTAGAACCAAGCTGGTTGTCCCACAAAGAAGCCCGTCCCCTCCCCTGGGTTTTGGGAACCCTACCTCTTATGATGTGCTTCCTGGTCAGTCCACTGCTGGCAGCTTCCTCATTCAGGACTCCCAACTCAATCATCTCTGGCCCAATCTGACCAGTCCCACATGACCCTCAGGTCTAGGAGTGGACACCAAGGGCCTAGACCTCCCATCTGTTACATCTTGTCATGACGGCGGCTTGTGCTGGCCTGAGCTTGCTTTCTCCCTTTCTCTCTGCACACTGTGTCCTCCATGTCACTGACTAGACTTGCCACAGGCTGGGGCAAACTGTACAGCAGGCATGAGACCTCCCTGGTGCCTGAGCTCTGCTGTTCAGAGCTGCCTTCGCATGGCACACTCATCACCAAGCTCCCAGTGGGGACTGGGCTCAGAGAGACCGTGGCTCACAGCAGCAGACAGCCCTGGCAGAACGCTCACAGGGCTCACGAGGCAAGGCTCTGGCACACTCCCTGACACGCGACGGTGGCTGGCACTGGCTCGAGACTGCCATCCCCTCCTCTTTCCTCCCTGGCTGGCTGTACCCAGATCCACCTCGCCCTAAAGGCCTGGCTACAGCTTTCTTAATGGATGCTGCTCAAATGCCTCATCCTTCATCTGATCACAGGTTTACGCATTGTTTGACTCGGCTGCCCACCTGGACAGATGTGTCGCAGGTGACAGTGTATGGTCAAGTCACTCTTCCAACCCATCGTCCTATGCCTGGCCCTGGGTCCCCCATATGCCTCGGTTTTCCTGCCTCTCTGAGGAGCCAGATAAGGAGCTGGGCACCGACCGATTGCTTTCAACATATCTGTTCCTGGACCCAGGGACACCCTGCCTGGCCCTGTGGCCACATCTGTACCCAACCCCTCAAGGACTGATCATTCCCAGGATGCTGAGGGAGGAAGAAGTCGATCCCAGTTTGGCCTGCTCCAACTTTCAGCCTAAGACATCCCTCTCAGGTCTTTGAAACTGAACCCAGCTGCTGCACGAAGCAGGAAAGGACAAGTCTCCATAGGCTGGGAGAGACTCACACATCCCTATGGATGTCACATCGGCTGAGGCCGGTGGGACCTGAGCTGGTCCCCTGGGCCCATTTCCTAGCCAATGCCTAGAGATAAACTGAACAGCCATATCTGAGGGAGAGAACAGGCGCCATGGTTCTCACGGTGTCCCCACTGCTTCCGCGGAGGCTCAGAAGGGCAGAGTCCTAGACCTGAGAGACCTGAACATGACCGGGTGGTCCCCTTGCCCTCTTTAAAATAAATGCAAGGAGACAAAGCGGCAACAGGAGTCAAGGAGCAGGACCTAGGTCAGGGGGTCTCTTCTTACAGCGCTTCCTCTTCCTGTGGGCTTCGAGCCTCTTCCCACGGCCACCTTCATCCATCCCCTTTCAATACCAACCACTCCCTGCCCAGTTCAGCTAAGCAGGGACAGCACAGAAGGTACCCTCCCTCCGTTGCTGGCTAGGCACCCCCCCCACCAAAGTCCCCCATGTACCTGGTTCTTGCCTCTTTCTTTGCTCTGCTTCCTCTTCTCCATTCCTACCTGGTAGGGCACATTTTCTCAGGAGACCTCCAAAGTCCCCAGGAGCATCCAACGTGTCACTCCCCTGGCACCAGCATCTCCAGGGCAGGCTCTGTCTTCCCTGAGTACCGTTAGCTATCTTCAGCATGTGCCCTGCCCTGGGTGGATTGTAGCAGCCTCTCAGAGCCACAATCCCTATCCTTGGGACATCAACCTGCACAGTCAGATCTTAGGCTGAGGGCCAGATCCAGTCTCACTTGGTAACAGAGCCTAAGAAACTCTCTCTGCCCACCTAGCCATCTAAGGAGTTTAACCCCAGATACCGCCCAAAGCCACCAAGCCTACCTTTAGCCACTTGCTCACTTCAGCCCCTGTGCCCACCTGAAGCCCTCTGCCCTCCTGTAGTCCATGTGCCCACCTGTCCTCCACAGACCTTGGTGGTCCATCCTGGCATTGTTCTCTGGCGAGATGCTCTGGGCCTGTAGCAGTGTCCCTGGGGACTGTGCCCCTGCAGCTATCCCAAGGGTCCCAAGAGTCTCTGGGTGTTCCCTCCTGACTCCGGCAGAAACATAGGGTGGGTGAGTCTCTGGGTGCCTTGGCGCCCTGGTTGCTGCTTGCTGTCTGATCTACCCAGCTCTGACGCACCGGCTGGGACTGGAACCGGAACCTCAGTCCTCTGGGTTCTGGCCCTGACACCCTGCCCAGGGGGCTGGGCCACTTGGTCCCTGTACCCCCTGCTGCTAGCTCGGCCAGGCTCCAGGCAGGACAGGCTCTGGCAGACAGACCACCCGGCCCGTGGGGGTGCCGCCCACCGGCCACCCGGCCTGCCAGGGTGGGGCTACCCCACCCTCGGGATCTCGGCCTCCAATGGGCCCGTGGAGCCACGCCTCCCTGGACACTGTGGTTGGAGGCCTGGCTTCCCCTCCCCCAACTGGGCCACCCAGCAGACTGCCAGCCCCATCTGCTACCCTCTGCCACACTGGGATCCCCGGGGACCCAGTGGGCCACACGTTAGGGTGGGAGCCTGCCTGAAGAGTCTTACACCCCTGGGGAACCGTAGGCAGATGTCATTATATCTGCTGGCTGATAGGTGCTGGAACAGATGAGATAGGCTCATACTACCCAAGGGAGTTTTGGTTGGCGATGCTGGCCAAGGTGAATCCTGGCTCAGACTCTTAGGCCAGCATCAACACAGGTGCTCCTGACCAGCCCCGCTGCTCTTAAATCTAGGCCCAGAGGACTGCAGAACCAGGCAGCTGGCTGAGAGTCCAGGTGATCATCCTTAACCCTGGCATGACCTGTGGTGGACCTGGAAGGACCCTGACTCTCCTGGTACGGGAAGTGGCTCCCTAAATCCCTAGCACAGGGGAGCAGGAGTAAGCTTGGGGTTTGGCCAGTGACACGTTAAGACCCCAGTTCGCACTCAGACTCAACCTAGGAGACCTGGGGGGCGGAGGAGATACTGTCCATCTTCTCACTAGTCCGCAAAATTGTTTTTTATGAATTTAAACTGGACTCGCTTTTGCGCCTTGGCCTTTGCTGACTGACTACACAGCCACCCCTCCAGAGCTTGTCACAGAGGCAACTGGCAGGTCTCTGCTGCCAGGTGTGGTGAGAGAGCCTTGGGTTCCTGAGGGAAGGATCTAGACAAAGGCAATGGATGGGAGGAGGTAGGTTCACCATTGCCTGCTGGGTGACCTCGAGCAAGTCACTCGACCTCTCTGAGCCTACTTTCTCTGTCCAACAGAGACAAAGTAGAGAGAGACATGTCCTCCAGGGATGGACAGTGTTGGCTGCCATAGACATGCGGACAAAAAGCATGAAGGGGTCAGGGGTGAAGGGTGTAATGGTGCCAGATGGTAGATACACATGTCTGCACATATGTGTATATTAGTGCACATATGTGTGTGTCAGTACACATGAGGTTGTGTCACCCCCCAGTTCAATCACAGGACCAGGCTCCCAAAGATGCACGGCTTAGCATATATCTACCCCAGACATCACCCCATTTCATCTATCATAGACCCACTGTACACGTGGACAAATATTTCTCCATCATCCCTCACAAGGGATAAGCCCTTGGATTTACTCCCCCATTCCATCCGAGTTCCCTAAGACCTCCCTGGGACCTGCCCCCCTGTCCTGCCCACTGCTTAACCATCGCATGCCTTGGTCTCTGGGACTCCTTCCATATTTCTTCAGCTCAAGACTTTGAATGGTGCCAAACCTAATCCCTGCTCAAGGTCTTGCCTTGTCTACAGCTTTAATGGCCCCATTGCCCTGCTTCTGGGTTACCAGGACATCATCTTGGTGGTAGGACTTGAGGCTCTGTCACCCTAGAGCCACCAGCATGCTGGGATCAGTTTCCTGCTTATTACATGGTACTAGTGAGTTGGTAGGATTGAGCAAAGCTGCTCCTAATTTCCAGGACACAGGACGCCATAAGGGATGGTGACAATGGAGGCTACATGCCGGTCTGGACAGGAGGGATGTCTATCCTGTGTGAGGTGGCCATGCATAAGGGCCCTGAGCAGGCTGGGCTAGGCCTGAAAGACTGGCATGAGACATGAACATAGTATTGGCTGGGGCTAGTGTGGGTTTAAGAGGCTATGGAAGTGGGCCAGGGAACAGGCCCCTAGATGAGCAGAAGAGTCAAGCCGTCCTGGCTGGAAAGGTCATGGCAGGCTTCTTGGAGGAGGTGGTACTGAAGAAGAGCCTTACTGCTGGAGGAGGGAAGAAAAGGGCACAGCAGGTGGCTCAGAGAGCAGCAATGAGCTCTTCGTTATTAGAAGTACCTGAGATTTGCAGGTTCTGGGCCTATCGTCTGCTCTCTCACACACATTTTACATCGGAGAAGCCAGACTCTCAGAGTAAAGACTCCAAGGCCTAAAGTCCAGTGGCCAGAAAGTCAGGATACCCAAAGATTCCAGTGCCTCCCATTTGTAAAGTGGGGGGGGGGTGACTGGTTAGTTCCCAGGGGCAGCAAAGAGATTGGGGGAAGGGCAGCTAGTCTGACGATAAATTCTCTGTGGGTCCTGGGGACACACAGAGGGTGATGGGAGAAAGAAGTGCAGCTGGCTGGCTGGCCAAGATGATGGTTTTGTGCTAGGCTTCACTATCTTCCCGTGCATGTGCATAGGCAGCCGGGCATAGCCTGTGGGCCACATATCTTGCCAGTCCGGGTGCAGGGGGTACCATTGTCGGCAAGGGCACCGCGGGCACGGTGCCCGGGCTGGGAGGGACCTACCTCAACAGCTTCTGCAGGCCCCGTTTGCTAGCATTTCTCCTCAGGAGTGTGGGGCCATTCATGCTGCCCGACGACGCTGTTGACCTGGCCTGACCCCTGGCCCTGGGGACACAGCCTGCAGCTTCAAAGGCTCCTGGTGCTCTGGCCCAGCACCTCTGCTCTCCTCTGCCTTCTTCTTCTCAGTCTTTCCCCTTCCCTTCTTTCTTTTCCTCTCTTCTTCCCTGCCCTGCCCTGTCCCTTTTCCTTGTCCCTCTCTTTGTGTCCTTGTCCCTGCTCTCCTCCCCCTGTCAGTCTGTCTGGTCTCTCAGGCTCTGACACCCCTTCCCTGTCTCCTCCATTTGTCTGTCTGAAGGATGTCTGTCTGTCTCAGCCCCTCCAGCCCTTGGGGGCGGGGGTCTGGGGCTGGCTCCCAGATGGCAGCCCCAGGCCCTTCCACTGTCCCTGGACCCTGTCTCTGTGGGTCTCTCTCCCCTCTCCTTTCTCAGGACGCCTAGCAGCTGCTTTCCTTTTGTCCCCCAGCCCCCTTCTCCGCCCCCTTGGTCTCCTCCACCTCCACCACCTCCTCCTCCTTCCGAGACTAGTAAAAATGTCAGAAAGAAACCCTCCCAGCCCCGCAGTGTGGGGGCCTGGCTGGACCTCCACGCCTGCTTGTGGGCAGCATGGTGGTATGCCCCCCTCAGACCATCTCGGCAGCTTCTGTCACTTCCCACCTCTCTGCCTACCACTTCACTCTGGGTGCCTGGCTCACAGGTCACCTCCCCATCCTCAGCCTCTTGCCCACCTCTGCCTGCCTTACTGGTCCCTGCTCTGAGCTCTGCTTTCCCTGACCCCTGGTCCTCTCCTCCCAGGTCTGGGCCTCAGCTGCCCCTGACCTGGCTGACTGCCCCTCCTTGCCCTTTTCCTCTCTGGCGTTTTCATCCCTATCTCAGTATTCCTCCTACCTTCCCTCCCCCATTCCTTTCCCTCCCTTCTTTTTCTCCCTCCTCCCCCCTCCCTTTTCTCCCTCCCTCTGGGTCTTCATTTTCCCTCTGTTTATTCCCAGCTCTCTGCTCTTGTATAACCTCCAGGGGAGGCTGGGCACCCCAGGAATCTTCCCAGGTCTTCTAGTTGGGAGGCCACTGCCCTCCCCAGAACCTCAGGCTACATTTGGAGCAGGGAGTAGACAATACAGAGAGCATCTTCTTTGGTGTAGGGAGCCAAAGTCTCCAGAGTGGAGGAGGGTACCAGGGTGCCCTCACCAGCCAGCCCCCCTACCGTGTCCTCTGGCTCAGACCCAGGGACAAAGCAGCCCAGCCCATTGTTTTTCTGGTTGGGCTTAGTCACTGTGACTCACTGGAGAACACTGGAGGCTAGTGGCTGGGCTGGGGGGGAAGTTGCCATAGGCCAGTTTTGGGCAAGTAGGCTTATATCTGGTGGCTTCCTGGATCACCCACACTCATAACTGTGGATAAGCAGTACTGCTAGACCCATGAGCCAGATGGGAAAACCAAGGCTGACCAGCAGCACTGGGCCAGGTCACAGAGCCAGAGTCTGGCAGAGCCAAGACCATAGTTGAGTCATTGACTGCCAGCAACTGCCCACTGTGTCTCTCTACATAGCTGGCCCCTAGTTGTCCTCTATCTCCATACTTGGAAAATAGGCACACATGAGTTCCTGTGACCTCTAGGTGGTCCAGGAAGTCAAATTCCAGGAAACCTGGGGACTACTGAGGATGAAGGTGGGCATTGGGGGGTCACATGAATGGCTCACTGGTGGTAAGGAGGTATGCCTTAAAGGTGGCAACACAGATGCAGTCTCACAGGGATCCCCCAGCTCAGATCTGCAGTGACCAAAAAGCTGACTACCCGCCTTTTCTGCCACACTTGTACAGGATGAGATCCGGCTGTTCTGAGCAAAGCCGTTACAGCATCTCCCTCCCCCAGCATCTCCCTCCCCCAGCATCTCCCTCCCCCAGCATCTCCCTCCCCCAGCATCTCCCACGAGGAAATGGAGCCAGGGTGTATAGCAGAGTCCTCTGCCTTCTCTAAGAGCACAGAAAGAAAGAACACACTCAGAAGCTTCCTCTGATGAGCCCATGCGAAAGAGGTCACCCAGTGGAGCAGACTGCCCAGGACACCAGCTTGTTCTGTGCCTGCATCATAACTTACCACACCACTTCCTGGCCCCTGTTCCTATTCCAGCTAGACAGCCAGGAATGACATGTGGTCGGGGCAATTTGGGTTCAAAAGAAGGAAGAATGTTTCCAGACGGGGGAGAGCTGCCTTAATCGGTGGTAGTTCTCCTGAAGAGATGTGGAATGAGTTAAGGTTTTGAAGCCATGGCATGTATGAATGGACAAGAGGACAGTACTGGCCTTACTGTCTGTTACTTTTCTACCTGCCCACCCACTCATCTGTTTATCCATGCATACATGGATATATACACCCACTCATACACCCATCCACCTACATACTCATTCATTTATCTACCTACCTACCCATCCATCCATCCATCCATCCATCCATCCATCCAGTCTTTATTATGCTTGTACTTTTATTATTTATTAATCTATCAAGTCCTCACCATGCTTATCCATCCCCTTACATGAATATAACACACCCTACTACTTAGTTATTTCAAGCAACTGTTCACACATCTATACCCCTGTCTACTTGTCTTTCATTACCTTTTTCTTTTGAAAAAGAATTTACCGATTGACCAATGCATCCATGTACCCATCCATCCATCCATTTATCTGTTCATCTTGTACTTCCACTTATCCACTGATCCACTTAAACATCTTTTAAATCGTTAAGTTTGTTATTATTAAGGGAGACCGTGTGTACCACAGTGAGCGTGCTGGGGTTAGAAGACATCTTTGTGGAGCTGGTTCCCTGCTTTCTTCTTCACATAGATTTTGGAGATCTAACTCAGGATACCAAGTCTGTATGGCAAATACCATTTTACCACGCTGAGTAATTTCATTAGCACACTCAGAAGAAGTGTTCAGCAAGCCACTCAGAGCACAATAACCTCCCATTACGTGCTAACTAATACTATCTACATAGTCACCCTTCAATTTGTACGTGCATTTGTCTAACCAGGAACATTCTTTCAATCCATGCTTTCATCTCTGAATAGTCTTCTGCTCTTATTTTCGTTCATCTGCACAGATATCTATGTTTTACTCATACATCTTATTTATACACACATCTTCGTGTGTGATATTGTATGCATGGTCATCCAAGCAAGCCAATAACATTACAGGAAATCAGCCGCCAGCCCAGTTATCATTATCTACTCTTCCCCCTGAGCCATCTTTTTACTCACATATCCATGTAATTATCCACATATTTATCCATCAGTCTGTATGTTTATTCAAGAAGCACGAACTGAATTCCAATAACTCAATGTGCTGGGAATTCAGCACCACTCTCTAGGGCTCATAATGCTGACATTTTAGTGGAAACAAATAAGTAAATATGTATCAACACATTGCAGACGATGGGTAATGCTGCTAAAAGTATGAGTCAGGATAAGGAAATAGGGGGCACCAGGGGACCAAGATGCTTTGTATGATAGGTAAGAAAGGAAAAAAGTTTAGTGGGGAGGAATAAGTATTTCCTTGTTTAAGAAGGATGGAGAGAGACTGACTGGCTTTCTTACAATGGGAGAAAGTATTTCAGAAAGATAGTACAAAATTTATGATGGAGAGGTGTCTTTTTATACATCTGTATCTTCAATAGTTCATCTCATACCAATTTATCCATTTCTTGATTTGTCATTTGTTTATCTTACCACCCACAAATCTATTGCTGTATCTATTTATCCACTATGTATCTATAATCACAATCTACCTGTCTTGATGTTATATCTGTCCTGTCATCTTTTATTCCATGTTCCCATCCTCCAATATATCCATTAATCCATTCCCTGCATCCATTTATCCACCTATACATTTATCCATCCACATATCCATCCACCCACCTATCCACTCTCATGCACTTATCTCTCCAGCCTCCATCCATCTACTTCCCACTCACTCTTCCATCCATTCATCCAACCACCCACTTACCCCTCAACCCACTCATAAATCTATTCATCCACCAACCAGCTCACCCACTCATTAATGCAGCTCTCCACTCAGATCCATCTAACCACCCATATGTCATCTATCCATCTACCCATCCATCCATCCATCCATCCATCCATCCATCCATCCATCCATCCATCCATCATCAACCATCCACTTACCCATATATCCATCCACCTACTTATCCATTCATCTATCCATCCTTTCATCCAGTTACCCCATTCATCTACCCACCCATATATCTACACCCAGTCAGTCACCCATTTACTACCCCACTCATTCACTCATCCAATCTATCCATCTATCCCTCATCCATCCATCCACCTGTTCAACCATCCACCCACCCACTCAACCATATATGCACCTGTTCATCCATCTACCTTTTTACCCATTTACCTATCTATGTATCCACACATTCATAATCCATCTGTACAACCCCCATCTACCTACTCATTCATCCATCCACCCATCCATTTATCCAACTAACATTAAGCCATCTACTCACCCTCCCATTCATTATACACCCATTTAACCATCCAACTATCTACTTATCCATCTATCCATACATCCATTCACCCATATACCCACACATTTATTTATCCATCCACCCATCCATCCATCCCTATATATTCATATTATCCACTCACCCATATATCAATCCATTCAGTAATCCATTTACCCCTTCATTCATTTATAAACCCAGTCATCCATCTATCTACCCCTCATCCATCCCCATCTCATCCATCCACCCATCCACATATCCACTCATTCAACAACTCACTCACATATCCATCCATCCATCCCTTCTTACTTATCCATATGCCCATCCATTCATCTATCCACTCACATACTCATTCATCTACCTATCCACCCACCCATCTTCCTACCCATATATTCAGTCATCTACTCACACATGCATTCATCCACACAGCTACTTATTCATCAATCTATCCATACATCTATTCATCTAACCATCTACCCAGTCACCATTTTATCCACCCACTAATCAGTACATCCATCCACTACACATCTATTCCTCCATACTTATTCATACATCAACCATATATCTACCAATTCATCCATTTTTCTACCTCATTCACCCACTCACCAATATATACACCCATTCAGTCATTCATTCACCCCTTTCATTTACCAATCCATTATCCATCTATACATTCATTCACTCATCTACCCATCACATATCTACTCATTTGTCTACCCATTCATCAATCTATAAATCTTTCCATCCATCTACCAACTTATTTATCTATCTACTCATTCATCCACCCATCCATCCAACCATCCATCCATCCACCCCTCCATCTACCCATATATGCATCAACATTCAGTCATCCACTCATCTCCCGATCACCATCCACCCATTTATTTATCAACCAATCCATTCATCCATCTAACTCCACTCACCCATTTGCCCACTCCTCCACCTGCCTATATACCCACCCATTTGGTGATCCATTCACTCTCATTTATATACCCACCCATTCATCCATCCATTCACCCATCTTTCTACTCACTCATAAATCTACCCATCCACCAACCCACTCACCCATTCATCAATTCACCTATCCACCCCACATCCACCCAATCAGCCTTTTTTTTTACACTTTTATTTTCCGCCCACCTGCCCATCTATCCATCCATTCACTTCCTATTCATCAACCTACCCATACATCCTCTCACACACCCATATATCCACTAATTGATCTACTCATCAATCGACTCTATCTATCTATCTATCTATCTATCTATCTATCTATCTATCCCATTTATGTATCCATTCATCTGTGCATTTATTCATCTATCTGCAGATCTATCCATATACTCATCTATCTACCCACCCATACATACATTCATTTATCTACCCACCTTGCTGTTCTCATACTTCCTTTTTCATCCACCTTTCCCTATATTTATATATTTTCTACTACTGATTCTTTTTTTCTCATTTCTTTCTTCTTTTTAATGACTAGACATGGCTCAAAAGCTCATGGCTTGAGAATAAAGCCACAGGAAGTCAGGTCCCTTTTATAAAATAGACCCTAAACAGAACTTGGGAAGCATAGACCTTCTCCCTTATCCATACAGCTTCATAATCTCCAGCAGACATATTCCAACAGAAATGCTCACAGAGCAGTGTACTATATGGAGAAAGACACAATAAGTCTACTGGGGGAGGGGTCTGGGATAGTGGCTTTTAATAGTAATGTGGCTCTGATTTACATAATAGGAACTCTCCAAATGTTTCCCCACACTCATCAGCTCCATGTGTTCCCCTTTCCAAGCAAGGTCTAGTGGGCCAGAGCTAAGGGTGGGGCTGGAGAGCTGGGTGTGGTGACGAAGCCAACTGTGGTTGGAGCTGAGACTAGGAGAAAGGGTAAGAATCTTTCCAGATTTCTTTGGAATAAACTAGCCAGATTCATCTGTCTTGAGTTCTATTGCTCTTTGAGGCAATGTTCCTGGGAGAGGAGGGAGAGGTAGAGGAGAAAAGGAGGAAGAGGGGGAAAGGAAGAGGGAAAATAAAAGGAGAGGAGGAAGAATGGAGGGGAGAAGAAAGGGGAAGGAGAGGAAGAAGGGAGGAAAGGAGGAAGAGAGGGGGAAGAGGAAAAAAGAAGTGAGAGGAAGAAAGGAGAGAAGTGAAGGGAAGAGAAGGGAGAGGAGAGGAGAAGTGAAGGGAAGAGAGGGAAAGAAAAAGAAGGGAAGGGGAAGGAAGGGAAGGGAAGGGAAGAGAAGGGAGGGAAAGAAAAAGAAGGGAAGGGAAAGGAAGGGAAAGGCTGCCTTTAGGAAAGAGGGTACAGCCACCTTAGGGAGGGAGGGTGGTTCTCCTTCATGCAGACAAAAGGATGTGGACCTGAGAGGATCCATCTACTAGGGATGGAACCCCACCCTCATGTACTCATCCAAAGGGCAGATGGTAAAACCAAGGCTCTGGAAGGAGAGTTGGGGGTAGGACCCATGCCACCCATGCCAGACAGGATCTCCTAGCCATTCTAGACAGTCCCCCCATAGCACCTGGTCACACTGGACTGGGGTTTGTGCTGGCTCTACCTATACTCCCCACAGCCTACCTTGTTCCACCTCTGAGGTGTCCTGATATGAGGAAGGGCTCAGAGGGGACAGATGCATCTTCAATTTGCAGATTACTTCCTTCTGCCAATTGATGGGGGCAGACAATCTTCCTTCCATGCCAACTTAAAAGTTCCCAACTTGGAGGTGGTCAGCAAATGGAACCTGGTAATACTGGCCTGGCCACAAGAAAACCCAGGGGCTTTCCTGGTTCACCCACTGTCTACTCTCAAATGCCTACACTCTAAACCCATTGCCCCTTGCTTTTCTGCTAGCTCCTTGGTGCTGGCTAGGAGTGGCTGGCTGCTGAAAACCTAATCCTGGGAATTGGATGGGCTGTCACCAGGTAGCCCCTTTATCCAAACCTGTCCTCTGCAAGAATCAAAGCACTGCCATCCAAAGAGAGGCTCTGATGCCTCAAGCCCCATTGGGAACTCACCCCAAAGTTACTTTGTGACAGGGAGACTGGGGCTCTCTAGAACCAGAACTCCCCACAACCCTGTGGTCCAGTGTTACTGGAGCAGATGTAGAGACTCATGGTTATGCCGGCCTGGACAGTGCCCTACAGAACACTTCTACTGCAGCCTGGGATGTCCCCACAGATCACCCACCACTGGATCTGGGCTTTTCCCACAGAGTACCGCTCACCCTGACCCAGTCCCACAAAGACCACTGGTTCCTTGTCAACCTCCTTTGCATAGCAGTGGGTACACTCTGGGGACTCTCACCAGAGTATCCTAAGAAGCAGCCTGGAACAGCCTAACCTAGGTCCCAGCTCTTCACCCTAAGCCCACAGAGGGCATGTCTAGTCACAGAAAGCCATCTCTAAACGGGCCATCCTTGTGGGGATGGTGTTACAAGATCTTTGCAGGCTGGAGTCTTAAAGAACTTGGTTGGCAAAGACACTCAGACCAATGCTAGGAGAATGCTAGAAGCAAGCAGCTGCATTTTGAGTGTGTAGTCAGGGAAACTGAGTCACAAGAGGGTGATGCTTTTACCCTTTCCATCTTCATCTTGACCCCTATCCCAAAAGTCTGAGTTCCCAGAGGAAAGGGCCTGGTCTGCTTCCTGGGGGTCTCTTCCCCAGGCAAGCCTTTACCTCCTCATGGCTCACTAAGCCCTTGCACATAACCTTCTCAGGGAAGCTGAGGCAGAGGGAAATACTAGTTTAATAGTAGTGTCACCCTGATAGGGACATCCCGTCCTGGGCCATCTGTCCCCAGCCTCTTCTAGAACTGCCTACTTCAAGTGGGGAAAGGTGGGCCTGTGATGTCGCAAATGTGCCAGGCATCTGGTTTCCCCTCCTTAACCCAAGATGGAGATCCGAAGGAGCTGGATGGAAGGTGGTAGAAAACCTAGGACCCACCAGGAGGAAGACCACTGGTTGGGTGAAGTTTGGCTTCCTCTCTGTCTTCAAGGAGTTCTGACTTGGCCCAGCCTGGCTCAAGTCTGTCATCTGGGGAAAGAGCTCCAGGACTTAGTTCCTAGGTTTTCAGTCCTCTGAGCACACCTTGAGAGGACAAGTTTGGGGTCCCTCCACTGGGCCCCTGCCTCTCAGAAGAAGCCTCTCAATAGTGTTCAAGGCCTCTGATTAGAGCTCAGAGAGTCAGAGGGACAGGAGGTCCAGTAAGGAACCCTACCTAGGTAACCCTTAGATTGTCCTATTGGCCAACAGATTTGGACATAGTCCAGAAAGGTTTCCAGGATTGATGGTCCAGAGCAGGACCCTCAGCAAAGCAGCATCAGACATCCCAGGATGCCAGATAAGCCATGCAAGTGAGGGAACAGATGGCCAGGTAGAATAGGCCAGGCCTGTGCAGAGGCTTCCCTTCTCCTGAGTTTGCTCCCAGTGAGAGGAGGCATGGCTCCGTGCAGAGCTGGGGTACCAGGACATGGGTAGTGTTTGAATCTGAAGCCTGCAAAGGCACGCTGAGCCTCTATCTGTGAGCTACATGACTGCCTTGTAGCTCCTGAGGCACTGCACAGTGGAGGTGTAGGGGAATTGAAGCAAGACCTTCCCTCAGTGTCACTCAGCAGTCTCAGCAGAGCCACTCGCAGCCCTGTGGAGATGCCACACCCTGCTCCCAAGAGACAGGAACAAGCTAATGACCCTGTTGGGTAGTCAGACAGGGAGAGAGCACTCCAGCAGAGGAAGAGTGGCAGTCCTGTATCAGTGGTGTGGGGAACACAGGCATGGTACACAGTAACCTTCCTGCCATCTGAGGCTCTGTGGGAGAGGCTTGCCTTGGACTTGATGTGTAGAAGTGTCCTGCTATGCTCACCCTGGTATACCAGGGCAGGTATGAAGGAAGTGCCTTGCCTCTGCCTAGTGTGCCCGTTCCCCTGGAGTGGGAAGGCAGCATGGCGTGGGGATTCCCCTGATCTGATCCAGCCAAAACTGACCCTGTTCAGCTCTGGCCTTCTGGGGCTTCCTGAATGGGAACTTCTTAGGCCAAATAACCCCTTCTGGGAACCGGGGACTTTCTTACCATTTCAAACGGAGAACCCCCTGGTCTGTGAGTCACCTTGTAAAGGCACAGTCCCTCCTCCTCCAGGGTCTCAGATTCGTTTTGAAAGGTCAGTAGTGCACTTTGCTCTTTCTTCCTCCATTTTGGGGAGGATGTCTTTAGGGGGCTCCCAGGCCCCTTTAGGCCTTAGAACCTCAAGACAGGAGTTCCTGACAGATGGACACAGGTGCAGTCCAGCTCTGGTCCTACAGCAAAATGGCTAGGGATTGGCTGTGGCTGCCAGGGCTGTGGGCACCCTTCACTGTGCTGCTTAGACCTCGGCATTTGAGACAGCTGAGAGAGGGGGCCGAGGAAGGGCCTAGGAGGAGGGTGGGGCTGGCTTGGCTGCTTGTAGCTGCCCTTCTATGGGCACAAGGTGGCAGGGGCACTGACGTGCGGGCATTTCTGAACAGGGTCACAGCTGTTGCCTGATCACTCTGTTCCACACACACCACAGCTTGTGTCCTCACCCAGCCTGGGCAGAGTGTCCTTGGAGTCCTTCTTGGGATGTCACGATGCATGTCCCCCTTCCCAGGAGACAGCCTTCAGAGAGCCTTTCTGAGAACAACATGGCCCTGGAACCCCAAGGCTGGCACAAGGATGCTGACCCAGGCCAGGACAGCCTCTGCTTAGCCTCAGACTCCTTTCCTGGCCTGAGGGTTCTCTGGCCAACCTTCAAACTGGGGTCCAAATGCAAAGCAGTAGTGGGGAGACCCCCAACATGTACCTCTCAAAGTGAGATTTCTTCCCATTATCACTGATAAGGACTGAGGAATCACTCACTACTGTTCCTTCCCATGATCTGGAGTCTAGGTCCATCTTACAAGGAAGCTTGCAAACTGCAGAGACCTGCAACCCCTGCTAAGGTGGGCCTTCTCTCCTTGAGCCTATGACTGAACCCTAAGGCTCCCACCCACCCTGACAGCCTGACAGCTCTGGTAGAAATTTTAGGTCTTACCTCTTTCTTCCCCTTCCTCTTACATACTTGGACCACAGCTCCCACATCCTGCTCCCCATGAGGGCTGCTGCCTTTGACCTGTCCCCAAGACCTGACACTCTCTTCTGAGACCTGTTCCTGGGACAGGACAGAGCAGGCCCCAGTGGCCTGGCTTATTCCCCATGTCTGCCCACTAACAGCTTCCCTTCTCATGTCCCCCTCCCCCCGCCTTATGACCCAACACAGGGAAGATGTTTTAAAGGGCATCCCTTTACATCACAGATGCCCTTAAGCAGCTGGTAGCCTATAGGCCTCTCTGCTCAGCCCTGTCTGTGGCAGGGCAGTGGCCCCCTTTACCTCTGCTAATGTTCATTCCCAAACCCACTGTACCCAACAGCAGTGCCTGATACACAAGACACTATTGACCTTCTCTATCCCCCACGTAGCAGCTTTGGGAACCCCTGGGGCCTGGTAACCTCTCAGTATCTTAAGTAACCTCACACAAGCCTACAGGTCAGATGTCAGGATTCCTAGGCCCAGTTTCTCCTAACACAGTTAATGCTCTCCCACTGTTTAGGTCATATCCAGGTACTCCCAGTCCCTTCCACACCAAGCATCCACCCCCTTTGTGTTGGCTATGAACCCTAGCCAAGGAGATCTAACCTTCCCCAGTTAGGCCAAGCTATAGAGGAGGAATAGAGGAGACACACACCTCAGTGGTTAAGAGAGGGTTTCTGAAGGCTAAGTCCTCCATTGGTAACCACTATCTGAGACTCTGCCCACTCGGGACTCGATACAAAGCAAGCTGCCCCACAGTGCTCACCCTTTGTCGTCTTCTGCATCTAGCTCTTCCTGCTCCTGGCATCTGGGATCGCTGGCAGCCTCCGCCATGGGCCTGGTGTCTTTGGTGTGGATGCACTTGTTATGTCTCCTGGTGCTTCTCTGTAGATGGGCGGTGGCCTAGAGTCTCGGCCCCCCAACCCTCCACCCCAGGTTTCACTTCCTCCTTCCTGTAGCAGGTTGAGGTTTGAAACCTATGGGACTTGGTTTTTTTTTTTTTTTTTTAACTACGTTGCTGCAACAGAAGAGGAATGAAAAAAAAAAAAAAAAAAAAAAAAAGACTAAACAAACCACTCATCAGGAAGTGTTGAGCAAGCTGCAGCCTCCTAGAGTGGCAGAAAAGGGCTGAGGGCAGAGGTGAGTAAGCTTGCTCTTTACAGCTCTGCCCCATGCAGCTGGGACATCCTGTGTATCTCTTACCAGCAGACCTGAGAGTAGCTAGTTCTCCCAGTGTCCAGAGTCCATGGTCCCTTTAGTGTCTGTGGACTGCTTTCAGCTGCTTTGCATGGAAATCCTCTGTGCTTCGAAGTGTGCTCATAGAACATGGTGGAACTTAGCTTTTGCTCTTTAACCATGTCCGGGGTCCCACATACGGTGCTCCCATGGTCTGTGGTTCTAGAGCTCGTCTCAATCTGTCTCCATTCCTAGCTACTGGGCGCTCATGTCTCCCTGCTCTGTCATCTAAGTTCTCGCTAATCCTGCCTCTGTGCTCTGGGCATTTGGAACTAATCGCAGAGTTCGTTGATGTTCCCAACTATGATGGGGTGGGCCATGGGTTCTCCTGAGAGGCAGGACCAGAGGAAGGAAGGACTGAGGCTTCTGGGAGGGAACCAATGGGACTCTGGGTTATAAAGGAATGATGGGGAGTGTGAGGACCAGATCCCAAAGTCCCAGGACTTGCTCTGGGAAGTCCCAGGAAGTGTCACTGGGACAAGTTGGGGCAGCTACAGCATGGTAGACTGTCTCCTTGAAGCCTGCTGGCCCAGGAGAAAGAAAGGAAGGAGCCAGTGCCCTCTTTTCCAGCACTGGACAGTGGGTGACCTGAGAAATCTCACTGTGAGGTCTTGCAGGAGAAGAAGAGCAGAAAGGCAAGAGAGAGCCTTAGGGTGTTGGGAAACAGTAGAATCCATAAAGTGTCATCTAGAGGTAGACCTGAGTTTGCAAGCCTGCCTGACTGCAGCGAGCCCTTTCTTAGCCACGTGGCTCAGTGGTGGGCAGAGCCTGCCTCACTCTATCACAGTCCTGAAGAGGGGGCATCAATAAGGCCGAGGTGAGCGGTGTTCGGCAGATTAGGTAGAACACTGCCTGCTTTCTCCTCAGCCTCCTCTCCCCTTTTGCACTTTGCTTCCTTGGGACCCTCCTAAGTGCTCAGTGGATAAGTGGCTGGGAATGCATTTGGCAGGTGACAGAGCTATGCCACTTCTGTTCTGACACCTCTTAAGAGGTTTTCACTGGTTCCTATGTCTGTCACAGGGCTCTGCTATCCAGGCACCTTATCTGGGCATTCCAACCCCTAATCTATGAACTTTCTCTGGCCTGCTTGTCCTTAGGGCTGGGGGATGGGGAGGTGGAAACCATTGGCTACCTACAGACTGGACTGGTTTCCTAGTTTTCAGGGCCTCTAATCCAGCAGCTAACATCTTTCCAATGGAAATTCGGACCTTGACAGCACAGACCCTTCGGGTCTGCAGAAGGGGAAACCCCAGTGTGGTTCTCTCAAAGCTGAAGTGTTGTAAAGTCAGTCCCAAGAGTAGCAGTGTGGAAGGCAGGACTCCTGAGAGGGGATGGGTCTTATACCCAGGTCACATCATAGGAGTGACTTTCCTGTAAACGTGAATTTTAGGCTGGCAAGATGGCTCAGTAGGCAAAGGTGTTTGAGACTAAGCCTGAGTATCTGAGTTCAATCCATCAGACTCACATGGTGAAAGGAGAGAACCAATTCCTACAGATTGTCCTCTGATCTCCACACACGTGCCCTGGCACATACACAGTGGCATTATCTGGGGCTTCCAGCCACTACTCTCTATGACCTCCCTTTGACCCGCTGGTTGGTTCTTAAGGCTGAAGGATAGGCAGGAGGAGGCCATTGCCACCTAGAGGTTGGGCTGACTTCCTAATTTGCAGGCCCCTGCTCCAGTTTTCCAAATGGTAATTCAGGCCCTACCAGCAGAGGCGTGTGTGTGTGTGTGTGTGTGTGTGTGTGTGTGTGTGTGTGTGTGTGTGTGCATGTGTGTGTGCGTGTGTTTATATGAGCCCTCCCTAACAAGGTTGTCTTGCCACTTAGTGGGCATTAAGGAGCCTCACCAGGAGTCACCCCACGTTCCTGTATGTCCAGCCTCTAGAGCTGTGAGCTAAGCATGTCTTTGTTGTTTATAAGTCACTCTGTCTCAGGGATACTGTGTAGCAGTGGGAAGTATATCAAGATCCCTGGGACCTGTGGGTGCTATGTGAGCTGTCTCACCCATTATTTTAGTCCCATCTGAAATGGGAGATTTTACCTTCTCTGAGTTTCATGCAGACCCCAGCCATCAAAGAGGGTGCCCCTGCCTTCCTGGCCTGTCTCCATCTTCCCAGACTGATGCAGAGGCTGAGCCCTCCCATTAAGGATTGGATTGCATACTCCAAGATGCATATGTTGAAGCCTTAAACCTCAGGACTTCAGAATGTGACCTTATTTGGAAATTGCCATGTTGCAGATGTAACCAGTTAGGATGAGGTCATTGAGGGGAAGGGCCTGTTCCAAGATGATTGGTGTCCTTACGAAAAGAGGAAATTTAGGCACATGCACACACACACACACACACACACACACACACACACAGAGAGAGAGAGAGAGAGAGAGAGAGAGAGAGAGAGAGAGAGAGAGAATAACTCCACTTAGCCCCATAGTGCCTGCTCTATCTGTCTAGTCTTCTGCTTCCAGAATGAGAAAAATATGTCCGCTGTTCATAAGGTTAGATCTGAAGTGTTTCTCACAGGCTCATGTTTTGAATGATAAGTCCCTAGTGTGTGTGTGTGTGTGTGTGTGTGTGTGTGTGTGTGTGTGTGTGTGTGTGTGTTGCTGGAATAAAACCCAGAGCCTTGTAAGGGATCTACCTCTGAGCTGTATCCCCAACCCTTTGTGCTGCTAACTTTAAAGACTGTGCAGGCTGCGTACACTCATTTTGAAGCCTTTGGGAGGTGGGGCCAGGCTCGGCAGAAGTAGGTCAGTAAGGACAGAACTTTGTAGGTCCCCTACTTTTGTGTCTGGGTTGTTTTCTCTACTTTCTAGTGAGCCTCTGTTGAGGTGAGGCTGTGCTCTACTCTAAGGGACTCCATATTGTATAAGACAGTGGCTTTCAAGGCTGAAGACAGGTGCGTTGGGAGCCGCCATTGCACAAGCAGCTTTGCTTTGACTCTACTTTGATGGAGAAGAAAGACTGCAGCCCCTGGCGGGACTCAGAACTGCACCATCTGTCAGGTACTCCCTATCCAGTACAGACTGATAAATAAGTATTTCCTGGGAACAGAAAGGGAGCCACGCTGTAAGTGTGTGTGTGTGTGTGTGTGTGTGTGTGTGTGCGCGCACACACACGTGTGAATCGAGGCCTTAGGGGCTGAGAGTGTATTAAAATCATAGAGACCTGACCCAAGAACTTATCAGACACCCAACCCCAAGGGAAGGGTGTTACTTCCTTACTTGCCCCCCACCCCCAACTGATGGACACCTAACACTGTGATGGCATGGCCCCTACCAACCTGTCATCTGATACCTGGTGTCAAGGACTGACAAGCAGAGCAGTCCCCCACAGGTCTCAGGAGCTCCGTCTGAGCTCGGTCCCCTCTGTTGATGTGTCCTCCTTGACTGCCTGCCAGTCTACTTTCACCCCTCAGGACTTGGACCCCCAGTTCTCTGCTCCGGAGCCCTTTGGATCTTTCACCTGGCACCTAGACTCAACAGCTTCACCCTCACACCTTGACTGTAGCGGCTGCTCACCCCAGCCCTGGTTTGGTTTGCTATCTTATCAATACAGACCCTCTCTCAGCTCCTGGAACCTCTTGAACTCTTCAGGAGCCTGGAACTTGCATTCCTTCTGCAAACTGCATCTGACACTCCGGATAGAGATGCATTCATCGTGTGCTCCGTGGGACCTGAGAGTTAATATTAGCAGTTAAGATGGGAACGCAAGGAGCTGCATGTGTTTCAGCTGGGCTACAAGGGAGCAAGTTGCCGTCATGGAAACCACCAAACCTTATACATGTATTGTTAATGAATACATTCTAACACTGTTTAAAGACACGGACTCTTTGTGTCTTAAATAGTGCTCTCAGGGTAGCCTCTATGTGAGGGATCTCTACCATGTCCTCTCACTGTCCAGGAAGGAGCCCCCGCTACCCTGTCCTTCCTGCTGTGATGAGCTGAAATGTTCCTCAAACCAAGTGCCAAAACAAATTGTTCATTCATTAAATTGTTTCTGCGGGGTATTCGGCCACAGCTGTATATAAGTATAAGTTTATATATAAGTTTTATGTAAGTTTAGTCACCATCTACAGAACACTCAGTGCTGACTTCCTGTGTGTCTGTCAAACAGGCCCAGACTCTCGAAGGCCTACAGGGCAGGAAGCGTCCCTATCTTCCAGGACCTGTAGGAGTTGTATCCACAGGCTACATGATGATGCTCTGGAGCCCTAAGAGTGCCTTAGAGTCATGCACACTCACCCTTTCCTCTCCCACTACCTTCCCCATTCTCAACAGACTATGTGTCTGTCCTTTCTGCTTCTTAGGGAACATAGAAACCAGGGTTCTAGGTGTCCTGATGCAGGTCCCTTCCAAATAGGAGAGCAGACAGGCTCCCATTGGCTGTAGTGCTCCTTGAGCCCCAGGTTCTAATCCTCCCACATTTCAGGGCCACCACATTCTGCAGTCCACCCCATCCCTTTCAGGGCTACATTCTCTACCATCACCTTTATTCCATCTGGACCAACAAGGTGTGCTGAGATAGGGTGCTCCTCGTAGGAAGTGCTGGCCATTTGGCTGTCTATGGTGTGCGTGTGTGTGTGTCTGTGTCTGTGTCTCTGTGTGTGTGTGTTCATGTGTGTGTGTGTGTGTGTCTGTGTCTGTGTCTCTGTGTATGTGTGTTTGTGTGTGTGTGTGTGTGTGTGTGTGTGTGTGTGTGTGTGTGCTGTCTGAACTCCCTGCTGACAAAAGTCCTTGTCAGTCACAATCCTTCCTTCTTCCCCCAATTCACACACATCATTGATTCACTTGGAGTCATTGACTCCTCGAACTCCAAAGGGCAGTATTAGATCAGGACAAAACTAAAATAGTGTCTAGGGTCAAAAGACTGATAAAGCAAGGGAAGATTCAAGCTGGTGCTGGGATGTGCCCTGCTCTGCCTGGGAAGACAGGGTGGGAAGGCTTAGCTGAGGAGAACACCAGTGAACTAGGCAGGGCAGATCATCTGGAGCTGGAAATATCTCCCAAAGGCAGGAACGAGACGTGGGCAAGTCCACTTCTGGTTTGTTCCCAGCAGCAGACAGAGCTGCAGGGGCAGGGGTGTGGGCAGAGTGATGGGGGTGGGGTAGGGGGAGATTTAATAGAGATTTAATGGCTTCACTTGAACAAGGGACCGCAGAGACACTATGACACCCAGGTCCTGGGTGGCGAGCCCAGGTGGAACTTTCACCGACGGGTAAGCAGAAAGAAAGGCAGGCTTGGAGGGCTGAGGTTTGCCTGTCCCTTGAGTGTAGGAGAACTAAAGATTCCCATGCTATAGCCTGCGTTTCTTTCTGTGGGGTTTAAAGGAAAGATGGGGTGGGTACTGTTAGAAATACATTCGGGACCACAAAGAAAGAGACAGACCATCACTCCAACCGAAGGCAAACTTTTCTCCTGATCAAGAGGGTGGGCTGTTCTGACTTAGGTGGTGACTGTCTTTTCCCCATTCACAGGGGCCCTCAGTCCTAATTTAGTTGTGTAGTCTGACAAGAATCGGCACCCAGGGAATGAAGGAGGAAAGGGAATAGGGTCACTGCTCTAGGCCATCAAATTCTTGGAATGCAGCAGGGAGCCTTTGTGTAAACAAAGGTTTTACTGAGTGGGGAAATTAGACAATTGGTGTAAGTCTTACAAGGTGGGGGAGATAAAAATATTTGAATTCCTTGTTCTTAACACAAGTTTTATAGTGTTTGATAGAAAGGACTCATATTTGATGTTACTTCTAAGTCCTCCCTTATTTTTAACCGTTCCGCTCTGTCTTAGAGTAGCACACAGAAATGGGGAGGGTGTACCTGTCCAGTAAGAGTTGACTCAATACGAGATAGTTAAGTCCTTACAAGGAATTAATTCTTGTACCTGTTTCATGATTTAAGTGAAACCCACCTTCCTAGGGGTGGTCCCTTGACTAGGAGACTCACCTGGCTCCATTGAAATGTTAAGTCTGCACCCAGACCAGAGATCCTATTCATTTGATCAGGAAAGGTTTTCTGCTAACAGGCTGGCTGTCATTGCTACTTTATTATTCTGCCCCTCTAAAGACCCTAGAAGCACTTGAGAACAAGGTCAGACATCCCAAAACACTTTTGGTATCTTTGGCTCCTGGCAAAGACGAAGCTGCCAAGAGTCCTAAGGACATTTCTAGCTTGTAGTCTAGAAAGAAGTTGGTTACTTTTCCTTGGGATCTTTTTACCCTAAACTGCCTAGTCAGTTTCCCCCTCCTGATCTTATGCTTCCTCCCTCTGAAAAGGTAACCCTAACTGCCACTATAGCATGGGGTTCCTGACTGTTCTGGCAGCTTCCAGCTTTCAGGTCCAAAAGAAACTCCGAGGCAGGGTTTCGGCACCAGATGTATAAAATGAGGCATGACTGCTCCAAGGTGTGGTGGGGGAGGAGGTTTTTATTGTAGATATAAAGAATAGTGCAGCCAGAGGCATCTGGAATAGCCAAGGCAGGGAGAGAAGCTAGTAGACTAAACATGACCAGCAGACTGAACCAGGCCATGAGAGCAAAGAGAGATGAAGAGAAAGAAAGGAAGAGAAGAGAAGAGAGATTGAGAACAAAGAGGAGAGAAGGCCAAGAGGGAGGAGGCTGAAGAGAGGGAACAAAAACAATGCATAGCTCAAGTAACAGGGCTATAAAGGAATGAGAAGCTGGGGGAAGGGAAGCTCATGAGGGTAGGGGACAGGGCCCCAAGAGCCAAGGGGAGGGCTGGAGAGATGGCTCAGGTTAAGAGCACTGACTGCTTTTCCAGAGGTCCTGAGTTCAAATCCCAGCAACCACATGGTGGTTCACAACCATCTGTAATGAGATCTGATGCCCTCTTCTGGTGTGTCTGAAAAAAAAAAGAAAGAAAGAAAGAAAAGAAAAGAGCCAAGGGGAGCCAGAATGCCAACATGACCTCTGTAACAAGTACTCGCAATGTTGAGGGAGCCTGGAGGCCAGCCTGTGCTTTGACAATAAACATCACAGTTAGCCGTTTGCCCCAGTTTCTTTCAGACTTGATGTGGCGGAATTTGGGTTGTCAGGTATGGCAGTTTTGGGGTACCCCCTCAAGAGGGTCTATCTAAAAGACCCCAACTGTTAAATATAGGAAAAGGGGAAGTCCTTGACTGATGTCTAGAGAGGATTTTTAAATGGCCCCCAAAAGTCCGTTAGAATCTCTTGGGCTCACAAGAGCCTTTATCTGCTGGGCTCTTTGTTCTTCAGCCTCTAAGGCTAGTCTCCAGAGTAATGGATGCACAGTTTGTATTCATGCCCTTTGATAGCTGTTGGATCAGTTAAGTTAGCATGATGTCCTTCCCATATGGCTTCTAGATAGGGAAAGAAGAGATATTGGGCTGTCATTTAAATTTTAGGTTAGAACAATAGCGGACTTGTCTTCCTTGGCTGCTGGCAGATACTGCTGTCAGCCAAAGTCTGAAGTCTTCTATCTGGGCAATCTTTTTATGGAGAAGAAAATATTAGTGTGATATAGTTGTTTAAATAACATCTTCTGTAGACTTATGTCTAATGTCAGGGGCGTGTGATCCATTGGACTGTTGCCAGTCCTCTTAGTCCTCAGTTATATCTTCCTGCAGGGTGTTTAAGACCGTGCAGGTGGTTAAGATTAATTTCTATCTCTGTACTGTCAAGATCAGTTGAGGATCTGATCATTAGGGGTCACTTGGGCTTGGGAGGAGCCTTGGACTCCCTGAGCCCTGAGTTGTCCGTATCTGTGAGATTGTGTAAGGCCTTGTGTGGCCTGCCTGTGGCTTCCCTCGGAAGCACTGAGGAAATCTGTCCTCTGTATTGACCTCCTTTGCAGGCAGGATGCTGGTTAGAACTCACTGAGTGGGTCTCCATGGCCTCCCTGAACAAGAGAATAGGTGACTGTTCACACTTACAGGACATTTTGAGATGGACCACATCTTGGAAGGCAAGAGGCAAAATATTCTGCTGTTAATCCCTCTAACTGAATTAGTATAGTCTCCAAGGATGTTACTGAACATTCCGAAGATCAGTTACACCAATCTAGTCCTTTTAATATTAATATTTTATAACCATATATTTTAAAATATATAATTTTAATATACATAATATAATATTTTAAAAACCAGATATTACCAAATAAACTTTAACAAGAAATCCATTTAGCTGTCCTTAATTATTGATCTTGGGGGTGGGGTGGGAAGAAAAAAATTATTGGTCTTTGACCTTAGAAATTTGAAAGACATCTATCTATCTATCTATCTATCTATCTATCTATCTATCTATCTCTCTCTTCCTCTTCCCCTCTTTTCTTCTCTCTCTTATATTCACAGACACATGGCCACACACAGATACACACACAGACAAACACACACTAATGAAGCTATGCTACTTGGGCTAATACCATATTCATCATCTCAAAGTCTCATCCTTTGTGTATCTTATTCATCTTGCTCAGACCTTCATAATTTACATAAGCTTTCTAATATTTTCCATTCTGGAAACATCTAGCCGTTTTAATCTTCATATATACAAATCCCTCTTTACTAAAACAATTTCCATGTTTATCCCATAACATTTTCTTTTCTGTTCGTTTACTTTTACTTTTTTTTTACTGATACCTTTCTTAATACCCTCAGATATAATAACATTAATAAATGAATTTACTATCTGTTGTGATAATTTTCTCCCTGAGGGATTCTTCAGCAATATATATCCCCTCCTCATAAAGTTCCAATAGATCCAATTTCATCAAAGTTCACCCGGGGGAATCAATGGATTTATTGGGCTTACTTATTGACCATTCGGTGAGGGGTTCCTGGCTGGAGTGTGAATTCACAAAAGCAGCCACACTGGGAAGTCTACACTTGGTGTGGATAATGGCTTTCCACTAGCTGCACCCACTTCTCCCTTACCTTTTCTAGCATACATACTTTTAACTCCTCTCCCAAATCATGAGGGAATACGTAATTAGGGCAGAATTGCATACAACTGTTCAGGAGAGAGGCTAGTTATTCAAAATGATGGCCCAATGACCCTCATCACCCACTGTCAACAAACACAGCATTGGCCATCTTTTGTGAGCAGATATAGATGACCTTGTGAAGGCAACGATGTCTTCTTGGCTTAGGATGGAGCTGGGCAAGAGAAAGTGGAATAGAAATGACACACGTGGTAATTATTTATAAATTAACATTATCTAGGTTCATACTGTTAATTGTGAAGCTTGGAGAGTTCCCAGGCAAAACTTATGTAAAGACAAGGCAGTCTTTATACACTGTATGGAGTCACTGGCACAACCGCTTTTTTGGTTCTGAATGAGTGTGTAGCAGGTCCACAGGAGCAGTAGATACACAGCAGAACATCATCATATTACGTTTACAGCATACAGCAAAGCTCAACTGAGAGATCTCTGTTAAAACTGAAGTTATTATTGGGAGATCTTTAGACACAGAGGGTCCCTATGTCCTCTCCATAGATGAGCATCCCATTAGCTGTTTTCACCACAGACATTTTTATCTTGTTGTGATAAAAACTGAACCCATTGGTTTACATTGGGTAAGGGCCTTGCTATTGAGGCCAGTGGCAACTAGTTGGGCCAAAAGCACCTGCATTCCTTATAATCTGATGAGATCTGTTCAGACGTGTGTCATCATCTGTTGGATCATGTACTGGGAAGAGGGATTAAAAGAGACAGAATATATATGGACACACACACACACTAATACAATATATATTATAGTACTATACTAGATAGAAACTTGAATCTGAATGAGCACCTTCTCATGATTGAGTAGCAGTCCGCATCCATCACAGAGAGAAGTGTTTCGGTCCATCCCTGGATAGACTTGAATTGGCCAACACTGACAGTTTAGATGCCTCTGTAAATGGAGGCAGACAACCTGAAAAAGTTGGTAAATATCCTACTCCCTATAAAGAAAATAAGTTGTTAGACAATATAATACTCTTATTTTTCTATAAAGGGCACCTTTCCCCCTCTAGTTTATATTCAGATTAGGCCTGTGTGTAAAAAAAAAAAAATTAGACATTTCTTTAAGGCCCATGGATGAAGAGATCCCAATGGATAGGGATGCAATGAGGGGGAGTCTATACTGACAAGGACCCATCGGTGAGACAAAAAAGAAGATATTTGGAATGTCTCCCAGATCTTTCTTGTCTCCTTCTGGAGAGTTCCTAGCTCTTACCCATTTCCTCATGAGTAACCACAAAGAAAGGAGATATCTATCACATTAGTGGCCTTATTGATATAGACGTGGTACCTATATACTTCCTGTCCTTATTAGCCACCATGAAGAAGTGAGAGTCCCTTTAGATTATCCATGCCTACAGATTCGACTCTAATAACCTGTGACCTTACTGAATTCTCTCTGTATTTTTTCCGTCTGATTTTAATCTGTTTATGCTAGATTCTCATCCAGCAAAACTCCTGGGGAAAAGTATATCCTCATATGCCAAAGAAATCACTCAACTTCTAATGATTGTATAAGTTAGCTTGGATTTTGGCTCCCTGTGGATTAAACTTCCAATGTTTCCTTTAAACACTCCCTTTCACCCTTCACACTTACAATCTATCCATCTGTTACTTTTATCAGTCTGAATAGGTGGCAAACATGAGAACCCTCAGGGTGCCTTCCTCTTTTAAAAGATGGCTTTCTGTCACTTGGGCTGCCTGGGTTAGAAAAGGTGTAGTACGATTTAATACACACTGTCTTGGAATAAGAATCCATAATTTAGAGAAATCAGTACACAGAAAGCATTCTCAATAACGTAGCAAGAGACAGCATCAGAATATATTTTTGCACTTTGCCTGTTTACGTCAAATCAACCAGACAGTGAAAACACAAGCATAGTATCCAGGGCGTGATGGGGCAAAAGTAAGTGGTCAGCAAACATGGAGCAGAGGAGGCCTGAGTAGCTTAGAGACAGATAGTCTTGGAGATTCTCGGTACCAAAAGCAGGCATTAAGACCCAGCACAGCCTGCGTCTCCAGCCTTGTGCCCAAGCAGATAGGTTCTTCCTTGCCTTCAGCTCTTGTAGCTGCCCACTGGTACAGTTCGTCGAGCACCTGTCAATGTATTCTTTTGGTTCCCTTGTGGGTGGCCTAGTTAGGGTTACCATAGCTATGACAAAACACCATGACCAATAACAAGTTTTGAGGAAAAGGTTTACTTCCTCACACTTCCACACTGTAGTCCATCACTGAAGGAAGTCGGGGCAGAAACTCAAAGCAGAGCAGGAACCTGATGGTAGGAGCTGATGCAGAGGCCATGGAGAGGTGCTGCTTGTTGGCTCGCTTCTCCTGCTTGCTCAGTCTGCTTTTTTTTTATAGAACCCAGGACCTCCAAATCAGAGGTGGCACCATCCACAATGGTCTAGGCCCTCACCCATCAATCGCTAATGAAGAAAATGCCCTACAGCTGGATCTTATGGAGTCATTTTCTTAATCAAGGTTCCCTCCTACCAGATGAAGATACTTGTGTCAGGTTGACATAAAGTTAGTCAGCACATCTTGAGATCTGACTCTCAAGAGTTCACGGTGAGCTGATGTGAATTCACGTGAGCATTGTTTTAAGTCTAACCACTTCAAAGTGTCAGCTTCTTTTGATACCTGGCTAGTGTCGGAGGCACATGGCTGAGAAAACTCTTAAATCCCTCTTAAATATATATATCTCATAGGAAGCAATGAGTCAAAATTACAACAAAGCCAAAACAAACAACAAACAAACAAAAAACCCCAAAAAACAAAACAAACAAAAAAAAACCTAGAACAAACAACTATGATGGAGACTGGGTGTTGCTTCCTTAGCATAATGTAAAAGGGGACAGTCCCCTGAGGTCTCAATGGCATCAGAAAATTTATGGGTGCCCTATTTTAATTATCACATGGCATTCACCATGTTTATGACGTCATTGACGAAGATGGTGAGAAAACACATGGTTACTTTCTGAGCCCAGCCCCATGATAAAGTGAGTTCATCCTCTATCAGGGCACAAGTCCCTGTGGGATACACACATAACACAGATTAAATGTGGACAGTTTCATCCATTTCTTTAAAAAGATGCCTTGTTGGGTTAGCATAGGACATAGTTCTTAATGACCTAGCTGGGAGGCCCCAGCTAGGAAAAAAAAACAAACAACCAGAAGGAGGAAATCTATGGTTTTAACTAAGAAAGTTGAGTCCCTGTATCTTCCTAGGCAAATTGTAACTGTGGACACCAAGTGTTGTCATCTGGGTCTTGTTTTACCATCCACTCAGCCCCTAGGCAAAAGAATTTTGCTCGGCACCATTTTATCCCACTCAAGCCTCTTGGGGGCTAAGATCAGATAGCCCCGTGTTGGCTAGAATTTAAGATCTTTGGAAACCAACTAATTAAAATAGTTAACCCTAATTTAAAACTTTAGCCGCCTTGAGTGGCACTTATACCCAGTGAGAAAAATCAGCTGTTGAATGGCATCGTCTAAGGAGGTCAGATTTAACCACACCAAGAGACTGCTTTTACTTCTTACATCACCTGATTATTACACCTGATGTGATGTTTCCCAGGTTCTTTGAGGGAACTGGGTAGAGAGAGAAAGAAGGAAAAAATCCAGTGTTGAGAGAGAGAGAGAAAGAGAGAGAGAGAGAGAGAGAGAGAGAGAGAGAGAGAGAGAGAGAGAGAGAGAGAGATTCTAAGGCTAAGATGGGGAGACAGGCTGGGCCTGGGGGCTCAAATCTGCAATGCTAGCCACTTGGAAGATTTGAGGCAGTAGGATCAAAGTTCAAGGCCAGCCTAGGCAATTTTTAGTGGGACCCTGTCTTTATTACAAAGAGCTTAACAGTAGAGCGTTTACATAGCTTAATGGTAGATCATTTGTCCAGTGCATATGAGACCCTAGGTTTATTCCCCCATGCTTAAAATGTAAGAAAACGGGGATCCAGGCCTTTATTGGAAGCTCAGGTTTACATGGCCTAGGGGACACGGAGAGTTGGGTCCCTGGGAGAACACTAGGTGAGGAGCACAGGCTTGGTGACAGATGGGAGGTGGCTCATGAGTTGAGCTAAGAACAGTCTAAAGTGTGAAACCAAGGATGCGAACATGCCAAGACAGGAGAACAAAAGGCAAGTCTGCTTTGGTGATAGCTTCTTTAGTAGCTTTGGTAGAAAGCACAGGCAGGGTCAGGGGGCATGGGGATTGCTATCTGAGTCTGTGCAGAGCCCCACCAGCAGCAAGGAGGCAAGGTCCCCTGTGCCAAGTCTGGCTTATCTTCCTAGGAGCATGCAGGCTGGGGAGTGGGCAGGGCCCCGCCTGAAGGTGGGGGAAACACACCATGGGCCATGCACATGGCAGAGCAGAGCCCTGGAAATGTTCTGGTGGCAACTTGGTCTTTGGAGATGGGAGTTAGACAGAGATACAAAGACAAAGGGAAGGCTGGAAACAGGGCAGGAAGCTGAGGTTCTGAGGTGGTAACTAAGGTTCAAGGCCCTGCCCACCTTTGTCAAGCTATGCTTGCAACCCCACACACACTTCCCCATTCTTACCACCTACCCAGCCCTACTTCCTTGGTTTTCAGCAGCCAATTTTAAAAGCAAAGCCTCATAACTCAAGGTTGTAAAAGCAAAACCTCGGCACACATCATGTGGGATATCAGGGGTTCCTCAACTTTTGACTGCACTGGGTTCCTGTAGACATTTCCCAATCCTCATCTTTCCTACCTCCCCCTCTACTGCCACTAGCCCTAGGCCTTTCTCATGTCTAAAGAGACCCTGATTAGCATCTCAGCCCAGATCCCACTTCTGGTCCTTACCCAAGGAATTCCTCCAGACCCCCAGACAGCCAGCTCCTTACTTGCTCTCGACCTCTAGAGAATGACCCAGATTCCTCGCTCCCTTGACCACTAAGTCCCAGGCTCCTACTTGTTCAATGTCTCCTTTAGCATCCTCCTCCCAGGAGATGGTGATGGCTCCCATACCCCACCCACATCCCACCTGACCTCCTTATAGGGACTCTCCACCTCTGGAAATCTTTTCAGAAGACAAAGCAGTAGGTGGCCCATACTGTAGAGGAGGCCCATACCCTGCTTCATTCAACCTTGATGCTTTGTGGATGTATGATCTGTCAACTGAGGCAGACGGGGTCATTCTGTGGGGGTCGCAGACAGTATTAGGCACAGTGGCAGGGCTCTGTACAAGGCCCTTGGGTCAGTCAGCTTGGTTTGATTTGTGGAGGTCTCTTTTATTTCATCCATTCACTGGAAAATGTAGCGAGTGCCCACTGGATAATGTAGCGAGTGCCCACAAATCTGTCATTCCACCCAAGAACTATATCTCCTAAGATGTTATTCTTTTTTTTTAAAGATTTATTTATTTATCATATATGAGTACACTGTCGCTGTCTTCAGTCACACCAGAAGAGGGCATCAGATGCCATTACAGATGGTTGTGAGCCACCATGTGGTTGCTGGGATTTGAACTCAGGACCTCTGGAAGAGCAGTCATAACCATTGAGCCATCTCTCCAGCTCCCTAAGATGTAATTCTTGTGAAGAGTTCTACTCTTTGCCCACTGCCCTGACCCAAGCCAGGCAACCACCATCTAGAATTTTGTTTTTGACATTTAAAAAAAAAAAAAAAGATAGTTTCATCCTAGCGTGGATAATATTGATTGTCAACTTGACAGGATTTAGAGTCATCTAGAAGATACACCTATGGGCATTGGGTGGTTTACATGAGAACAATTCCCCTTATTTGGTCCCTAGGTGGTGATCCCATTTGGGGAGGTTTAGGTGGTGTGGCCTTGCTGGAGGAAGTGTGTCACCGGAAATGAGCTTTGAGATTAAAAGCCTAGCAGCACCTCCAGTTTGTTCTGCTTCACGCTTGTGATTAAGATGTGAGCTGTCTCCTTGCTCTGGCCACCACACCTACTGCTTGCTCCAAGTTTGCTCACCACGTTAGAGTGAACCACAGGTGAAAATAAACTTTCTTCCATAAGTTGTTTTTCGGTCAGGCTGTTTTATCTCAGCCTCAGAAAAGTGACTGATACTTTGACATGTCAGAGAGGGAGTTTCTCATGGAGCCACTGAGGTGGGAAGACCATTGTCTTACCCATCTCTTCCCTGTACTAACCTGATCATGGAACACCCGTGTCCCTTAAACACAGGTTCTTATGGGACCCACTCCTTCTGACGTCACCATGCACAGCTTCCTGGTGAAGTGTCTCATAATCCCCGGCCCCTAGGCACATGCCTAGTCAGGCTGTTCTGCATCTGAGCCCATCCAGCTCAGACTTGCTTTACCCAGCTCTGTGGTGAGGCAGAACTGTCTCCAGAGGTCTGGCCTGCTGCTGTCTGGACAATGGGGAGAAGGTCCGGGATTAACCTGGTAGAACCAGGATCCCAGATGCTAGAGTGAGGGCCAGGGAGCCATCCTCAATGAAGTGCATTTTGAGGATCAGTGGGCACCTTCCAGGGTTCCTCAATGGCTCTAGAATGGGAGCAACCACTTCTGGAATCCCCCACTGGAGATCTAGGACCCTGATAGCATCTCACACAAAGCAAGGATGTGGATACGGCCGTGCCAAAATGACTCTTATCAGACTAGTTGGGGATATTGTTCTAGCCCAGCCAAGGCCTGGGATTTAACAGAAAAAAAAGATAAGTTTCCTTCTGGGCCAAGGCAGGGCTGCCACAGCTCTACTCAGGAACAGAGACCCAGGTCTTACCAGCTGAGTACAAGCCTTAAGAGGAAGTGGGGAGCTACCAACTCAGAATAGCCATGTGCACTTCCGTAGGATGGCCTGGAGCCTGGGCCCTGCTATGGAGTCAAGTGCTGAACCATCCCAGGCCCCATGTTCCTCAGGGTGAGTGTATTCTTGACCTTGTGAGGTGCAATGAAGATCCAGGCAAACCGCACAGGCCCAGCCTTTCCTTCATCCCTCAGTGTCCAGACAGGGGCAGGCACTAAGTGAAGGAGGAGGCAGGGATGATGTAGGCCTAGTCTGGGGATAGACGCAAAGGGTCAGCCTTTCAGGATGGCTTCTGACTTCTGGTCTCAGATGGGGCCCTGAGAAAGGGCAGTGCTGGAGGAATGGAGACTGTGCCTGCTGCCTTGGGAGTGTGCCTGCCATAGCCATTCTGAGCGAATGACTGTACCAAGGGACAAAGAAGCTGATCCCAGAAACTTCCGCTCACATGTTGGAGTCCCATGGTCATCTTTCTCCGTGTCCTGTCATGTTAGACATTGATCGCACCCACCAGTTACAGGGTACAGCCCAGGGTCTTTGGACTGTACCCAAGCAGTATGGCCTTCGTCCCACCACACAGCTGATCACTGCTGATGGGCTCCAGAGGAAGCAGAGACAGAACTAGACCACACCAGTGGAAGGGATGCGAATCCTTTATTGGAGTGAGGCCAAGTACTCCAGACTGGATGTTGGGTGCTTCCCCAATGGTAGGGTGGGACTGGGGAAGTAGGCAGTTAGGACTCAGACTCAAACATCTTCTTCCGGCCCTCCATGCCAGACTTCTCCTCAATATTCTTCCTCCAGTCACCCACGTCACGCAGGTCCCGCTCCTGAGGGCAGGACCAGAGAGGTCTCAGATCCACCCCGGTCTGCTCCAGACTACCCTGGGCCTTGGTTTACTGTGAAAGGGATTGTGAGTGGACTCTCTCTTTCTTGGCTCTCCCCTGGGCCCTGGCCTACCTTCTCAGTGTCTTCCTTCTTGACCTGCTTCAGGTTGGCTCTCAGGTCCATGCACACCTTGTGCTTAGAGCCCAGCAGCGCCTTCAGCATGGCGTCAGCTGACATACGCACCCTCCGGAGTGGGGGCCTCTTGAACTTGCCCCTCAGGTCAAATAGCTTCTGGTTCATGTCTTCCAGCTGGGAGGAAGGAGGAGGTTTAGGAGCCTGGCAGCCCCCATGTCCCTGCCCTTGCTCTGTATCTTTGACCTTACTTTCACACCACCTGGCTTCACCTCCATATCGCTTGGCTTCACCCATGTTGCCTGGCTCCCCCACTCATATAGCCTGCCTTACTCCCTTCATCCCGCGAACCACTGACTCCACCCCATGCCGTATGCCCCACCCCCTCACCATTGGCTCCTCCCTCTTACCTCCTTGCTGCTCTTCTGCACCTTCACCTCCATGTCATATTTCTCCTCTTCAGCCGCATCGATCTTCGCATGCAGTTGTTTGCAGAGTTCCTGGGTGGGCAAGCAGTGGGTGGGTGGCCACCCTGATACCCGAGGACCACTGTCCCCTCCCAGTCCTGATCCAATAGGGTTGATCTGCTGAGAAATGGGGGTAGCATGGCCTTGGGTGGTACGGGGCGGGAAGGAACTACCTGCACTTCAGACATGGAGCCTGGGATGTGCAGAGGCGGGCAGTGTTCTGACAGGTAGTTCTGCTTCTCGGATTCGCGGCGGCTTTCCTCTTTCTCCAGCTCTGTGGCCGCGATCTGGAGCATCACACTCTGAGGAACAGAACAGTGGGAGTGAGGGTCCGCCGTGAACTCCCACTCCTACCTCTGTACCCCCAGCCCTCTGCAGCAGCCCACCCTTACCTTTAGGTGCTGTCTCCGGGCCGTGATGGCCCTGTTGCGCTTCTGCAGGACAGGACAGAGGGGTCAGAGTCAGGCCTTGGCTAGAGCTCTGACCTCCTTGGGAGCCATCTGACTTGGGGTTCCCAAGGAGGTAACAAGGCCACTGCCCAGGGCCCTGTTTTTTCCCTAGTCTGGGGCCTGCTTCAGGGACACATGCCTGTGGTCCTGACATTTTGCTTAGGTGGTACATGGGGATGAAGGGGTTAATGAGGATGAGGAGGCAGTATATGGCCAGGCCTCAGAGGCTGTGGGCAAGGGGAGGCCCGGAAGGTGAGTGGTGAACAGAAATTAGAAAGGAGAAGTGATTCCTTTGTGACTAGACCTAAGTCATACTTCCCTTGCCTCATAAACACCAGGCGGGCACTTCCTCTCTCTCTGGGGTAGTTCAGGGGGTGGGGCATTTGGGAGTCTTGACAGGGGTGTCTTCTGTCCTAGCCTCAGGGGACCATTATAGCCACCATATACTCACCTCCTCACTGTCCCAGGAGGAAGAGGGAGGTAGGAGTGGGAGAAAAAAAGAGATGTTAGATCGTTAGATCATGGCTCATGGGAGTAGCCTTGAAACCTAGGGGTTGATGGGGTTGAAGGGGTGGGCGGTAGCCACAGAGGGAAGGGAGAGAGAGGAGACCCAAACCCTGGTGAGGGGACTGCAGTTCAGGTCATCCTGGATGTCACTTACTCTCCCATCTTGAGATCTCGAGCTTTGAGCCTGTGGGGAGAGAGGTGATGGTGTCAGTGTTCGCCTTGCGGGAGGCTTGGCATGGAGACCCGGGCTCACTAGCTCACTTCTGCTCTACCCACAACTCAGACCTTCTCAGAGGGCAAGGATTTGGAGGACATCTCCCCCCACCCCCACCCCGAGGGTGAGAAGTAAGAGGAGAAAGTGTTCCCAAAATGTCCCAGGCGGGGCCTGAGGAGCTGCAGCTGTCCCTGAGGGAGGGGTGGGGTGGGGCTGGCCAGCACAGGTGGCTGCCAGAGTGAGCCTGTTATTTTTAACTCTTGCTCCTTTGACTTGAGAAGTAAATGCTTGGAAGAAAGTGCTCTTCCGTGTGGCCTGGGGGCTCAGGTCCCCACTTGCTTGACCTGAACATTCTCCTGCTTTCGAGTCCCCAGACTCAGAGCCTGTTATCCCAGGCCTGTTGAAGACCCCCTGCCCTAGCCTAGCAGCACCTGTTGTTTCTCAATCTCAGATCTGTGGGAGATCTTGGAGACCCCAGACCCCCCCAAGCCCCTGCCCAGGGAAGTCCTCCTGTGAGCTCGCCTGAGTAGTGCCCTATTCTTCAACCTCAAGAAGATGGGCTTGGCCTCACCTAGATTCTGTGCAGCAGTGCTGGGAGCGAGGTCAAGCCGGCAGCAGTGAGCTGGGCTGGTGGGCCAGGGGGAGGGGTATAAATTGCTTTCCCTGGGCCGGGCCCCTGCTCAGAAAGGGCATGGAGTCTCCTCAGACCAATGGGGGCACAGAGAGGAGGAGAGCCTCCCCACCTGCCCAGCTGCCTGGCCAGCCAGCCCAGGCGCTGGCCTGTCCAAGAAGTCTTGGGGTGGGGAGTGGGGGGTGGTTTGCTCTATTTATGTCTCAATGACGAGTTCAAGATGCCACCCTTGTTCCTGCAAGAGCCCTCAGGACAGCAAGTGTAATCTTCCATGTGGGTCGCCAAGGTACCCAGCTCAAAGCATCCACTGAAGTCTTCCTCCAAGGGAAACCGGACTTCACCAAGAGTAGGCTGAACTAGAGTCGTTGTCAAATGGTATGTGTGGCCTTGTACTTCAGCACCCATCTGGCCACTCATTGCCTGCTGGGTGCTCATGCCCTGCTTGGGCCCCTGTACTGATTGACTGTTCACCTCACCAGTCCTCCTGCAAAATTGCACACTCGCCCCCCAAACCAAAAACCATTCTCTTGGGCCCTGCGTGATAGGTAGTCAGGGCTCAGTAGAGTAGTGCCCACCTCTTGTAGTAAACTTGCCTTTCTGCCCAGAAAGAGAAGCAAATGCGCCCCTCGACCAGCAGCTGGGCCTCTCCCAGCCTGCCACACACCCCTGCCTATGGGTGCCTCTGCACAGACAACTCGGAACATGTCCTTCAACCCCAGAGAGTGGTGCCACCGCCCTAGGAACCTTTCTCTGACCTGTGGGGGCTCAGGGCCCTTGGCTGCCTAGGCAGGCCCTGCATTACCCAGCTCACTGGGGCCGGGCCCTTGCTCCTTTCCCGCTCCTGAACCCCACCCAGAGACAACCAGATCATGGCTTGGCCCCAACCCTGCTGCTCTGGGGCCCCTGGGGATCAGAGGAGGGTTGGAGCTGCTAAAGCCCGCCAGATGTGCTGGGATTAAGAGGTATATCACAAGCCAGGGCTGTGAGCCCCCAAAGGCCCCAGAGCAGCTTCCAAAGGCATCTACTGCCCCCTGCTGATAGTACAGAAGACACCATATCACCATCCCTCTTGGCGTTGGGGTCTCTTCCCTACGCTGTACCTACCCACAACTCCCCCCACCCCCAATCGCCCTCTTTATCTTCACAGGGCCAGCGCTAGTCTCCTGCTCCTCTGCCAATCCTGGCTGGCAGAGAGGATGGTGCCCATCTTCCAGGGAAAGACCTAGAATCAGGCCTTGTGCAGAGGTTCAGGACTAACAAATCTGTTCAGAGTACCCTACCCCATCCTTGAGAGGGCAGTGGGGCCAAAGTGTAGCCCATCTTGTATCTCAGGTCCTCCTCACAGGGCTCCATCAAGACACGTGAGTGTGAAAGAGGATGCATTTATTACAGAGAGATCCGAAGAGCCTGCACAAATGGCCACAGCTCTCCACTGGGGAAAGCTGAGACCCACGGTTCTTTCAGGAGCGAGGCCTAAGCAGGGGAAGACGAGGCTGCAGGGCCAGAGCACGATCCACTTCCCTGGGGGACCGCAGGTGGTGCCACTGGGCAATAGGCCGCCGAGCATGGGCCAGCATGTCTGCCCAGTGCTGTAGGGGTTGGCCTGAAGCCCGGGGACCCAGCAATACTTTGCCCACAGGCTCAGCCAGGAGCTGCAGGCCCCGGGTCCAGACAGCCAGCACCAGGTCCACGCTCTGCAGACAGGGAGAGGGGATGGTTGTCAATTTGGCCTGGCACAATGTCCCAGGCCACTCTGCCCTTCCTCCTGGCTCCCTACCTGGAGCTGGCTAACGGGAACCAGGAAGACGAAGGCCTCGTTGAAGTAGGGGTTAGTTGTGCCCTTCTTGGAGGATGTTTTGTTCTTCTTCCACTTTCTCTGGTTTAATATAAGCTGGACCTTCACGTAGGCCTCTGCGTGAGCAAGAGAGTTCAAGAAGGGAATCTCATACACGCACATGGCAAGGGTGAACGCAAGGGTCCAGCTCCCTGTCCACACAAGTATTGCTCTCACCTGCAAGCCCGGGATTCAGGCCCCGAGCCTCCAGTACAACCACAGTCAGGCGGCCTGAGCTGGGCACATAGCGTAGTGAGAAGCACAGCTCCCCCATCTGCTCAGACTATGGGCAACAAGACAGGGCTGAAGCCGGGAGGGTTATCCTTGCCCTTGGGGGTTTGGGCTCAGCCGGTACAGCACTCAGACCTTGGCCACCCCCATGTTACAGGTAGTGCCTGTACCCCTGGCAGCCCGGCTCACCTCAGTGGAACCTGGAGGGCCTAGCTGGTACCAGCTCTCCAGGACATGCTGAAGGTCCACAGTGCCCAGGGGTAGCCGGAGCTCCCCGAGTGGCTCATGTTCTGAAAACCGCTTGAAGTCCAACAGCTGCACCTTCAGAGTGGCGTTGGGCAGCTCTGCTGGTGGGACCTGTAGGCAGGGCTATGAGCTGGGTCCTGCTGTCCTGGCTCCAGCCCACTCTATCTCTTCAGGCTAGACTTACCAGGAAGCAGCATGTCTCTTCAAACATGGGACAGAGCGTCCCACGGTGCACTTTTGTCTCATGTCTTCTCCCGGCCTGGGTGGAAACACTGACACGGGCGTAGGGGTCTGCTGTGCCCTCAGCCTTCAGATTTCTAGCCTGCCTCAGGCCCACTCTAATCTGAGGACCAATGGGTTGACTCAGCCTGGGAGGGGGGTCCTTTTCCCTTGTTCCCCTCTACCTGGCTCTTCATCCATCTCCTCCTCCATCAACCATGGAGCCTCTGGACCTGCTGAGCGGGCCTTACCTCCTGGCTTCCAAAATCATACTCCAGGGAGAGCAGCAGTTGCCCCCACTGTTGGTCCCCTCCAGAGCAGGGCTCTAGGCACTCCACATCTGGTTGAACCTGGGCGGTCAGACAAGTATGGTTGAGACCAATCTTCAACCAGAGATCTGGACTATTTATTATAAACGATTTATATCAAACTACCACCTGCAGGCCAGCCCACATATCCTCAGCACAGCTCCCTGAGACCAGCCAGATCTTCCTTCAACACTATAGTTATGCTACTACTGCTACTACTGTAGCTACTAATGGCCCATGGACCAGCATCTGCCTGCTTCTCAAATGCCTCCTCCCCAATCACCTCTGTTCATCTCCGTCCTCTGAGAAGGAGGCCTGCCAGGGCTGCCTTGGGCTCCCTAGTTTGAGCCTGGCATCCCCCCTCCCTGGAGTGAGCCAATACAGGATTGGACACAGGTAGTTTGGGTTTCTGCTCCTCACCAGGTGAGTAGTGGTGCTGTTCCGAGCACTGCCCAGGCCCACAGTCTCTTTATCCTTGGGTTGCTTCCTGTGGCGTTGGCGGTGGCAACAGTAACAGATGACACAGAGCAGACAGGAGACCAAGAGGACTCCAGCAGCAAGGATGGCAATAAAGAGTATCCAGCGAGGCCCTAGGCCGGGGGCACAGGCTGCTGAAATGTCTCTCAGACAACCTGGCTCCCTACTAGGCTGGACCATGCCCACAACCACTTTTGAGGTTCCAACCACTCACAGGGGATCTTGGTAACAAGGTCTGGAATGAGATTGGGCCCAGCGGTGGCATCAACTGGGGCAGAGGTGCTGAGGGGGTTTGAGACATGCCGCATCTTCGTGCTCCTATTGGCTTTGAGGAAATAATTGTGGAATCCAGGCCATAGCCAGTACTGAGTCCACACTAAGCAAGAAGGTAGCCTAGGGTGGCCGGGGGCAAGGATGCTAGTCAGGAAACAAGGCAGAGAGAAGCTCTGGGCCTCGGCCAAAGCATTGACTTAGATGCCACAAGCCCAGCCTCTTGCCACTTTCCCCAGTTCCAACCCCGGCCAAGTAGGCCAGGCCTGGCCTGGGGGCAGCCTGGTACCTGCTTTTGCTGGCCTTTGCTCACTGGCACCCTCCAAACCTACTTTTCAGGAAGAACTTTGTCCTTTTTTCCCTAGGACTCAGAGGACTTTTCTCATTTTTTTTGTGATGGCTTATCTCTTGCAGAGGGCCCATCACAGCTCTCTACCTTCCAACGACCCACCATCTTCTATAAGGCAGTCTAGTTGGCTTACTGTAGCCTCAGGTCCAAGAGTAGCTTGGGCCATGAGGTCACGTGGGAAGAAATTGGGGATGCAGGGCACAGGGCCACCAGCAGGTGGGCATATGCTCCAGCAAGCCTAGGCTGAAGGAGCTTTACTGGCACGGGCACCAGGCCAGCAGTGCCTGAGGACGAGGGCGAGGTAGGGGCAGGCAGGGGCACAGCATAGCTGGGAGAGCCTGAACATTCCTCCATGCTGAATCAATGCCCGTCCAGACTTGCTACCTGCCTGCTTGGCCACCCTTGGCATGGGAGTGGAAAGGAGGAGGCCATGAAGCTGCTTTGGCCTCTGTACCCTGTCAGCCTGGGGCCTGAGGAAGATGCACACCTGGCAGGCTTCTTCCTCCACAAGCAGAAGGGGTGGGGTTCTCAGCTGGGGGAGGGGGCTGGGAGCCACTGTGACTTGCTGAACCCAGGTCACCACCCCCAGCTTCCCTAGATGCTGGCCAGAACTCAGTTTCTAAAACTTGAGTCTAACTCTACTGTGCTACAGGAGCCTGGCCCTACCACCCTCCTGCCATATCTAAGTCCAGAATTCATACAAGTTACTAGACCCCTCCAGGGGTGACTAATAGACCCTCTTGCTCTTGTACCCTCAGCCTGGAGTCCCCAGCATGATTCCAAAGGATGCCCCCTCCTGCAACATCAGTGGCTCACTAGGTGGGAGAAAGGAAGCCATAGCTCACAGAGCTCAGAACTCTCCATCCCTCAGTGATGGAGGCAGCTGCAGGAGGGGACCCGGCTCCGCCTTCTAGGTCTCCCTTTAGAAGCCCTGCACACGTGGAACCATGATGTTTTCAAGGATGGCCTGAGGCTGGTGCTCTGAAGTTGGCGTGGCCCTGGAGCAGAGGTGCAGAGGGTTTTTACAAGAAGTCATAATGAGGGGTTGGGGATTTAGCTCAGTGGTAGAGCGCTTTCCTAGCAAGCGCAAGGCCCTGGGTTCAGTCCCCAGCTCTGAAAAAAGAAAAAAAGAAGTCATAATGACCGTGGAGAGTGGTCTGGTGGGGACCTGCAAGGGCCACAGTGCTAGACTGAATATCCTGCTCACCTCTTGAAATTCCTCAGGTTTTTTTTTTTTTTAGCACGGGTACTGTACTTTAATTCATCCCCAGACCCTGTGAGTCATACAGCTAAGTCTCTAACTTGGTTTCAGACCCATCTGTAATTTGGTGGAGGTAGAAGCTTGTTGAGTCTCCCAAGGATGGAGAGAGGTGATCTACAGGCCTCAACAGCCTGCCTGTTCACTAATATCACTCTTGTCTGGCCTTCTGAAGGACTCGGCTAGATGGGAGGCCACAGGTGACAGTTGGAGCACCCCCAGTGGCTCTGGAGTTGGCATGGCCCTGGGGCAGAGGGGAAAGGGAGTTTTTACAAGAGGCCATAATGACTATAAAGGATCTGGTAGGGGCTGGAGCTAAGGTGTTGTTCTTTAGGGGTCTCTAGCATGAGAGGGTTGAGGTTAGGCTCAAATCTGGCCTCCGAGTGGAGCTAGTATGAATGCTGGGATTCAAGTAACATTGCTCGCTCGCTCTCTCTCTCTCTCTCTCTCTCTCTCTCTCTCTCTCTCTGTGTGTGTGTGTGTGTGTGTGTGTCCTTCTTGTCTAAAGTCCTCCCTCCTTTACCCTAAGAACAAGTGGCAGGGAGCAGAGGGTGCAGAAGCTGTGACTTTAACTGTATGTAGCTCAGGAGGGCACCCTGGGTAGCATGGTGGTGGCACATGTCTACAGGGGACTCAAGACTGTTTGAAAGCTGGCTCTGGAGGGATTCTGGGGCCTCAGAAACATCAGCTCCTGGTACTAGGGAGAGTTTTCAAGGCCTGGAAACATCAAGGCCCCTTAGGACCCCCGGGTTCCAATGGTGGTAAGGGTGCAAGTAGAAAGACAGCCACCAGGTGGAGCCGTTCTTCCCGCTGGTCCCCACCCACCAGGAGCATTCGGTTTGCTACTTTAGGGAAGGTGTGAGCAGCCTGAGCAGACAGACAGACAGACAGACAGACAGAAAAGAGGCTCTATGATTCTCCGTCCCACCCTATCTTCCTGCTTTGGCAGTCTGTCTTCTACGAGTGCTATGGAAGACTCTCTAAAGGGACTAGCACTGTTTGACCCAGGAAAGGGAGTTGGGAGTCCCTGCTCCATCTCCGAGCTCCTTCCCAGTGGCTGTGAACATCCAGCTCTGTAATCCCTTCCAGGCAGGGTGTGTGACTCACATCTGGGTCCGACGCCTGCACCCATGGCCCCAGCCTCTGTCACACTGCTCATCCTCCAAGGCTTGCTTGAGCCCTTACTTTCTTCAGGTATCCCTTTCGGGTCCCTCACAACTACCCAGTCTTGTACTGGATGTCATCGAGTGATCCCTTTAAGACAGGAGCCAAGGGGTTGGGGATTTAGCTCAGTGGTAGAGCGCTTGCCTAGCAAGCGCAAGGCCCTGGGTTCGGTCCCCAGCTCCGAAAAAAAGAAAAAAAGAAAAAAAAAAACCAAAAAAACAAAAAAACAGGAGCCATGCAGAACAGTGCTGGGCCTTTCCTCCAAATTCTCTGCCGGCCCAGGGTGGGGTACTCATTTCTGGGTCAGACCTGCTACCAACTCTGTCTACCTCAGCCTAACCCAACCTGGTGGTATTTCATAGAGAAGAGGTTTCTGTGTTCTTTTCCTTCAGAAAAGCAAGACACCCACCCCCAAGCATGGGGTGATCCCTTCCTCACCTGGTGCCTACTGCTTCCTGTGATTGGTGGGCTCTGGCCTGCTCGCTCAGACCCTAGCCACTGGGAGGCTGGATGTCCACTCTCAGGCAGCACCTGAAGCCCACTGCAGAGACCGCTGTGCCTGTCGCTAGTGAGCAAAAGAATCTTGCGTGGAGGAAGGGGTGTGGAGGCAGGGCTTTGGGGAGCCCCACCTTATGACCGGAACTGCTGGCCCTCAGAAGCCAGGAAACTCCCTTGAGAGCGAAGGTCTCCCCTCTCTGAGGCCCTGGAGCAGGTGTCTGGACTCCAAGCTATCTCGGGGTGTTCCTCAAGGCTGAGGTTACTCTAAGCCACACCAAACTTTACAAAAGGGGGTGATAGGCCCACTGGACTGACCTCTGTGCAGACTCACACACTCAGAAGTCCTGAGTCACAACCTGCTTGGTTGAAGAATGTGCCTTCTGGCAATGCAGGCCTAGGGAACCCAGCACAAAGAGGGTGGAACCCTGTAAGGCAGCTGGCTGCCTGGTGCTGTGGCGGTCTATCCTGGGGCCACGGAGGCCTGACTGACTTAGCTGCCACCCTCAGAGAATGTTCTGGAGGCCATCCTAACCCACTCCCTTGAGTTTTTAGCTCCCCAATGAGCAAGCCCTCTCCCTGGTGTCCGAGGTTAGATTATTGACAACGATCTGTTCAGTTAGTTTGGGTCCAACCAGGGTTGTACTCTGAGCTCTTCATTGTGCTCTGACCAGTTGGTCCGGTCTGGTCACTCTACAGACCCTTATCTGGGTCTGGCAGTCAAACATTGCAATGTGTAATGGTTAACGTCTCTGGGCCGGTGAGACGGGCCTTTTTGAAGACATTTCTGCTGTAGAATGATCTGGACTACCTCATGTGGGACATGTACATCCATGCTTTTCATACGTGGCTCTGGGCACGTGGGCAGAGACACGAGATAGATCTAACCTCTGGTATGATTCAGGTTCTGTGACAGGGACTTAGAAATAAGATCAGAGGGGCCAGTGGTGTGCCTGCAGAGATACCAAGACACCCTGGTAGCAGGCACCTGTACTTTGGGACCCGGCAGACCCCTGTGCAGCCGAGCTTCAGGCCCCCCAAGTAGCTCCCACAACCTGGCTGTGTAGGGGCTTTGTGCCTCTCCAGAATGAGGGCGCCTCCGTGGCGAGACAGCGTCTGAGGTTCTGAGGCAGGAAGGGGAAAACCAAACAGAGCTGGCAGCCCACGGCCAGGCCCGCGGCCCCCAGACGGCGGCTTGGCAGCCAGAAGCCCCGTGGAGACCCTGGCGGGGCTCCTGGACGCGGATGCTTCCTTTGAGGATGCCTGGGGAATGTTTGAGGTCAGAACACACGGCAGACGCTGGCGAGAGAGCCCAGAGCCTCTGGCAAGG